>NW_027122677.1:0-347518 GCF_030686945.1 Centruroides vittatus
GTCTAAAATTATTATATTTTTATACATCCGAAGGTCATCGTTGGTGGAATTGAAGAACAGCCAAAGGATGTTTATTTTGTAATTTCAGGAAGTTGCAAATTCGTACGCGCTGTGAAATATATAATCGAAACTGATGAACATAGAAAAACCCGATATTTGGCATTTAATGAAAAGAATGTTTCAAGTACATGCCAGAAAAGATATCATAAAGCTTTATTAGAAATCTGCATTGTGAAACATGGAAGTTATTTTGGAGTAGGTATGATATAGTACAATACTCTTATTTACTATTTTCACAATATACTGTATGCTAATAAACTGATTATAATTAAAGAGTAGGTGTTCAGAACTTTCTGCAGAAAGAATTATTAATCAAGTCTCTATCAAATTTGACATACGTGGTGTACTGAGTATGCGGTTTCGATTTTCGGGAACAAAGTTTACTTCAAAATTCAACCACCAAGAATAAATTTGGCGCTGCTGTTCCTTAGTATGCATATTGCTTCAACGAAGGAATAAAGTGCATAATTTTATTTATATTTATGAAATACAGATATGATTACGGTAAAAGAGTAATTCAGACAAAGTAGGTTTACCTATGGGAGAATTTTCAAGAAAATTTTGCGGCTCGTTTATACCCGAAATTGGTAAAAAAAAAACTGTGTACAATATGTGCATCATCTGGACAGCAGCGTCAAACTTTGCACTAACGCCTGAATCTTGATGTAAATTTTATTTCACGAAAATCGAAACTGTACACTCAGATCAGTAGTGCCACATATACCAAATTTAGTTGAGATTCTACTATAGTTCTTTCTGAAGAAAGGTCTGAACACCTTATATTTAATTGTGAGGATCCTGTATACGCTATTTTATTACTTTTTGTTGTATTTAGGTGAAGATATGTCTAAGACATATTTACTTGCAATGGATAATGTAGCGTGTCTATTAATTCCAAGGAGCATAATGTTGAAATATGGCTTGAGAAAATACATGGAAAAGTTATGCAAGATACATAACAGAATATATCCATTAGAACAAAGAGTATTAGACTTATATTTTGAAAAGAAGAAATTACAAAAGATTCAAAAAAATATTGTTAAGAAAACTTTAATGAGACAAAAAATGAAATAGTGTACAGTACGAGTCTTTAACATTCTGTACATAAAATAAAATAATAAATTTTGAAATTAAAATCTGTTTTAAATGACATTTCTTGAACTCACTTGTTTCCATTTCAGTACCTCGCTCCTTGTTTTTCAGAAAAAAATTTGTTGCGCCCCAATTAATTTTCGTAACAATCTAATTTCATAAATACTGTCCTTATAATTTATTTAATGGTCTACAAAACAATATACCTTATTAAATAAAGTATATTGTTCGCCGGGGCTCGACTCTTGTCGAGACATTTCGGCATGAGTGTTCGGATTTTTAGCATTTGCATTCGAGTCGTTCGGACGATGTTGTGAATTAGGCATAACCGTTTTGCTAATTCATTTTTTCGACGTCGATTTCACTTTTTCTTTATTTGTTTGTATTAAAAAATGATAATTTGGTAAAACACTGCGCGCCCCTTGCAATAGTCTCACGCCCCACAGATTGGAAAACACTGCTTTAGCTAAATATAATTATCATTACATGTATATTTGCGGGGAGTTAAATGAAGGGAGGGAAGCGAGTGGAGTTGATCCCTCACAAGGGTTGAATCGTTACGAAATTTTTGTTATGAATAGTCTATATTGGAAAGAAGTGTGCGAGCGAATGAAGAGAGTGCGGTGTTGAACCGTTTTCGTTCTATAGTTATCTAGAAACTGACGTCTTGCTTACTTAAGTCTGTTCTGGGATGCCCATAATCGAAATAATGTGGTCAAAGAACTCCAAAAAGTTTTCACGTCAGAGCCTGTCTCTCACCAGCCGACCTACCTATTGTGAGCCCGGCTGAATCCACGATTGGTATAGGTGTAAAGATTCTTTTAGAGCCCATAGGCCAGAATAATTCAATTTTACATAATTGAATTATTCTGTTATAACATAAATTACATTTGTAACATTAACGGCTGTATACAGAACTAAGGATCAAGAGTTAGAATTACAAATTAATCACTCACCATTTACTGTATGTAAACACTTATTGGTAAAATATAATCACGTATGTAATTCACTTATCCTGTTGCGCATAAACATGGAAAACTTCTGATATAGCTTATAGATTATTTCGAATCAATAAAATCATTATTGAAACTCGATATAACGGGGAGAAACGAAACCAGATAAATACCCTAAATTGAATAAAGCATTCTATCAAATCTGCTTCTTCTAAACTGTAATAATTTTCCAAAATATCAATACAGTTAACAAATAATTATTAAACTCCATTACAGTTTAAAGTCCAGGAGCTCTAGTGTGCTGTGTGCGAGATACGACTCGTGCTGACGTGATAGACGAGGGATGGCAAACATTTTTGTGCCCGCGTGCCATGTAGTAAGCATAGTTAGGTTTGATGTTTATGCGTGCCAAAGTTTTTAACTTCGAATAACGATATTTAAATAAATTAAACGAATATGTTTAAATTAAAATAAATGTAAAAAAGCTGATTGAAAATTAGGTGATATACCAAAAGGATGATTGAAAAATACGAATGTTAAATCAAAATAATATGATATATTACACGCCAGATGATTCCTCCTTACGTGCCACTTTGGGCACCCCTGGTCTAGACTTCAGCTTTTCGCCCGATCATAAGAGCAAAGCTCGTTATGCCTTAAATAAAATGGAATGTAGTAAATGTGGTTTCAAATATAGTCATAGACAAAGTTTCAACAGGTATATTAAGGCAAGCAAGCACATAAAAAACGACAACAGCAGTGAGAAAAATATTAAAGTATTTGAGTGCAGGTTGTGTATACCTACGTATCGCAAAAAAGAATAGTTTTTTAATATTAATGTCAGAATTATTTTAGACGTTTAGAGGCAGAGAAATCAACTCTCGAAAATCGGAAACTCTAATTCGTGTATTTATATATTGTCAGTCAGTGACTTTTCTACTTGGCGGGGAGTCACGGCCACAACTTTCGATAAATGAAGCTTCTTTCTATAATTTAAAATAAAACAAATATTTTTCAAAATGATGACACTACAGCTTATGGTCACTTCACATGTTTTAAAATATTAGCCAGCATCAAAACGAAACGATAATAGTGACAAATAGTACTATAATAGTAACATGAAGAATAATAAAACATTAAAGTTACACAAAGTTATGAACATATAACTTCGTAAGCATAAATGTAAGATAATCTAGAAGCTACCATATATTGAACAGATTCATGGAGTCCCTGTGATTTATGCAACCTCTTTTTACACTACGCTTATAGTTCTCCAGAATTCCCAAATATATGGTTAAAGCCGAGTTGAGGACCCTCTTAATTATTATTTTAATATTTCTGAACGTTGATAAATTAACATCAATTTTGTATCTTATTTAAATGCGTTTTAATTTTTTTCAGGATAACTGAATGTAAGATAAACAGATAAAACAAAGAAAAATATTTACATTTAGATTTTTTATGGTTTTTAATGTCATTCTTCTATCTGCGATATCCATATAAACATTACGGCAAAATAAATTCAAATATAACATAGACAGCAACAGGATCACAGAAATAAACAATATATATTTTAAATAAATGATCGTGTAGTTCAAAATAAAATAACATTAATTTATAAAAGTAAAAAGGTAGTTTCCTTATTTATAGACGATAATTAGGAGTAATTAGAAGCGTATATTAATACTTAATTTACCGCTTAACTAAGTTTATAATCTATTATTACAATGTTATACTTGTGTAAATTACAAACGTTTCCGTAAAGATTATCATTCAAAATAAATACAGGATAATTTATTATGTAGTAGTTAAATATAAGCTAATCTTAATTATGTGTTTAAATATTTTAATTAAAATATAATAATTATTTTAAGTAACTGTTTTTATTAATTCTATTTAGTTGGATGTTATTTAAGATAAATTTTTTCTTTTAATAAATTAATAAACTAATATAATTTGCATATAAATTTTAGAAAACCAGATTTATAAATCAAAATATTTTATCAGTATTAATTATAAATTGATGTAATGAACTTTAAAACAGCTAAATCTATATTATAAAAATTCACAAGGTTATTTTTGCTGATATTGATAAAATAGAGCAAATTTAATTAATAAAAATAATTTTATATAAAAAATGATTTTTCTGTTACATTATATATAAAATCTTATATTCGTACACATATTTCGTACGAAATTGGTGTACATACTCAGCTATTAATTGAAGGTCAGATGGACGATGTCAGAATTTAACAGCCAATCAGGGTTTTTGTCGAGAGCAGGCTACTCGACAAAAGCACTGATTGGCTGTTATTATAGCCTGGATTATAGTGGCCCTTCTTATCACCTAGCCACTATAATCCAGATTAACTTATGAGCCATTTTTAGGCAATACTCAGAGCGTGGCATATTGAAGAAGCAATGGATACCTGTTACAACATAAAAAAGTTATTTCATAGCGTTATCAAAGTTATTTTCAATAATAGTAATTACTTAAATTTAGAGTTCAATAAATGTAAGGGCTTATATTTTATGATAGTCTTTAGTTTAAATTTAATACAAAATATATGTCTGTAATATATTTGAAAAGGAAAATCATTAAATATACATACACATTAAAATTCGCCCTGCAATTTTGATAAAAAGACTTAAGAGTTTCCTTTTCTGAATTTAATTATATTTGGAAAGGGCTTAATTTATATTTAGAAGTCGAGTTACATCATGAACTTTATATACGTCTTGTATATACTTTTAGTCTGAATCCTAACCGCAGCGCTCCTAGTGAGCAAAAATTCTGCTGTTTCCCAACCAGTTTATCTATTAGTATTGCATTATTTTCATTCGCGACCATGAGTAGCGCCATCTAAGGGCACTCAGAGAAACTAATGCTTAAATACAAGACACGCTGTCACGAATTCTTTAATTTTAACATCTTAATTACGTATTTTTAACGAATCAGAAATTTCAAAAATAATAAAAAATAATTTCTGAAGTTATGCTAAAAATAGGTTTTTTTTTTTTGCCAATTTATCAATATTAAAAATATATACAGAGCTTATTAATAAATATCGATCATTGCAAATATTTGTATTGATGTTCCTTATCCTAAACAGAAAAAAAAATCCATCACCGAGTTGCATAACTTTCCCGGACAGCGTTTAAAACTCGGGGCGCCATCTGTTATAATATTTTATTTTGAAAAATTTTATACTTTTAATTAATATAAAATAGCAAAAAGCTTAATTTTGAGGACAGGGATAAGTTTTACAAAAGAAAAAAAATTGACAAGCTAATGCTAAAAACGAGTAAAATAGTCATTAAATGGAACAATACTCAAGATATGACACACTACTCCCCCTAGCTCCCCACTCCTCGATCTTTAACTGCCAAAATTTAATAGCATTAATCCCCTAATACAAAAACCTCTTTGCAGAATTTCAGAAATTTTCGACAAAAAGTGCCCCCCACACATATACTAATATTCGTACAAACAGGAAAACCTTCTCGAATGTTTTTACATTTTTAGACATTTCAAGGTTTCCTAAGTCCAAAAATGTAAGAATTTTGGGGGTCATTTTTTGACCAAATTTTTACGGATAACAAAAGCTTTAAAAAGAGTGTTAAGCAGTGTACACTTTCCTAAATCCGAATTTCCAACGACGAGAATGTTAAATTCGTATCCTCTCTTTAGAGTTTGCTCTTAGAGAGTATCTATCCCTATCTATTCAGCTTTCTGTCTTTAAAAAGAAATTGGCACGTTGAGGCTTTCCAACAATCGTCATGAAATTTAAGTTAAAAATAGCGAATTTTGGAAACAAGTGGACGAAGCCCCTAGCATTGGAATTATTTATTCGACTAAATTTGCAATTATCGAATTTACACCAAAGAGAACATTTGTTCTGTGACTTATATCTGTTACACAAATTGCAAACGCAGTGATCCGTGGGTTCACTTAGTAAAAATCTGTTTGCGTTTCACTTGTGCTACCCGAACGAAGAAAGTGGTCTCCTATTCTCTGAAGATTTCGCCGAACACACATCGAAGATTCCTGGCTTAATACAAAAAACTAAGTTCTACATGCATTTTGCGTTCTATAACAGTGAATATGTTTATTTGTGCAATGTAGATAATAAAAGTGGTGTGAACGCTTTGTAAAAAGTTAAAGAGAAAATCGAATTTATTACCCGTAAAAAAATCATTTAGTCATGATCAAACGGGCAACGAACTTTTTGTAGAGTATTTTTCATACGAAAGCTCGGAGTTTCATGCACCACACGCAATTGTCAGAAAAATGTAACCCGTCTTCGTCTCCATTCGTAAGGGTGATTATTAAAACATTAATATTATAATACCTATATACGCTACTGAAAAATGAAAAAAAGAACACCTTCAATCCATTGTGAGATGGAAATTTTATTTATACAGACACACAGTACAGATAGTATACAATATATAATCATTCGCATGAAGCCATATGCATGTGCGTAAGATCGTTTCAGTACTTTGTACTCCTCTCGAATACCTTGCGATTTCCAGCCGCGCAGGCAACTGCAACTACGATGGTTGTTCTCGTTAATTAGTAAACACCCTTCGAAAACAGGCGCGACTGCAGCCCCGACTAGAAACAAAAAGTTTGTTCTACTCGCGCCGATGGCAAATGCGCGTCCAACCAGCAAACGCCTTTGTGGTACGTCATACCATAGCAACATTAAAAATAGTTATCATTATGGCGGAAAGTAAGAAGATTGATACTTTTACAGAATCGACATTGTTGAGCTTATTCAGGCTCACGAACACCTGTGGGATTTTAATTCTTTATTTAATCGAAGATTTTATCTCTTTGTGTATTCTCACCAGTTCCAATAAAATGGTCGTCTTTTTTCTCTTATTCATTGCAGAAAAGGAACTGCTTTCCATTTTAATAAAAAAAGTGGCTAAAATTCCGTAAATACGCTGAAGTAGAACGTAAACTGTAGGCAAACTTACGGAAATAGTCAAAAACAAGCTGCTGTAATCTCAACAGATAAGGTCATTCACACACTGGCCACACGCTCGCAGTCAAATATATCAAAAAGTGAAAAAAAAAATTTTCTTTAGTTTTCTTTACCACTGAGGCGCCCACTAGCACTTAGTGCCTGGAGCGGCTGCTCTGTTCGCCCTATGGTAGGGCCGGCTCTGAATGTAACCATAACCGCAACAGCAACAAGCGCGACTTGTCGCGCTTGTTGCTGTTGCGGTTATCATTCTGCAGATTGGAGTTTCATGTACTGGACATTCCTCCTGGTAGCGCGGTTTGGCTAGGGTTCTCGCCAGAGTTAAAGACTGGGCCAAACGATGTCCAATCCAGTCCCATATATGTTCAATGATTGTTGCACGAGTGATTTGTAGACGGACGTTGTCCTGTTAAAATTGCACATCTCCTTGTTGTTGTACTGTACAGTACATATGACAACAGAACGGTTTAGATAATGTTCTACATGTACTGTGTTCAATGTTCCTTCTAGAAACACCAGAGGACAACGGATATCGTAGGCTAGCTCGACACTACATACGCAAACAACCGTAATTAGTACTGAGGCAAAATCTGCTTACATCACTGAACGCAACAGTTCATCATTTATCCCTCCAAGTGCTTCTTTCTCAATTCCACTGGAGGTGGGTGCACGGTGGTGAGGCGTGAATGAAAGTCTGGCTATGGGAAATGTTCACTTTGCCGTAAATTCGACAATTATGAATTTAGTCTAACGAATTGTTCCACGCTAGGGGCCTCGCTTACTTGTTTCCAAAATTCGCAATTTTTAAAATAAACATCGCAAGCGTCGTTAGGGATCATTTACGTTCACAACGAGAATATTAGTAATTGTTAACGTGGTTGGGAAAGTAACATCCCCAGTGGCGCAATTGGTTAGCGCACGGTACTTATAAGCAGTACTTGTGAGTTATGCCGGGGTTGTGAGTTCAAGCCTCACCTGGGGAATAAGACAACTTTTTTTTTTTAATTACCTTTTGCTATCGGCCAATTAGTTGCGCTGGGCGCTTGACTTTCGCGTATAGTTTTTGCTCTGTTCGCCCTTCATCATAGTGAGCAATCCTCGATTCGGTGTCCGACGCACTTGACATGGGCGTGCAATTCTTACCAATTCGAGCGACTTTAAAGAAGCGCAGAGGTATTTGCAAGCAAGTGAAATGCGTATCGGTATATTGGCTCAAAACTATAAAAGGGCCGTCTACGGAATGACGGGCGGAGAGTCACATAAATATCCGCGACGCTTTCCAAAGACGTAAAAACATTTATCTTGTGCCTGCCAGGGATCGAACCTGGGACCTTCCGCGTGTTAGGCGGATGTGATAACCGCTGCATCACAAGCACTTGCTCTAGCCTCCGCTCAAATCTGATCAATAACGCACCTCTGGATTACGTTCATCGTTCCGACCCGAAAGCATTTCGCCCTGTCAGATTTACATGTTGCGTCGTTAATGAAATTCCTATATATTAGCTCACTGCCTGTAAGTTTCGCGCTACTGATAGAGATCTTTTGGGGTAAAAGGAACTTTGTAGTTACGAACAACAGAGTTACGATTAAGCTAACGCGGCAAAATCGGTAAATTTTCTCCTGGAATGAAGAAACGAAATATTTGTAGTGTAGTAGGATGTAATAAGTTTGACAATAATAGATACCACAGGAATAGTTTTTTAAAATTTTTTCCTACTACACTACAAATACATACATGGGAATAAAAAAAGACGCAATTAGAAGACAGGCACGGATTAATGCTGTACAAAGGCTTTGGTTTTATTTGTCCATTTTGATTAATTATAAAAGCATTCTAAGGTTTGAGGGATATTTTATTTCTAATAATATCTGTCACTGTCTCTGATAATGCAGTCTGGAAAACACATGTCAATCAAAAGCTTATAGCATGATTCCAATTTCACGGAAGGGTACAACTTCTCAAAATCCATAACAGTACCAATCTCTTCATCCACCAACGATAGATCTTGTAGTTCAGTCGCCAGGCTTCGTGGATTCCTAGTAAGAAAATTATTGTTCTCAAGATGTTCTATTAAGAACATATTTAGGCGCTTTTCATGCTTGTAAGTTTGCCCTTTACATTTTTCCACTGCTGATCTAATAAATAAATTGCAATAAATTGTTTTTTCAGTGCTTTAAGGTGTTATTGTGATGATTAGAATTTTTATATGAGTGTTTATTAGTGATATTATATACGTAGCCTGTATCAAAATATTTACATTTCTCATCTGTACACGTGGTAGCAAGAGTTGAGATTTTTCCCTCAAAAATAAAATTTCTAAGAATGAGAGCTTGATTATTTCTTTTACTTTATTTTCTCGCGTTTAACCACCGGCCTTTATTAGTAAAAAAATTTAAATAATGACCTGCTTTTAAACGCGAACACATATGGTATTATATTATTTACAATTAATAAATCCCGCAGTAAAGTCGCAATTTATCAGAAAAACATTCAAAAAAATCAAACATTTACCATGAACAGTGTTTCCTTCAGAAAGTATTCTGGCTATTTTTTTCCAATCTCAGGGACATGGCAAATGCAATTTCCAATTTGATAAAATACAGAAAATCCAAACACTTATCGATAGCGACCTCTCTTTTACTTAGTTTCGGGTGAAAAAATTGTCAATTCTCGAAACAGTAGAAAAAGACAAAGACTTTGCTTTTTAATTACATTATACAAATCAAGTTTAAATTTAATTTCGAAACGCGATGGGCTTGAAAGTTTGGCGTGTGTCAAGTCTTGAATTGTGGCTTAACGACGCGACAGGTAAATCTGACAGGGCGAAATGTTTCCGGGTCGGAACGGAGGACGTAATCCAGAGGCACGTTATTGACCAGATTTCGCCATATACCGGAGCAAGTGCTTGTGGTGTAGTGGTTATCACACCCGCCTAACACGCGGAAGATCCCAGGTTTGATCCCTGGCAGGCACAAGGTAAATTTTTTTCGCGGATTTTTGCGTGAATCTCTGCTCGGCGTTCCGTAGATGGCCCTTTAACATTTTTGAGCAAATACATCGAAATGCTCCTCGCTTTCCTGCAAAACATCTGCGTGCATAATCTACGTCGCTCAAATTTGTAAGAATTGCGCACCGGACACCGAATCGACGTTCTCTCGCTATAATGATAGCCGAACAGCGCAAAAAGAATACGCGAAAGCCGGTCGCCCAACCCAACTAATAACGAAAGGAAATTTTAAAAAGAATTTGTCACATTCCCCAGGTGAGGCTTGAACTCACAACCCCGGCATAACTCACAAGTACTGCTTATAAGTACCGTGCGTTAACCAATTGCGCCACTGGGGACCGCTGTTCGCTAAAAGATGTTAACAATTACCAACATTTTCGTTTGTTAACCTGAAACGACACTCGCGATAAGCCAACTCGTAATTAACCTTTCACCTAGCGTCCGTGTGTTTTGTGCGTTCGCTTTCGGCAAAGGTCAGACTCGAGTTTGGAAATAAAAAGCAAAAACAGCGCATCGAGAATCCAACGAAATTTATGTTAAAAATTGCGAATTTTGGAAACAAGTGGACAAAGCCCCTAGTATGGAATAATTTGTTAAACTTAATTCGCAATTGTCGAATTTACAGCAACGGGAACATTTGTTCAATGATTTATTTCTGTTTCATAATCTGCAAGCGCAGTGATGTCTCGACCGCAGGTTCACTCAGTAAAAATCAATTTGTGTTTTACTTGTGGCTATCCGAACGAAGAAATTACCTCCTACTCTCTGAAGATTTCGCCGAACACACATGGAGGATCCCTGGACTAAATTTGCACGCTTAAAGCGAAGTTCTACATGCATTTTGCATTATATAACAGTGAATATGTTTATTTACACAATGTGGATAATAGTGAAAGTAGTGTGAACGCTTTGTATGAAGTTAAAGATAAACTCGGATTTATTATTACCGGAGAAGAAATCGTTTAGTCATGAACAAACGGGCAATGAACTTTTTGTAATTACGAGTATTTTCCATACGAAAGCGCGGAGTTTCATGCACCAGACGCAATTGTCAGAGAAATGTAATCCCGGCTTTGTCTCCATTCATAAGAATGATTATTAAGTTTAAATTTAATTTCGAAACGCGATGAGCTTGAAAGTTTGACTTGTGTCGAATCGCGAATTGCGGCTTACGACGCAATCGTTAAATCCAATAGGGCGAAATGCTTTCGGGTCGGAACGATGGACGTAATTCAGTGGTACGTTATTGATCAGATTTGACCATCAACCAGATCGAGTGCTTGTGGTGTAGCGGTTATCACATCCGCCTAACACGCGGAAGGTACCAGGTTCGATCCCTGGCAGGCACAAGATAAATTTTCTTTACGTCTTTGGGAAGTGTCGCGAATTTTTGTGTGAATCTCCGCCCGTCATTCCGTAGACGGCCGTTTTATAGTTTTGAGCCAATTTACCGAGACGCATTTTACTTGCTTGCAAATACCTCTGATCTTCTTTAAAGTCGCTCGAATTGGTAAGAATTGCACGTCCATGTCAAGTGCGTCGGACACCGAATCGACGATTGCTCACTATGATGAAGGGCGAACAGAGCAAAAACTATACGCGAAAGTCAAGCGCCCCGCCCAACTAATCGGCCGATAGCAAAAGACAATTATAAAAAAAAATTGTCTTATTCCCCAGGTGAGGCTTGAACTCACAACCCCGGCATAACTCACAAGTACTGCTTATAAGTACCGTGCGCTAACCAATTGCGCCACTGGGGATGACGCTTTCCCACTCACGTTAATAATTACCAGCATTTTCGTTTGCGAAGGTAATCGATCCCGAACGACGCTTGCGAGAAGCCAACTCGTAATAAGTAGGGTTTTCGACCTGTATTACGAGTTGGCTTACAAGACCTGTATCAGGATTTGTATTAAATGCATTGATGCAATTGAAATTGCAAAAAAGAGGAAAACTATAGGCTTATGCTGTTTTTGTAGACTTTCGATCTGCTTTTGATATCGTTAATCATAAAGTTATATGGTCTCTATTAGTAAGAATGAGTATGAATAAACAGTTTCTTGGCCTTATAATTGACATACAGTATATTCCAAAGCTCTGCAAGAGTAAAGATTGTAGCGGAATCGACTGATTCATTGGTATTGACATTGATGTTTTGCAGGATGAGATTCTGAACCTATTGCTTTTTAATTTATACGTTAATGGTTTGATAGTGCGACTTACTAACTCTGACCTACCTTAGATTTCTCTCTTTTATCAAGTTGATTTACATGTACTAATGTATGCTGACGACACTGTAATTCTTGCTAATACTCCACAAATGTTACAAAAGAAAATTACAATTCTAGAGGAATTCTGTTTTGACTATGAATTAACTTTTAAGTGTTTCAAAAATAAAAGTGGTAATGTTTATTAAAAAACCATCACCCAAAGAGGATGGTTTTTTTTAATAATCAGCCTATACGAGTCGTTTCGAATTACATCGCAGCAGATATATGTATCTGCTGGTATTATTTTCATTTTCTGAACAGTTTTTGCAGGCTAAAAATTATAGTATTCATAAGGCTAAAATGGTTCAGGGTTCTATGTGGCCTATTCTTTCAAAAGTTAAAATTAATTCCGCTCATATTTATATAAAATTATTTCATCTGTACTTTATGCTGCTCCTGTACGGGCAAGTACTTATCGCGATAAAATGGAAATTGTTCTTGCTTTATATCTTCAAAACAATTTTTTGTTATACCATAAAATTCCAGCTTATATGTTGCGATTGGCGTTTGGTGTTTGTAAAATATCGGTATTAATAATAACAGCAATAGTTTTTTCTGGATTAGACTGTTGAAACTACATGATATCAGTTATATTAAAGAAGCGTAGGTAAAGAAACTGTAAAAATTATGATTAATGACGGATAATTATACATATATCTGGACATTGACATCGAAAAACCTGTCTCAAGATTCTCATTTGATCGAAAGTTATCAAACATTAATTATAAAAGTGTTGTTGCGAACATAGCATACAAGAAGATTGGTCGTTGTTGTAAAAGAACAAGCATTTTCAATTGTATCGTATTTTTAAAACAATTTATTCAATATGTGTGAGGATTATTTGTTTATAGACATAAATTAAAAGGATTAATTCTACAGCCGAGATGCGGTCAAAATTATATTTTAATGTATGACAGTAGACTAGTAATAGACTCTCAGAGAATTTGCATTAACTCTAGTTTGCAAACGTATCGAACTTGGGAACATGTGTTCTTTCATTTTGTATCAAAATTGAAACAAATAGGAAAAAGTATTTGACAGGATTTAAATCCTGAAAAGATAAAATTAATTTATCGCGTTTTTCAAAAAATGATTATTTTTGTGTATGTTATCATGTACTAAACTATTTAATTAATTAGTTAAATTTTACTAATTTCGGATTTACATTAAAAAATATTTTAAAATGATTATTATTGTGTAGTACTAAGCTATTACATTAATTTGTTTAATTTCACTAACTTCAGTTTTTATGTAATACTTTAATCCCCTTGTAACAAACTAAGGTTCATACAATAAAGAATTGAATTGAATTAAATTAAATATTCGTAAGAATGATTATTGTTTAAATTTAATTTCGAAACGCGATGCGCTTGAAATTTTGGCGTGTGTAGGGTCGTGAATTCCGGCTTAATGACGCAACCGGTACATCCGACGGGGCGAAATGCTTCCGGGTCAGAACGATGGACGTAATCCAGAGGCGCGTTATGTGGATTATCTGGGGCAAGTGCTTGTGGTGTAGCGGTTATCACATCCGCCTAACACGCGGAAGGTCTCAGGTTCGATCCCTGGCAGGCACAGCACAGGTTTTTTTCACGTCTTTGAAAAGTGTCGCGGATTTTCGTGTGAATCTCCGCCCGTCGTTCCGTAGACGGCTCTTTTATAGATTTGAGCCAATTTACCGAGACGCATTTTACTTTTTTGCAAAAACCTCCGTGCTTTCTTAAGGATTACTCTGAAGAACTCGGCTTCTACTCTACTATTTTAGATGTGGTTATTTGCGTTTTTGCTGGAAATAGAACCATCTATAAATTCTGTGATTAGTCTCGGAAGAGGGGAGGATCTAATTCTTGCACCCGGTGAAAACGGGTAAGATCCGATATAAGCTAATAACCTTAATCTTCGCTATCGTTAGCATTTGCCCAAGCAACTCCTGGCACATCTACTAGTTAAATTAAATAATACTCTATTCTCAACCTTATTGAACGATTATTCTTTGCCAGACAATTAGGCAAAACTGGCAGACAGAATTGAAATTAAATTAGTAATTTCTTTATACTTAAAAATGAAGTTATTTAATTTAGCACGAGCAGCCATTACAGTCGTAAGCATAAAATTCAAAGCAAAATCGAAGTGAGACGGAGTGACGCCACTAAGTACATTAAATTTGCGAAAAGTAGTTTGAATAAATAAATAAGAATTCTTACAGTGAGTGAGGTCAGAATTACTAAGTATATCGCCCAACATCGGGCGTTGCCTAAGTTAGAATTCTGCGTTACTGAATACCGTCCTGGTTAATATACTTTTGTTATCCAGAATGATGTATAGTACACAATTTGTACACATTCTAATGGTGCAGTTTCTACATATCAGTCTCGCACTTACTGGCATGTTTTCTTTGACGGGCAAAAACAATGCGTTTTCCATTTCCTACAATAGAGAGGTTTCATGTCGACATCACGAGTGACGTCATGAGCATGCGCAATTGTCCAGCGCCATCTTTGTGACTGTTTGTGACTTGTTTACGTTTTGTGTGTGTTCGCGTGCGCTTTAACTGGAGTTCTTGTGTTTTTTTTTTTCGTCGCGAATATCACTATGGTGATTTGTTGTGTAATTGGGTGTAATGCTAGTTCACTCAAGAACAAAGGAACATCATTTTTTAAAATTCCCGGCATTATTTGTCATCAAGGATCCCAAACTGAGGAGCTTTCACGACGAAGGCAAACTGCATGGCTTTCGAGAATTAACCGGAAAAATTTCGTTACGAATAAAGTGAATATCAATACAAGAGTTTGTCAGAAACATTTCATTTCAATATTTACGTTAATAAACACTAAGTTATATTTTAAAACCTAAAAGAGTTTACTGATTTGCTTATATTAATTTAATTAGGTATAGTGCATTTATAAACGAATAACTAATGTAATTTTAGGATTTAGCTAGTGCAAACTTATAAACATTACACGTTAAAACTAAAAGCAAGTAGGCTTATTATATGCTAGTTTCAACTAGAAAATAAAGGTACTGAACAATTTGAATTAAAAAATTTCCACAGCTGTTTTTAATTAGACTTTTACTTTCAGACAAAAATTCTTAGTTAAGAAATACGTAAAAACACGAGTTTAAACAAACAAAAGAAAACATATCTTTCCAAGCAATATTACTTCGCTGTTATTCATTACTTTTACTTTTATATCACGGCTACACAATAAGACATATTATAAATTTCTTATATTACAAGTGATTTATCATAAAAAGTTATGACATACAATGACATCCGGGAATTAATTCGTATAAAAATTACATAAATATATTTTTAAAAACTGCAACGATATTTTAACAATTTTAACTGTAAATATGTAATTTTAAACGAAATGTATAAGTACCAACACAAAGAAATTCCCGAATGTCACGTTATGTCATAACTTATTATGATAAATCATTTGTAATATAAGAAATTTATAATATGTCTTATTGTGTAGCCGACGGATGAGAGGCCTTTGCCCGAAACGCGTATCGGAGAAGATTCGGAAATAAAGATAATGTAAGACTGCCTTGTGTCCATTAATACACCTAGTCGTGTGAAAAAAACAAATAATCTTTGTAGTTATATAAATCAAATACTATAATATAACAAACATTAAATCGAAAACTATAGAGTTTGGTTATTTTAGCCTACCATTGTCATGTTTATTTCGATACTGGGACGGTATGAAATTAATGGTCAAGTAGACAAGAATTGAAAATGTATCTTAAATTTTTCAGATATAACAATATTTTCTAATGTTAACTCTAAGAAACTGTATCATTCACAGCCGAATATCGAAGGTAATCTGCCATTTTCCTATTCGAATGCCATCATACCGTTAGAAAGAAGACTGTTGCAGAAGGAGGTCGAAGTAATTCGACCAAAAGTAGTCGTTGACCTTCTCCTGGAAGAGAGAATGATGAACGACTATTAATTAATACTGGTGTATATTAGTAACTGAAAAGTGATCCGTGTTAGATAGGTTGTGATGGTCTTGTATGTGATCGAAGTTGTTAATCTTAAGGTCCGAAAGACTTCGTATAAAACATTAAATTAAAAAAAAAAATTATTATAAAAATGCGAGAATAATTGCTTTTATATGATAATAAAGTGTTTATATTTTTGCAACAGATTTTACAGACTACGTATGAAATATGCTCGTAAATATCACGTTTATAGAAAAGTTATTGCGCTATAATTTGAAAATATTGTAGACCTATACATTTCCATTGTTTTCCTTCTGACTGTTTGTCCTTCCTTAATCTCGAGACAGTTATTAGATAGATGAAAATCGAGACCAGATATGCTTAGAAGCAGGAGGCCCAGATTAACTATATAAGAACTTGCCATTTCGACCGGAAGTCACGTTACATCAATTCAAAATTTTCCTCCGAACAGAGTTAGACAGATAACCGGCACGACTCTATTGCTAACAGGAAAAGTATGAAGTACAGGTGCAAGACACTACTAACGGAATTGAGAACTCTATTTAGGTGTTAATAACGTGAAGAGAATCCAGAAAACTTCAGCCCATTTGCCATGTCCGAACCCCAGACTAACATAGTAGAAGTGTTCGGAAGTTTTATCCACAACTGGAGGACGCTTATTAGAATTCAGAAAGTACCTAGTTGTCAGATGTGGAAAATTAAATTCTTATAGACTTTTCACAAGATAACACTTTCGAGTCCACGCAGTGAATAACATTCCCACGAAACAACGTCAAATAAGACGAATTCGAACGTACGTGAGTTTTCTTTATTATTAACTGTATTTTAGAATATTTTCTTACAATTTACACGTAGCGTAAAAAATTTAAGAAAATGTAATCGCTGATTTACATTCAATTCAAACATTCGATTTGCTGATTTACACGAACGCCAACAGATGGCGCTATGTGTAAATCAGAAAATTGAATTGAGATAGAAATTAATTTATTCACAGAAATTCAATAAATATTTTTGGGTGGGATGTTCGACATTATCTAAGTTAGCGGTATATAAACGTAACTTCCGAGTTTCGTAGCAATTGGTCGAACGGCCTAGGCGTGTATAGCAAACAAACATTCAAACAAACAAATATTCCCATTTATTTATATAGATTAATTAATTTTTACTATACAATAAGTGCTCATTGTTAATGAAAAAGTATTAAAAATTTATGATAGTAATTCAATTTTTGTGGGTCCTTGACACTTGGGGGCCGAGGGCTTAAGCCCTATTAGTCCTCTATGTAGTTCCACCCCTTATATATATCTATAAACAAGACAATAAAATTACATCCAGCCTGTCCGGCTATAGTCTGATGGAACTACTTTTAGCTGCCAAGGTTACAAGTAATAATTTCGAATCGCCTGTTAAAGCACTGTCAGACCAAACCAACAGAATTTTTTATAGAGAAAGTTATTCATAAGATATTGCTATTTTCCTCAGCTGTGACAACACATACATGACCAGATCACTTCCACCTTTTACGTCCCTAAAAAAACACAAACAGTATTATATGTGTAATGCGAGTATATATGACTGATACGAGTATACCATTAATGTATTTAACAGTATACTCTACTCGTATTAGTCGTGTAAGTTGTGAATAAGAATTTCACCCAGCTGCGAACCACAATCCGTTTTATATGAAACGATCTGTATCATTGGTTATCATATTTGCAACCTGTAGCCGAGAAACACATTTCACGAATGTAACAAATGCGTCCGAGTAACATTTGACAATAAGGATGGATTTCGTTGGTAAATGGAAAGATTTCTTTGAACGTTTTGCAAACTCCAAGTTCTCAAACCTAACACTTACATCAAATGTGACGTTAGTGTCATCAGTTAATAATGAATGCATTTACATTAGAGATGTCACTCAGCTTCCAAATAAACAGAAAAATAATTTCAAGTACTAATGTCAATCGTTTTCTAGTCTTGATAGAGTCGAAACCATAATATTATTAAGATTTAAAATATTTAGTTAAATTTAGTTTATATGAATCGTATAAATTATTCGCCAATATGTAATTTCTAAATCTTGCTCCCGAAATTATAAGAGGACAGATATATACTTCCACATAAGCAACATTTATGTATTTAAATTCAGTCTCGAAGAAACAAGTAGGCGACTTGACGCTAATGATCTTTTGTATGCTTGTCTTTTAAAAACTTTATCGTCTATTTTTAATTCCCGGATGAGCAAGTATTTATTTTATTTATTTATTTCTTTTGGGTAACGCAACGCTATGCAATGTTTGACTCGCTCTGTAGAACAGCATCAAATTGTGATTAACATATTACTTTTCCCGCGAAAATTACAGCAAAACAAATTGCTAAATACGAACAGCAGATAAATGTCGGATATACACTATTTATAATAGTTTTCGATGGTAACGAGCTACTAACTTATAAGTGCGAGAACTGATACACCATTCGCTTGATTTTCTATTGTTACGTTGATAAAATTTGTTAATAATATAATTTCAACAATTGTCATATCGAATTCTTTATTGAAAGCGATTCTTGTCGGATGAGAATTTTTTGAAAGCGAATTTTACGTGATAAAATGAGTGCTCCAAGTAAGTTAAACTAAGGTCTACTTTTATCACAGGAGTTGACCAAGGTGATGTATGACTGGGTGATATATGATGGTTTTACTGCCAGAGAGGAGTATCAGAATCGAGTCCAGAGACCGTTGTTCTCTATTACTTGCATGCGCTCTGGCATGCTAGCTACCAGAGTCGCACATAGCCCATCTTCCCGCAGTTTCTCCCACCTTTGATGGACGATATTCCACAATTCGTCCGAGGAAGACGCTTTTATCGGGTCTTTGGAAAGCTTAGCTCATAGAATTTCGATGGGATTCAAATCTGTACCCCTCTCTGGCCACTTCATCACTGAGAGCTGGTGCCGGTTGTTAAGCCATTCTTGTGTGACCTTTGCCATATAGATTGGTAATCTGTCATGGGCAAAGGGCACAAGAGCATCGCATCCATACATGGCCTGTAATGATGGCATTAGCCCATTCTGCAAAATGTCAATAGGCCTATATTTTACGGCAGTTAAATTTCCATCTATTCGAATTAGGGCACCGGGCCCTGCGGCACTCATCCATCCCCACACGCCTGCAAATAAAAATAATACGTATAAAATATTGATGATAATTAAGGAAAAATCAAGCTCAAACGCAAAAGTATGAACAAGATAATCACCAATAGGTTAATGAAAATACAACATACGATTTGTCCAGGAACGAAAGATCAATTAAAAATGACCATTATACTAAACTAATCAAATATTTTTTGCTTTACACGACATTGAATGGGGAGTTTCTTACTTAGCATACTGTTACGCTCTACATAACCAAACTAAAAATAGATATTCAGACAAATATTCTTAAATATAACCTTAAACTTTTGTAAATTATTATTATTATTTTATTTTTATTATTAAATTTTTGTAAATAATTCAGTGCTTAAAACCTCAAAAGTATGTGTTTACATATAAACAGTTTGTAACAGATTGACTACTTGGTAAAAGATACTTAATTGCACAATTATTAATTAATAAATACTTATTACTTAATAAATAATTAAAAGCACAATTATTTTCTATATATTTTTTATGTTATGTTACGTTATATAGGCTCTTGGTATTTTTTTTAAAACTCTTTTTGCCCTGTGGGCACTAAGAGGGCCTCTTTTAGTAGGCCTATTATGGGTTCGGCCAGGCCCACAATGGGGCGACCGGGTGGTGAGGGACGGGGCCGACATATCCGAACGGACCACCCCCCGAAAAATTCTTGGGGATTATTCGACCCGTTCGGATTCGATCCCGAGTCCCCCACAGCGGTAGGCTGCCACCTTTACCGCTCGGCCATCCGGCCGTCTAGGCTCTTGGTATTGTAGAAACGTATTAATGACAATTCATTAATACGTTTCTACAATTCAACAAATATAATAATTGTATTTTCTCTATTTTTCATCTACATTTGGGTAATTCGTATATTTTGTAGTATGAGGAAGTAATTCATAGCGATATAAATAAATAAATAAATATATATTTATATCGCTATAAATTACCTCCCCATATATATATATATAGAATTTGTGAGTATGTGTGTGAGTATGAGTTTGACTGAATTCATATTATGTCTGTATATGTCATCAAATCAAGTGTGGATCAGGAATGTTGCATTTCTGTTGTAATTTTTCTATAATCCCAACATTGTGGGGGTTGAGAATTTCATCGAGCAATTCCAATATCCACAGTTAATATTCCAAGAAACTAATTTTACTTCATAGAATTTTTGTCATCGTACACCTTTGGATTTTGGAATTGCTAGACTTCACTCTGAACCCTTCAAGTTTGGTATTATAGAAAAAGAGCAAACAACTTTAAATCAAGTTTTACACAAAAATATTTTTTCCAGTTGTATTTTTTAATTTCATTTCAGCTTTTCCTCTTCCTTCTCATAGGCTAAGCTTACGATAGTTAAAAAGCTGAGAGGAAATACTATAATATGCAGTTTTTAATACTACTCGTATTTTGAATATGCTAATATTTTTTTAATGTTTATCTTTTTAGTATGTTAAATACAGGTTTTATGTTCTGTTTACAGTAACAATTATTCTATAAATATAGAGAAAACGAAATGTAAAAACTCACCTAGGGAAAATCGCCCGCTTCTGTCTATGGGACGAACGTATTTATTGTTGTGTCGTTCACCCTTTGGTTTACGGACCCACACTGTTCTGTTGTTACTTTGAAAGACTTTTTCGTCGGAAAAGTAGACACTTTCGCACACGGAGTTCGTCCAATCTTGATGTTGGCGGGCGGGAGAATAACATGACAAGTTTTTCATCAATTATCTTTATTTAGTTGAGTTAACTCAACTAAATAAAGATAATTGATGAAAAACTTGCCATGTGTCTTCGAAATACACTATAAAACTAGTGTTTAATAAGTCAGAAATACGGAAAAAAACACTGTTTCATAAAATAAAGCGTTGCTTTTCCGCCGTGCGTCTTCCAAATAAACCGAATTGTCTCAGACCGAAAATAAAATACATACCGGTATATTAAAAGTACCCGTTTCTTACATTTCTGTATAAATGAGAATGTTGTTCATAAAATTTTCTTTTTACAAAATCATTAAATTCATACAAAATGATATGTTGAAAACATATGTATTATGCTGTAATTCTACATACCTTCTTTTCACGGTGTCCACCGATACGGGTAAGTTTAGTTCCATTAGATGTTATCGGGTAGTTTTGAAAGGATTGCCCTCACTGTTTTGTTTCAGTGTTTCATCCTCCTCTTCCGTAGTGAGGCGGAGACCCGATGATTTTTTTGGCAGAACCGTGCGCGAGGTAACCTTAAACATTTCAGGGTAAGATTCTAGCTCCGAATGAGGGGAAATCCCCACTGCGATCAATAAATGTCTAATAAACCATACTTTTTCTCCTCTTAATTGATAATCTCGCCATGTCGGCCGGATGGCCGAGCGGTCAAGGTTAGCAGCCTACCGCCCTGGGGGACCCGGGATCGAATCCGGACGGGTCGAGAAATCCCCAGGAATTTTTCGGGGAGTGGTCCGTCCGGATATGTCGGTCCCCGTCCCTCACCACCCGGCCGACCCATTGTGGGCCTGGCCGAACCCATAATTGGCTTGCTATAAGAGGCCCTCTTAGTGCCTACTGGGCGGAAAGAGTTTTAAAAAAAAAATCTCGCCATGTCTCGTCACGGTTCATTACTAAACTCGCCACATTGTTTCTGGCCTCTATCGCTCGTCTTCTTTGGTCCCTTTCATATCTTTCTCTGAAGTGGGTCCAAATTTGTTTTGCCGTTCTACACTTTAAGATAAGTGCCACTTGTGTGTCGTCCATCGCGCGTGTTAAAATGCCTCTGACCTGGGAGTCCGTTTTTCTCCATTTCGCTTCTTCGGCTGAATCCGTAGGTGGATGGATTTCCTAGATCTCTACTTTCTGGGATGGCCATTTCAGCTTGTGAAATTGCTACCTTAAAAGTTCGATAGATAACCATGTCCTATTTCCGCCATTCTATTCGTTATAACGTTTCAGTTTTTAAGATAGCAAATCTGGGCTTACCGTGATTGGTCGTCCAATCCGGTTGCATCGACGTTAGAGTTTTTTTCCTGGAACCCTTTGTTCCGGTATTAGCGCAGTATATTTTCTATATACATAATCAATCCAACCTTCTAACAAGGGATCAACTTTATTGTAGATTATAAAATAGCTCACGAGCTTTACATGGCCTTACATGGGCCACGTGGCAGAATGCCAATGGCGCCATCTCACTAGAGATGTATCTACCGCCCTCCCATAGCCAAATTATAGCCACGACTGAGATTTCACAAATGAACACAAATACAGAATTCTGTGAAATAGAAAAAAACAATGAGTTTAAATTTAATAATAAATGATATGATTTAAGTGAGCTAATTACTGAAAAACTCAATTTTGAAAACAAGTTACTTATTCGTTGGAATTCAAAATACGAATAAACTGAAATGCGCAGCGCCAGCCGGCAAATATTTTTTATAAGTGACGTTCACGAGAAATTGTGATAAATTTATTTAGTGTTTTTATGTCACATACGATACGGAATAAATGTAAACAAAACTTACGATAAAATTCTCTTTCTAATTTTTAAAAATCCATTGCAGTGTTACAAGAATTTTGTGACGTGGTTTCAAGTGCTTAATAACTCGTTCGAGACGAAAATTTCGGCAAAATTGTCGGTTAGGATAAATTGGCGGGAAGGGCTCGAATATAGCGTAGTACTTCGCCTTTTTTTTAAATAACCAGTTATTTTAAGGAGTAAGTGTCAAAGACTTAAATTTTGTCGCTGAGAGTACGAGACCTATAGCAACCTTTGTTTAATAAAATAATCACAGTTATATCTTGAAATTCTTGTTCTTTGTGTGGAAATTTTGTTAGAGCATCATTTTGGGCTACTTCGTTCTATATCAATATTTAATTTTCATTATTGGATCGAAATTATTTTCTTTATCGCGTTAAAAGCGTAATAGAAAAAGTAATGTCCTCTTCTATACAATATTTCGTTCCGAATGAACGATAACGGACTTCTATTGTTGCATTATTAGAATTATTCTATACTACTTGTCTATTATAAAACTGATTCTGGTTCATCATGCTCGTAAAATATTAGATTTTCCTAACGTGAATGTGTTTAGAATTTCCATATCAATGATAAAAAATTTGAAAACACTGAAAATTTATTATAATATTAAATCATCAGAAATTTTTCTATTTTTTATATTATTAAAATGTGAAAAAAAATTTCTTAAAGGTGAATTAAATACAAGTTTCAAACAGATTAAATCTGAACATATGTACTTATTTAATGACTACAGGTTACAGTGAATAACTTAGACTAAACTGTATTGAATTAATTAATATCTCTTCTATACGATATATTATTATTTCCTGTAATGAATAATAAAAGAAGACTATTATATTTAGTATAATGAAATTTATAGTATTTATAATTTGAATGCCAAGCTAAAATTATTAAGGAAACACGAATTTTTATAATAGTTAAACTTCAAAATATACATTAGTTTAGAGACGAATTTAAATTGTAATTAAATTATTGCTTTCATTTCATTCGAAGAAGATGAAAATAATAAGAGAAAATTGAATTATATTTATATAAACACATAAAATCAGACACTACCTAATAAGTACAATCAAAGCTATAATTCTTTCATCACAATTCAATTTCAAGTAATTATGAATAATAATTACTAAAGTAATTATGAATAATAAATAAATTAAAAATAATTTATTTAAAAATTTGCTATTTAGCAATTAATTTTGTCAAAAATTAGAAATTTTGAGTTCTTGTTGATAAAATGAATACTCTGCTATCAAATGTTCTGTCTTATCTATAAATATTCTTTCATAAATAATCTTAATAAGTATACTAAATAACGTAATTTTACTATGAAATTAATTATGATTCGTTGCAATAATTAAGAATGCTTTGATCTTTGAAAATGGTAAGTCTGAATTAAGTATGTAGTTATGATGTGTTATGATGCATTTTATTTTGTCATATAATGTATTTTAAGATAAAAAGAAATGTATTTTATCATTTTTGTTTCTTTTTATGACATAAAAAATAATTAAAAAAAAATCGATTAAGTTGAGTCAGAATGTTGTTTAAAACAGCATTATAATGCTGAAGAAAACGTAGTTACGGTCTATAAACAAACAAATAAAATTAAGTAAGGATATATTCGTTTAAAATGTACATACATGCATGCGTAATTTACTTGTATCTGTAATAAAGTATTGAAATAATGATTATATTGTATAAGCGAAATAATTGTAATTTTATTTTCAAAAATTTCAAAAATTAAAAGACTTCTTCTGTTACAAATATATAATATATTTGTTTATTACACTGTGCAACGTATTATATAAAAATTTTATACTTAGAATAAACTTAAAAATAAAGTTTATTCAGGAAAAACTGTAAACATTTGATTAATCAAAACACAAAATTTATATAGGGCTTATCTTATCATAAATAGTCATAGTGTCCTTCTCACAGATTTATGTCAACAATGCTATTATTAAGTGTATTGTAATACATTAAACATTAAACCTTCTGTATACAATGCGATAAAAAATGTAATGCCATTTACATCAAATTGCATTATCAGCTACCAATGACAAGGTCATGTTCGCTCTATTGATTCTTCTACCTTATAAAAATAATTCGTGCGGATGTTACGAATCAAAATTCGAGATTGAATTTTTTAGAACTGAACATATTTAAATGAACGATGGCTTTAAAGTTGCGTTAGTTCTTCTGGTGTGGTTTGCGTAACTTCGAAAACGAAGTAGAAATATTGGCTTAGTTTATTTATTCAGGTAAACTTTTTCGTTTGAACATTTATTTATTGGTTGTAAGAAATATATTGAACTTCTAACGTGACATATTTTCTTACATTATATTTTAAAGTATAGAATTATCTCTTCCATTTTATAAGTTACTAAACAAATTAATTTGATTTACAATTACAGTTTATTTCTCTGAATAATTTTAAAATACTAAACTTGAAGTCGTATATTCATCTTCTAATTGTATTAAATTATTATAAAAACGTTAAAATAAAAACAGTCCAATTTGTTATTTTTTCGTGCATTGACTGATGTTTAACAATTTGTTTACAGTAGCAAAAATAAATTAAAATTGCTGCTGTTGACTGAATAATTTTTATATTTCTAGTCTGTTCGTATTTAATGATTAATATCTATATAATTATGCTAATTAGCCAGATTTTTTGCTATAGTAAATTTATTTAGATTTGTATTATGCTGAGAAGAACGAAGTGTTTATAAAAACTTCTAATTTATAATATTAGTAACTGGTCGATGTTTTAATGATATCTTCGGATTTTCATTTATTTTATCTTCTAAAATTTACAATAAAGACTGACTTTTATTATTCAAAAATACATGAAACGCAAATTTTAGTATTATTTTAAATGAAAAAATTATTTATCTAAATCCCATTGTGCTCAGTTTCTCAAATATAAGCATAATCTTAATGAACGAATTACAACTATCAGTATCCACCTCACATTTTTCAAATTTTCTCTTTGTTATTTAATTTTGATGACTTAAAATGTAAATCAATTTTATTTGTAGTGACCATTAAGTCCAATATTAAATAATTGTATTTAAATTAGAAAATTCGTGAATAACAAGGCACGTATAATGAAAGTTATATTGTGTCTTCTGTAATTAGTGAGAATGTTATCGCCAAATTTAAGATTTTCGAGTAATTATTGATGCAATAATATTCAAAATTATAAATATATAATTTTGATTAACTTAATTATAATAACAAATTATTAAAAATAACTTTCACTATCGTAAAGACTTTTAAAACAAATACTTAAATGCTTTATTTGGTAAGTAACTATTCCATAGATTAGTAGATAAACCAGTTGAATGTTATCGTACTTAGGTATAAGATTACTAAAAGTATTTTCCTAATCAAAATGGCCAAACTACGAATAGAATTATTAAGTTACTAGCCGTATAGACAAGACATAGTCTATACTCTAGATTACAGCGGATATATTTGCTAAAAATCTTTATTGCAAATAAAAAGCGTGTAAAATTTAAATTAAATGTAATATTTGCCACGCTTATTCAATGCAACATATGAACTATGTCTGTACTATCTACAGGTATACCTCGAGTTACTTCGTTTCGAATTACGTCGTTCTCGATTATACGTCGTTTGTCAAAAAAGTATATGGAAAAATAAAAATCAAGTTTAAGTCATTTTATTCGACTTTACATCCGTCCGCCACAAATATTGAAGTCGTAATATCACTAGAAAAGCGTTAAAAGCACATAAAATCATATTAAAATATGTACATTTACAGTAAATGTTAATATAATCATCATAAATCCTAGAGAAGGAAACATGAAAACATCTGTGTTTCCGTATTGTCGTCTTATTTAGCGGTCTTTAAGTGCTCATTATTGGCGTTTTCCTCCATAGTTTCGAGTTACGTCGTAACTACAAAAGTAAATTCGACTTACGTCGTTTTTCGGCTTACGTCGCCTCTTCTGGAACCAATTACCGACGTAAGGCGAGGTATACCTGTATTAGCATTAAGTATAAAGAATAAAGAGGCGTTGTAATGATGGATACAAATATAATTATTCGTTTGTTATTATTACTTCTTAAAATACTGTACATTTATTTTGTATTTTTAAAAGATTATAGTTTAAAAAGTAATAAATAAAATGGAATAATAAAAAAAACACTCTTCTACAGAATTCCCCAGAAAAAATGCTCTTAAACGTGTATCACCCCGCTGCCTTAATTAAAAAATTCGAAAACTCAAGACATTTTTTTAACGAATTTTGTTTTTTATAAACTCAGATCTCTTGCAAAATTGTTGGAAATTTCAAATAGATTATAACAGTTTAAACATACCTTATAATTTTGTAATGAGCATATGCATTACGTTATACTTCGTCATGGATGGGAAACTATGACACTATTTTTCTTTGCGTATACAGAATAATAAATGTTGAGCTTGATTCTTATTCTAGGAAAGCCTATCCTACACAAAAGTTATAATAAAGTGAAGTGTGAGAATTGAAAAATTCATGGAAGCATTTCTAGCTAGAATCAATAGATTCTTTATATGAATTCCTGTGGACTTTTATTAATATAGATATAATGGCTGTGACGAAACATTTCCTTTATAATAAAAAACTAAATACAATCGATTTCAATTTTAAAACTCATTTTAATGTTGAAGTAGTTTGTTTGTTTTTTATGGGCATTATATTTTGGGAAAATAATGTTTCTAATCCATAAAGCAAACCGAACTTTTTCACATTCCAACACTTTTAGAAGAATTTAAAAAATTACTTTATTTACCGTATTTTACGGACTATAAGACGCTACAGACTATAAGACGCACCTTAATTTTTAAGCAATTTTTTTTAAAAAATACCTATAAGACGCACCTGAATTTTGGAGGCAATTTTTCGAAGAAAAAAGTGCGTCTTATAGTCCGTAAAATACGGTAATTAAAATTGATATGTTATTTAACACATCACTTCTTATTTATATTCCCAATTATCCAAAAAATAAAACAAAATAAATTTTAAATGATTAAGAATTAAGGGGCGGATTTATGTTAATAAACCATTATAATTCCAAATATGTATTTAACATGTTGCTTAAATAGCTAAAACATAGAAGAAAAAACGTATAAATATATAAAATAAATATAACTTATTTTTATTTGTATTCGCTTTATATTATTAACCCTCGAGTACGGCCGGATGGCCGAGCGGTAAAGGTGGCAGCCTACCGCTCTGGAGGACCCGAGATCGAATCCGAACGGGTCGAATAATCCCCAGGAATTTTTCGGGGGGTGGTCCGTTCGGATATGTCGGGCCCCGTCCCTCACCACCCGGTCGCCCCATTGTGGGCCTGGCCGAACCCATAATGGGCCTACTAAAAGAGGCCCTCTTAGTGCCCACAGGGCGGAAAGAGTTTAAAAAAAAAAAAAAAAAAAAACCTTGAGTAATATACAACAGAAAGTACAGTACTGTACGTCACAGTCCAACGTGAGTCCACTCTTTTCGGGATTCAAAACGGGAGCCTTCGCCTTCAGCTTTCAAAAGGGAACCTCTTTCCCACCGAAAATTACTCCTTTTATACTGGTCGGAGTCCATGGCCGTCCTCCAATCAGCGCTACGAAGTTTTCAGCTCACCGGCCCAACGTACAATATCGTTGACCAATAGTAGCTCTTTAATTCAAAACCAACGCCGTTATCCTAACCGCCGTTCCAACGGTCGCTCACCAACGGACTCCTCTCCAACGGCTATCAATTTGAATTTACCGAAATACGTTATAACACAAAAAGGCGAGAATCGCCCGTCTCGAGATTCCGACCACGACAGGTGCCATATTGCAACCCAGCGTTGGTACAACGTAACCAACTTCACAATTTCCTCACAATTGTTAGCTCGTACATTACCAAGCTCTCACGTTTTTGAATACATCCCACTATGTCCTTTCCTCTGGGTTAAGTTTTTCTTTGAAACTAGGATCCTTCAAAAGCTATATTACGTGGGGACCACAAAAATTTCCTGCTTTACTTTCTCATGGCTCAAATGAGAAAACTTTCTTCAGGTAAGCAAAGCCTTCTCCTTCTCTGTCCATACCTTTCACAAAGTTTTCATCAAACCGAGCTTGACATGAAGAGGAGGTAAAAGAATTTTACTTTTTTCCACCAGAGCCGGAAAGCAATATTCTTCTGATCTTTCATGTATGCTGCGCGATCGGGCCACTTTTTTACCAAGTACTGACTGGTTCTTCTATCCCATTCACATAAAAAACTGAAAAATTTCTGTATCCTTCTTGAAGATCTGTTAACACTGCAACAACTTTGAAGTCAGCAAATACATTTCACTCACGCTCATTGTATTTTATCTCTTCCAACATTACTTTCTTGTCGTAAGTTTTTTCACGTAAACAGCGTGAGCGACCAGAATGATCGGATGTTGTTACCATTGTGCAGCAGAATTTCTTTAAGACTAAACTTTGATGAGTCAATAATCTTCACTCCGAGAATCCTGTGGCATCTGAAGCTCCTCCAACAAATGCAGTATATCGTTGCAAAATACCAGATTGTCCTCCATTAAAAAAAGTTCATATTTTCTGATTCCCTTTTTCTATAACTTGACACAACTCGTTTCCCCAAAATTTTCCACTGCCGGAGACGTGATTCAGGTAGTTGAGCCTTTCTTTTTGAAAGATCAAAATCACAAATTAGATCATTCAATCGAGAGTGATTAATAAGCTGTGGCTCTTTTGTGGAAATCCATGATAGGCGCTCATCACAACTTGATTGTCATTTCGGCGAGACGTCTTCAGGATCGAATTCCTCTGTTGAATCTTCGATGAAATTTAGAAGTGCAAACGGTACTGGCATCGATTCTTCATGGAGTAGTAGTCGAAGCACAAATGGATTATTGGGATATTGAATCTTGATTTTTTATTTTGCTGTAATGTCTTCGATGTCATGTTCATGCAAATGTAACAATTATTGACGTGATTCTGAGGTTTCCTCCAAACCATAGGAAAACAAAAGGAATTGATTTACGTCTGCCCTTCAACCATCCACTCAGTGTCCGACTGCATGAATTACAGAATATTTTAGGAGCCCAGGTTTTGTCGATATATCTCACATTACAGCCGAAATAACGATGAAAACCAGGATAACGCATAAAGAGGATAAGATTGTTTAATGACGTCATTTATGGGAGTGAACCCAGTAAACTGTTCCAAAGCAAAGGTTAGTTTCACTTAAAATGTTTTAAACTAGAGTTTCTTAAAGTGGGGATGGACTCAGGAAACTGGAAACAGTAACGTTATTTTAATTAAATAAAATTTCTTTGGCTGGAATGTGTTACTATTATTATATATCATGGAAACAGTTGAAAATAAAAATTGATTATGCGGTGGAAAGAAAAATACAATACAAAGAAAAAATTAAATAAATTTACTCAATGGAACAGGGGTCGCGGGTTATATTTCATACAAGAAACTGCAGCTTGAAAAAGTTTAAGTTATATTATGGGAACGCAACACTTGGGCGATCCGCCCACGGGAATGCCATCCGGGGTCTTTTTAAAGGTAACTGGCCCCTACTCAAGCGTTACAGATATAGAGAAAACCCAGAAAACTCCACGTGCCCAACCTATCCTGGCAAGGCGCGAAAACATGATCGAACTACCAGTGTTCAAGACGACGGAACCGCTTGGCATCTGGTGGGCCGAGAGAGTTTAAGAACCATTAGTTACAATACGTTGAGTTTACAAATGCTATGTTTTCCTAATCTGTTACTTACATAAATAGAGATAAATGCCACTTTAGGTCACTCATACTTTTGTCACGTGAGTGAGGTGGTTACCAAGATGGAATTTGATTTATACAGTATTAAAACTTTAAACAATTTTACTTAGGAATTTCAGAGATGATCAAATAAACGAGGTGATGACGTAACTAAGGTGGTTACAATGCGTGGTTTTACTCTAGTTAATTTAAATTAGTTTTTAATACTTATTAAAATTTTTGTTTTTTTCTAATCTTTTATAAAAATTATTTAAAAAATTACAAAAAATAATTTAAATTATTATTTCAGAAAAAGTTCAATATATAATTTATTTTAATAATATATTTTTAGGAATGAATGATTTGAACATAACTAATTTCAAATATGAAGACTATAATCGTTTTAATTTGCTGTATAACATCAGTAACATCAGTTACATCAAGTAAGTAAATTCTATTAATATTATACAATGCATCAAAATATTCTTTATGACATTCCTTTAAAGTAAAAAATAATACCTTATTATATAGGAATACTTTCAATTTTGTTATTTAAAATTTCAAGTAAATTATTTTCATGTTTGAAAATTGTTCAATATATAAAAGCGAGTTTTCCATTAAATAAATGTTACATTAATATCACGTGTTTCATACTTTTAGTGAATTTCAACAGCTCTATGGATGATATTATCGAGGCATTGAAAACGCATCCGATGACAAAAGATACATTCGATTCTGCTCCAATAGGAGGATTTGAGAGCGGAAGCTTCAAGGCATCAGATATAACTGTAGAAGGATTGAAGTCGTTAAAAAGACTCGGAAGTTGCACCGTGTATTTAGACGAAGATATTGATATCAATACGGATTTAATAGCAACTAACCTGAAAATGTTCTTTAACTATGAATTAGACTTTATTTTTTCGTTTTCTGGTACTATGAATATAACAGTCGATAAGATAATAGCATCTCTCCAACTTAGTACTACTTACTCGCTAGATGAATTAAATTTAAAATTATTTAATCTTACCACTATCCAAGGATTTCAAATTGTAAAAGTGACAGGATTCTCCATATTCAATTGGTTTGTCAAAAAAATTATGGAAAGTATTGCAGATACACTTATACCAGAAGCTAAGACTGTTATTAATGAAAAAGTCTCAAAAATAATCAAAGACAATCTACCACTGCTTACTGATCTTACTAAGAAAACTTTTGGAATGTGATTAATAATTCAGTTATCTTAAGTATTCACAAATTTACAGTACATATATTAGGTCTAATATATACACTAGTTAATTGTCTTGTATTTGTAATACTTACGCAAAACTTAAGAAAGAACACAATTGCTTGTAGTGATAGCAAGAAAAAGTCACCGATTTGATCACTTGGTGCCGAGCATGCCACGATGATGTGAGTGCTGCATCGCATTTTGAGGAGGACACATTCTATACTGTCAGGTCTCTCTGCCTGGGTACTGTCTCACTTTCTATTCATTTATCAGACTTACTTTCATTGCTTTGATTTGTAAAATCCAACAAGTTGCTGTGCACCCTGTGTTAGAATAATACTGTTCATGACTTACTTGTCTGCGTTCGTCTCCAGCTCTCTCTATTTGTTGACAAATGTCGTTCATCATTAAATTTTCAACATGTGTGCAATATAAATATAATTATTAGTAGTTTTATTATTTAATTTTGAATGTAAACAGTATGTAACTGTCAAGCTTCCTCAGTCAGTAGACTAGCATAAGATGTTTATAAGAAAACAATTTTTATAATAAATGTAAAGATTAATAAATAAATAAGTTAATTAAATTTGTCATTTTCAAGTTCTTTATGCAGAATGTATATTCAAATTTAAATTTTTTTCTTATAGAATTTAATAAAAATAAGTAATCAGTTACTTTATTTTACAGATAATAATTTGAAAGCTGTCTAATTTATATAAGCTAATTGATTTCGGTTATTATATTTTTAAAACGTTGCCTTTCATTTATTAAAAGTATTAAATTGAACGTTTTTTACAATAATGACAGCTACTAACGGAGTAATTTTTTTTCTTCCCAAGAGAAGATCACAGTCACAGACCTCTTTCCGCTCAGTACGCACTAAGAAGTCTAATTTATATACTTAGTTTGAATGAAATTTCAAATAAAGATGCATAATTCACAATATAGTCCATTCAAAATATCACAAAACTTTCCCTAATATTATTTCATTTGTACGATAACTTTTAATTTAAGCTTAATTAATTAATTTAATTTCTCAATTTTATATAGCCTATAAATTTTTGTCTAGTAGTTTAAAATGAATAACCTATGTTATAATCACATGAAACGAATAAATCGGTTTCGTAATTGTTAATAAAAGGCTTTGTTAAGACAGAAACGAAAACCAAAATTAAAATGCGTACGAAATTTACAATATAGACATATGAAAGTATAATTATGTTATTTTCTATCTTGATTTTATCAAAATTAGGCATTAATATAACGAGCTCTGTGAATATTTATTTCTGGATACGCTTGACATCTAATTATATCTGCAACATATTACAGAAAATATAGCCTAACACTAACTTTTGTTAATGTTTTAGGAAACAGTTTATATAATATAGACTACAACAGTAATTTTATAAAATAAAGATTGACTTCATAGCCATAAAGCGAAACTCAACACTAGTGATGGAATAATTCGGTCTTAATTATCACGAAAAATTTTCAGAATGCAGCCAGCATTGTGATAATGTCACAATAAATAATTTGCTCGTAAATTATATTTATGCCATCCTGCGATTACTGTATTAGATCATTTGCAATTTTTAGTCATATTTTTTAATTTATTTAAAATATATGCTCTACGCCTTCAAATTAGAGGTGTATTGTCCCTATACATTATACTTTTCCTTCAGCAGTTGTGCCGGTCATCTAATTGCTTTTAAGGGAAAAGATTTGAATTGAAATAACGTGACTTCCACTATGCTTCGGACATTTATTTATATAGCTAATCGAAGCCTCCTGCCCTTATGCTTTTCATATCTAGTCTCGACATTCATTTATCTGACTCTGTTCTCGAGATTAAGAAAGAGCAGACGGACAGACATCTGACGACAGTGGGAATTTATTTAAAGTCAGATGTTTATACGTCAAAAATTTTATTATGAGAGAATGCGCAAACTTACTTATTCTCACGGCATATTGTAGATATATTCGAAACCGATTTATATTTCGTTAAAAATTTAAAAATTATTTCGTACGAACAAATATTATTTTTAAAATTTTATTTTAAAAAATAATATATAATATTTTTTAAAAAAGTCTCTTACATAAATAATGCTAAAAAATTACATAAATCCTAAAAGAAAAGCATAGTCATTATGTCATCGAGTAAAGATTTTCTAAAGAATTATCGAACCATTGTTGGAAGGCTCTTCGTTTACGAAAAAAGGAATTTAGAAATAATTCCAAGACTGACGGAACTGGAGGAAGATTTCTCTGAATGAACGATATTACTACTCCGTATTTCTCCAAGGGATTAGAAAAACTTTGGTTGAATGCTCCATTTAAAATTGTTTTTTTCCTCCTGTTTATACTTGTCAGTGAAGATCTATTCACCGGCTTAGATGGGTCCCTGTTTATACTTGTCAGTGAAGATCTATTCACCGGCTCAGATGGGTTTCTGTTTATACTCGTCAGTGAAGATCTATTCACCAGCTCAGATGGATCCCTGTTTATACTCGTCAGTGAAGATCTATTCACCGGCTCAGATGGGTTTCTGTTTATACTCGTCAGTGAAGATCTATTCACCAGCTCAGATGGATCCCTGTTTATACTCGTCAGTGAAGATCTATTCACCGGCTCAGATGGGTTTCTGTTTATACTCGTCAGTGAAGATCTATTCTCCGGTTTAGATGGGTCTTGGCAATTTTTTACTGGTAATGTGTTTTTCTGATCTTCATTCTGACTTCTCAACTTTATTCTTCTTTCTTTATTCAGTCTTTTTCTTGAATTGTTAGGAAGAGCACTTTTGCCTTCTGGATTAACCTCACTATTTGTAGATTTCATATAGAGTATTATGCTAATTATCAATAAGGCTATAACTAGGATAGCTAAAACACACTCAATTATACGAATTCTTGTGTATAAGTTGTCCTGTTTGTTTATAGTTTTGTTAAAATATATGTGTTTGTCTGAAGTCTTTTCGGAATATGAAACATGCATTCCGTGATCATCCGTAGAACCATAAGAAAAATGAAGAAATCCCAAAATTAAAATGAGTACACAACTCATTGTTCTTACGGAACTTGCCGATTGCATTTTCTATCCTAGAAATTACGAAAAATTATTTCATTGTTTGACTGAAATCAAAATTTAAAAAATTTACTCACCAACCTTAAAAAAATATGCCGTTGTAATGATAAATTTCTCCCTCCACAGAAAAACTATCCAAGATCATGCGAGCGGCTCCCTCTAAATGTTCTTTCTCAAAATTTGCATAATATTCTTGAACAAAATAGTAACTTGTATCAAGAAGAATTTTTTAAAATTCTATTCGATAAAATATTAATTAAGAAATAAATAAGTGTTATTTTTTGGAAACTTATATAAATGTTTCCAAAACAGGAATAAGTAAGATATTCTCAGTCATCTGGTAAAAAAAATACACGCCAACTCATTCAAAATTGTGTGTATCACGTGTTAGCATCATCACCTGATATTTTATCATTGTATCAGAGGCAGATAAATATGATAACACTATATATATGTTTAAACTTGAAAGTAGTATATGAATACATAATTTCATAAACTCAAAAGATTAAATAATTATATTTGCATAAGCCCACACATACGCGTGTTTGTTTTTGTTTGTTTGTTTGTTTCTATCATAAAAAATCCTTTTATTAATAATTATGAAGTTTGATTATCACATAGATGATTTATTTTAACCTAATTTTTAGTTTCACAAAAAAAAACAAAAAAGATATTCATGAAGGCATTAAATATATATTTAATTACGTTTAAATTGTTTATTAAAAGTTATCACACAAATTCAAAAGATATTAGCGAAAGTATTGTGATGTTTTGAAAGGACTATATTGTGAATAACTAATTTTTCATTGAAATAATGTATATACATTTATTTAATGTTAGTTAGACCCACCGGTAAGAAATAAATATGAATAAACTATATAATTACTAGTGTGTAAATTTATACAATTTAAACCGTAAAAAATAGGTAAATATAAAAAAGATACAAATAAATATTTAAAAAATTATTACGTATTTGGATATTTTCATTGAATTTACTCTGAAAAGTATCAAATTACTGGGATATTTACTTATGCATTTCTAATTAATTACCGGTAAATCGGTAAAGCCGTTTAATTGTAATACAATCCCTAGCGTAAATATGATTCTTATTAAATTATTTTAAATCACGGTCGATTAATCTTTACTATAAAAAGATAATTTACACGGTAATGCACCAAGGCTGGTATCATTATAAGAACAAGAGCATTGCTTCTTGCCTTGTTACCCAACACGACTGAATACATTACTGTATACATTACTATACATTTACTTGTATAGGGTAAATCTTAAGAAAGTGTTTGAGAAAATAATTAATGAAATACAGAATATACAAATATAAAGATAGAACTTTTAGCTTGTAAATCTTCATCACATTTTTTGAAGTGAATTTTATATCAATAACATATTTTTGTATCCTATATTATAATAAAGAAAGCAATAAATATTTAAAATCTATAATTTATAAGTTATTATCGTAAAAATTTTATTCAGTTCCTGAAATATTTGCTATGCTATATCAACTAAAATACAATGCTATCTGTCATTAGTCTTTCTTTCTTTCTTTCTCCCTCCTCCTGGTTCATATGGAGATTACGGCCTTGATTCGCCTTTTCTCCGATAGACGGCGCCTCCTTCCTACGAGAAGCGGCCTGTTCGTATGATGTAAGTCTCTAGGCTTGCTAAGTGAGCTTTTGGATTTTTGGCCGCATTCGGCCAGTAAAGCGGGGTCAATGACATAACCACGGTAAAGTCCACCGACAGGCTCTTGCCCAACTCTCGCCGGGCCGCCGCGTACTTGGGACAGCGCGACCAGTAGTGCGCCGTCGTCTCTTCTTCCCCGCAATGCGGGCTGTCATTAGTCAAATATAGTTATAAATGGTTTCAATCCATTAATCTTGTTGGTGATAGTATCATGACACTCTCCTAGGGACATTCCAGATGATGTCTAGACTTTTCTTTATATAACTACATTCTTGTACTTCATACCTTATCTCCCTTCGTTTTTTGGTATGTGTAGTATATACAGCTTAGTTTAAACTGTGTTCAAACCAAGCAGTTGCTTTTTTCACTTTACTCCACTGTCACACCCTGCATTTATCACAACAAATCATGATTTATTTTTTATTATATTGTTATTGTTTGCATTGCGTATAAAATTGAATATACGGTAATTATTAAACGACTTATATAGTTTAATAGAAATCAAATTATCATCCAAATACACAAAATTAAAGTATAATCAGAAACAATTAATGTTCATGTTTATAAAGTAGTAAATTGCATTTGCTACTTTATACTTTAAACTACATAAGCTTTGAATATTTAAATATTTAAAATGATTTACTTACAATTTTTAAATAATGTAATTAGAAAAATTTTGCTGCGTAAACTATTAGTCGAATATAATTTAATATTATACAAATATAAATATAAATATATAATTTACTTATTTGATATTAACGAATATACTTTATGTATATTCACAAAGTATATTTTGTAACGTTATATATAATTATTATCATACAGATTTAATTAACCTTTACAATAACGCCTGTATTGAGTTATTTAATTCAACCGTTTATATTACTAAATTAACTTCACTTGTTAGTACAGCCAGGCAATATGAATCACGATGGCTATTGTCAAACAATCAAGGTCGCATATTTGTTCAGCCGATACTATTAATTTATAATATAATATAGATAATTCTGATGTTATTGTCAGTTCTTATATAATGCTTATCCAATATAATGTATTTATTTTTAAATGATTTTTAACAGAACATTGTAACCTATAGCAGATCTCGATTTATATTACAACGTATTTTTACGGTAAGAACTTTTTTAATTACGTATTTAATTAGAAGTTAAATGTTTAAATTCTTAACGCTTATCTTTCAACTGAAAGATAGTTGTTAAATTTTAGCAGCAAATTTTCATTGGGGGGTCTGTCCTTCACACCCGGCTGCTCCCATGTTGGCCTGGCCGAACAAGGCCTGTTTATGATTAAATAGGCTTTCTTAGTGTCTATAGGGCGAAAAAGTACCTCAAATCATATTTATTTATTGGGTTGCAATTTGAAAAAATTGTAGATCTATAAATTTCCATTGTCTTTTGTCTGTCTGTCTATTCTTAATATAGAGAAAGGAGTTAAATAGATGAAAGACGAGACAAGATGTAGAAACCTGAGGGGTAGGAGGCCCAGATTCACTATATAAGAGCTTCCGACGCAAATAATTACAGTCATTAGAAGGGAATAGTAATATTTACAAAAGATTACATAATGCTAGGACTTGTAACAACCCTGTGATAGCAAAATGATTCATTTTTGTTTCCGAAGATTTGCATAGCGAACCTGTTTATGTCACTATTTGATCGAGAACATGCGTTACCTAATTTAGGGGTAGGTGGCATTACGTAATTTATGAACGATCTCATATACTGATGCCTAAAGATCCTTATAATTATCTAACAAAAGCAAATACAGTCCATATTGAAGCATAAAAGGAATTTAATACAGAATATATTATGCATATATTTTGTATCAAAAGATGTATATTATGTATACATGTAGTCTGAATTATAGGGCGTGATTACGCGTCACGTCTTCTAATATTTTAATACAAAAATAAGTTTTAGAATCAGCTTTTTAAACACATTTTTATTATCAAAACCTCCGTTCTTTTCAGACGCAAATGCAAAAGAAACACGAAAACAAACTGAAAAAGAGCTAAGTTGTTTACGTTCGTACTTGTTAATGACTGTAGTTTTACATTTTTACACCGTTTTTATTGTAACTTTTATTGTATATATATAGTTATATTATATATATATTTAGTAATTATTTATTTAAATTTATATGTATTAGAAATATCTTTGATTTGTTCCAGGCAATGTTTTTCCTGTTGATAGCTTGATATATGTTAAGTAGACAGTCATATTTACGTTTTATAGAACAAATGATTGATTGACAACGAACCGAGAAGCAATTGTAAAGGTAGGTATTTGCTAATTTATCATTTTTGTAGCGTCGACAGGTAATTAATAGGTATTTTATATATAAACATCGTCACAATGTCGGGCTGTAATTTTTAATCATATTGTTAATTCATTGAATTTAAAATATAGTCCTTGACTTTAGTAGTGTCTTCCCCTGTACATCATACTTTTCCTGTTAGCAATAGTCGGTCGGTCATCTATCTAACTCTGTTTAGAGGAAGCTCATTAAATTGAAATAATGTGACTTCTAGTTTGCATCAGAAGTTTGAATATATTTAATCGACACCTCCTGCCTCTAAGTTTGTATATCTTCTTGACTTTCTTCTATCTCACACCATTCTCGAGATTAAAGGACAGACAGCCTATCTGACTGACTAGCCAGATACGTGGACGACAGTGGAAATTTATAGGTCTACAATTTTTTTCATATTGAAGCCGAATCTTATTTTTTCTGTTTAAAGATACCGATTCTTAGTAATTTAAGCCATAAATGTATGATACAGGTATTTAATAGGAGAAATGAAACAACTATGCCATTGCACTTGTGATTGTTGCAAGTAAATTTATCTGTTAGTATATATACATACTATACAGTACATTTTATCTGAATCTATCATTAATGAGTAGGCCTATTCATAATTAATTCTGAATCTTTTACTATTAAATAGGTTAATAGTTATTTATAATGGGTTATCACATATTGTAACTTTCATAAAGCTAATTTATTAAATAAATATTTGTGACTATTCTGACCCATCTAAAGCGCATTTTGGCTTAAAATACCATGTTATAGCCCTCATCAGTTAGGAACTTATTGGTTTGAAACAAGCATATTATAAAATTTATACAATGATACAATTTACATGTCTAAAAATACATGTACTGTTCTAACTTTAAAAATATTAAAATATTGTTATGTCATTAATTATAATGTAAGTGCAACTGTTAACAGGTGGTCGTTGTTTTATGCTGTTTTAATGTTACTGATCAAGGCTATAACGTGGTCTTTTAAGCCGAAATGCACTTTACCTGGGTCAGAATAGTCACGAATATTTATTTAATAAAATAGCTTTATGAAAGTTTTAATGTTTGATAACTCATTATTTAATAGTAGAATATTGAACTTGACAATAACAGGGTATTAGAAGCTTGCTAATTAGGATTAATTTTGTTGAATTCTGATATTTTTTTATATTAAAAAACAATATTAAATGAAGCGTGCAATGCCTTAACGTTATAAATTCCAAATACGTTTTATTGAAGAATTAAATTCTAAATGCAATATTTTCTGCTGAAAAAATATATTGTGGCACTATTTTTAAGTTGAATTTAAGTGAAGCTATAAGGCTTCAATTTTGTATAGAAAAGTATTTATGGCTCCATCTGTTATGAGATTTTATGTAAAAATAGTTTCATTATTATTATTATAAAAAAGAGAAAAACTTATTTTAGGAGTTGGAGTGAGTGTGTCTTTAAATTGTAAATGCTAATATCGTGTAAAATTTTCATTAAATCTGACTAATATTCGCTCTTGAGATATGCCACCTGACCCTTCTATCTGCCTTTTAATGACCAAAATATAATAGTATCAATGTCCCATATATAGAAATAACTCTGCCAACTTTATTAATTAAAATTTCTTAATCATTATAAAGCATTGAAATGAATAAATAAGTAACCAAAAATATTTTAAAATTCCTATTTATTTATTGACATTAAATCGATTTTTTTTAGCTGCAGCATATAATAAATATTATCCAAAAAATAGTTATGAAGACTGTTATTATTTTAATTTATATCGTGGCATCGGTAAGATCACGTAAGTTACATTAAATTAAATAAATTTAATCGTGTTAAAATTTTATAATATTTAATTTTTCATTTCTTTATTTACAGAAAATTGCAACAAAATTCTGGATAAACTTATAAATACTCTGAAAAATAATAAAAATATATCGAAAGAAATCGATCCACTTTTCTTCGGAGAATATAAATCAAATAATTTTAAGGCAAATAACATCATTGTTAAAGGGCTAATGTCTTTAGAGAGAAAAGGAAATTGCAGCTGGACCACGGATGAAAAATATAAAAACGTTAGTTTTCGTGCAAATTTAATGGCTACGAATCTGAAGATCTTATTAGATTGCCAATTTAGTATACTTCTAACTTCATTTACAGGTTCTGCAGTTTTTACTCTCGAGCAAATAGAGGCAGAAATTATTTTAAGTGTTGTTCTGTTTCTATTGAAACCAAAATTAGAATTATTCGATATAACTGATTTCAGAAGACTTAAAATTGTCAAAGTATCGGGATTCACCACTCCAGTAAATTGGTTAACGAAATTTATTATTGAAAGAAATGTACGGCGCCTTATTCCAAAGATTAAGACTGCAGTTAATAAAAAAGCCACTGTCGTCATTAATAGAAACATAAATTTACTTACTGAATTCATAAAAAATATCCTGTAAAAATAATGCGATGTTTTTACAATAATTAATAAATTTAAAATGTTTTAAATAAAACGATTTTAACCTAAATTTCTTTTATGACTATTTTCCTTTCTGTTTAATGCCGTATTTCCGTCACAATCAAATGATAATTATTTCTTTTGAAGAATGTATTTCCTATTGAAAACTTTTTACTATATAGTTTAATTTTTTCAAAATTTATAGAATAACTGCAGTTCTGTAATCTTTAAGACTAGGGTTGCCAGTTACTTGGGGATAAAATCTGAGACAAAATGAGTTCTTCCCGAAAGATACTGGGATGCTTCAATTCCAGGACATGCAATAGATGTGTATTTTTACTCTGCCACTGACATAAAAACATTTAAAATGTGGAAAAAGAAAAAAAGGCTTCATTTCAGGAACAGTTTTTACAATAAAGTCCTCCTGGTACTAGATGTCAGTCGGTAAAAATCCGGGACGATCCCGGAAAACTTAGAGATCTGAAACCCTAATAACTAATTTAAATAGACGAAATGATAGGATGACACGTATTATGGTTTGTTGTGTATCATGATATACATCAATACACATCAAACAATAATATAAGACAATTTTGTTTCCCTTGCGCTTAGGGGCCGTCCATAAATTACGTAAGGTATTTTGGGGTGAGTGGGGGTCAAGGATTTCTTACAATTTCTTACTCAGGGGTAGGGGGTAATAGCTCTCATCTTACGTAATATTCTTATTTTTATTTTTTGATCTTGTTGAGTGGTGGAGTTTTGAATTTGGCTTCAATTTGGCGGTTTCTATTAAGAACGCTCGCTGTATTAACGCCATCAGGTGTGACGTGATAGAATAACAACGTTAGCAGACATATATTTTATTATGGGAGAGAGGCCGGTGGTGGTTTCTCTCTCGTTTTTTGCTTTTATTAGAATAAGTGTGCACCACCCACTACTATAGGTGTATAACACTAAGAATACATAAACCAAAATACATGATACAAAGTAAATATAAATTACTATTCGGTTTTTAGTGAGAACTAAATGTAAAACTAGAAACTATAAATTATAAATAGTCTTTTCTTCCATATTTTTTAACATAATTGTAAAAAGCATCAAACAGTGACTTCTGAACAAGCTTATCGAGTGGATATGGCCACCTGAAACCAAGCGTAAAGATTTCTAATTTCAGAATAGTGTACCTTGATCGTAAATTGGACAATGATAGATCATATGGTCGACGGTGTCTAGGTTTTCTGTAGAGCAAAAGCAAGAGACAGTTTCTGCCCGGTTATACATCGCCAGGTAGCTTCTAAAATTACCATGCTCAGTAAGAAGTTCAGCAGTAGCAAACGTTAAATCTCTAAATGGTGATGAGAATCTGCATTCAACACTAGGAAAATAAAGTCTTGTTATTCTATCAGTTTTTTTGCTCAACAATTGTTGATTCCACTTTTACGTAGCGTTGTTATGAGTATAATTTTTAAGGCTGCTACGTCAGAGAGGGATGTGAGTGTAGTCCAAATCAGTGTCCTTTGCAGCTGACAGCCTCAAAGTCGGCTTTTTCATTTCCTAGTATACCAGTATGGCCAGGAATAAATATAAAAGTTATCTTATTAACGAGACTTTTAGTATGGTGCTGGATATATGTGATTTTATTGCTATTGCAATTGGGATTTAATAGAGCTTTTAGGACAGACTGAGAATCACTGTAAATGTTGATAAACAGAGGTTTGTTTGGTAGTGACGTGGCCCACTGAACTGCTTGGTAGACAGCGTCTTCTTCAGCTTGATATGTAGGGGTATCTGTACCTTCTAATATATATCAGTAATTTACTTGCTACTGAATTTTTACTAGTTACATGATCCCAGCTAGAGGCCGCGTAAAGTAGCATTGTTTGTATTGCCCCATTATATAGAGTTTTACAGCTTTATGATTTAGTCCCAGGTGCACCTAGCACATTTTATCAGCATGTAGTTTATTTTCTTGGCCTTAGCCAAGACGTAACCAATATGGCAACGGAATGTGGCTTCTCTCTATTTTCTCTTGTTTTATTTTGTATGCGTTTCTTTTACATGTGCACTAACTAGTCGATCTGTCAAAGTTTTTTGCGTCTTTTTGTGAAAATTAAAATTAATATAAAAATAAATATTATGACGTTGATTAATGATAATAATAATAAAAAGATTGTTAATAATTAAAAAATAAAGTTCTTAAAATAAATTGTTCATTCGAATTTATTAAATTTTTATATTTTTAAATTTGTTCACATAGTCTTTTATAAATTATAGTACATATTAATTAACTAATTAATAATTATATATTTTGGACCTAAGGTTTTTAGGGTTTCATTAAAAAAAATTATTTTTGTTAAAATCTTTCAATACAATTATGCCTAAATATTACGTAAGATAGGGAAGGGAAGGGGGGATCAAATAGAATATTACAGTTTCTACACAGGAGTGGATGGGGGTCTAGAATGGCCAAAATCGCTCTTACGTAATTTATGGACAGCCCCTTACGGCCGAAAAAATTCAATTTTTCTGATACAAGATTGAGCACATATGGAAGATTTATCGCTAGATAAATCTTCCATATGTGCTCAACCTTGGTAGATAAAAGCGCGATGGTTTAAACTAGGCGGAATTAATCATTTGAGTTGCAAGTTACAGTTTCGCGCGACATATGTTGACAGTTTATGCTTGATCTAAATCAGGTTTTATTAGTGAGTCGTCACCGAATAGGACGTGTGAAGTACTGTATATATTTTTACAGTTTATTTATTTTAAATAATTGGATTAAAATTCCTGAACTTGCAGAGAATTTGTAAAAATGGCAAAATAAACTTTCTTATATTTTGTTTTAAAAACGATTTATTAGTTTCTATTTCGTTTCAGAAACTTTACCGTCTTTATTTAATAATAAAAGATGATAAAGTAATAAGGTAATAAATTTATTTATCGTTTAAAAAATCGCTTTCACTTTAATATTGTAAATTCTGTTTCACCTCAGGAAGTTTAGGACGTCTGTCATTCGTGTTAACATTTTTAGTCAAAATGCAGCAATATAAAATAAATCCGTATTCTCGGAATTGTAAATGAGATGCATGCGATAAACAAACGTGATACAGTAAAAATATTAACTGAATTCGTGTACAGTACATATTAATCTGATGTTCATTCTCAAGAGATGATTCATTTTAAATTGACGTATTTTGCTTTAAAAACTAGTATAAATATGAAAATTTCCGCAGGATTTAAACAGGCTTTAGAAAATTGAATTAGAAAATTAAACCGCTATTTCAACTTAATTATGATAGCTTTAAAAAATCATTTATTAGTTGAGTATGTAATAACAATTGAACTTCTACTATTTCTCATAAATAAGTAAAATTTAATTGGAAAAATAAAATTGAATTTCTCGTAATTGGTTGAAACAGTTTAAAAATTTCGCATTTATAAATTAAAATGTCAAAGAATTTGATTTAAAAAAATCAGGCCGAAAAATTGAACATGAAACTATCAATATAATAAGTGGAAAATAAAAATAATGTTTTTGCTCAGCCAGAGGACTTTACGATAAAGTATAGTTTACTGCTGAAAGGATTCTGGTTTCTCCATCCCTCATCCAAGATCGATTTCATTGCGAATCAGGGACTTTCATAATGGATATAATAAACACTGACTGTATTGTCTATAATTTATCTATACTTTGCAATCTATTAATCAATCACATTTTATATAGTAGCATATTTAGCATGATTGGTTTTCTGAAAGTTATATTATATACTATATTTCTTCATATATGAAGAAATTATATATTTTTTAAGTTTTTGAAAATTTATTAATTGTTTATAGCAATAAAAACACAACAATACTTTTAAAAACTCTCTGTAATTTTATAGTTTTTCATTAATGCAATGTGTTTACATTAGTATTAAACATCATATCAGAATTAATTATTAAAATAAAAATTTAATACATTTCAGGATTCGAACAAAATGTTAACGATTGAGTCAAAATTAATTCCAAAATTCATGATAAATGGCTTTATTGCCCTAACCTTCAATTATTCACTAAATACAAATAAAAAGTTATACAAATCAACGATTATAAGTATTAAACAATATTTACTATGATTAATAAAATAATTAATTGTTTTATATAATATTTTGTTGTAAATAAATTAGAAAATTCTTATCGAGAGACTTCTAATTTAAATTCAAGGTAGAAACGAAATCCAATACGAGATATTATTATTGACATATGCTCATATGTAAGCGTAAATATTATATAAATATATACAAATCTAACTTTCATATTATTCAAATTCGACATTTATTAAAAGAAATTTCACAATTCTAAGATAGTTTGTCATTTAATGCTTGATAGTTCCTGTAAATATTACGAAGATGGAGACAATCTAGCAAATTTAGTTATTAGAAACTCGCTTTTAATTTTATTGTTTATATAATATCCAATATAACTTTAGCATAAAACATTTTTTATTACTTTTAGTAGTTTATGTCAAAAACTATACAAATTCAATAATTTCTAAATATAAAACTTAAAATGTTTATCCTGATGTATCCTGATTGTTGATGTATCTTACTAAAAGCAGCTGAGAAAAGCCATTTATTTATAAAGTGTTTACTAGACATTAAATGTTTGATTTTAAAATGATTTTAAAAAATCAAAATAAGTATTCAGGAAGTTATATATTCTAAGGAAAATTTGAATTATTTTCTTCTTACAATAGACATTGAGGTAATCTAAAAATAGAAGATTATTTATCAGACAATAGGCCTAAGTGGAAATTTCCTAGGTGTGTTATATAGGTAAATGAATTTCAATATAAGGAAATATCAATATAACAAAAGCTTAGTGTCCATTTTATATAAAATAAATCATTTATAAACATAAATGTAAGAAACATAGCACTTAGATATACAAAAACGAAACAGAATATAAATAAAATTAATTAATACCTTGTAGTTCTTTATTCAAAGGTCTTTTATTTTTATTTATGTATGTACTTTTGCGAGTTAACCACTTTCGATTTTGTCAAATTTTAATATATTTATATTTAAAAATAATAATTAACAAGTTTTGATAGAAATAAAAATTTAACCATTTAACAGGTGGCTAAAAATCTGATCAATTTGTAGAGAATAATCAGATAATTTCGTTCAGGTTCCTCTGAGAGTTTTAAAAAGATTATGTCATTTTGAAAATTTAACAAGTAATTTTTGCTTTACAAAAGTGCAAGGCGAAAATATTTTTTGACCAGTTTACACGTGAACTAATAACACATTCATTTTCAATTACTTATTTGTAAAATGTCTACTATAATTTGGGATTACCTTGACTAATCAATTGAAAGAGAACGTTAATATATTTTGCTAAAATATAAGTATCTTTTCCCTTATAAAATGCGCTAGTACATATAATTTATATGTACTAGTGCATAGGATGTGTCTTATATTGTGAACAATATCTTCCGTAATATAATCGACACGTAAAATACGATACATTTAATAGAACAAAGTCTTATAAGGAAAAAAATGCGGTACTTATAAATGTAATATGAAATATCTGCGTTATTTCCTTTCATATAGGTATATGTATTTCGTATATTCCTACTGTATGAAAAATGTAAAGAAGTACAAGGTCGTGCGAATAGTGGAGAATAATGAGAATATGTAGGCTTATTTAATTTTTTTCTTTATCGTCAACTAATATGCGTTATAAATCTTATTAAACATACATATAAAACATTAAAAAACGATAAAATATTTTAATTTTAATAGAAAAAATTTTGCGGTGCTGAATATTAGTAGATTAAATCTAACATCAATTTTGAAAAATTATTTTATTTAAAATAATAATTACAATATTAACTTCTTACTTAATTACTGAAACTGAAGAATAATCGTTATGTTTATTTGTCAGTTAATAATTAGGCTATACATTCATTAATTATAAATGAAGATACTATTTTATAAATCTGATGAATACTTTTCTAATTACAGAAAACTTTCTATTATAAATTTATATTTTATAAGTCTAAGAGTAATAATAAATGTAACACTACTAACATTATCTCTGTAATTTACATAATAATTTCATTAAAACTGTTTTATTTAATAAATAAATTTAAACCAACTTGTTTAATTTTTAATTATGTATCAAAATAAATTATATTAGTAAAAGACATGCTATCCCACATAGAAATACGTACAAATTTTGTGGTTTATCCATTTTTCCTCAACAATTTTATTAAAATTCATTCGATACTTGCACACAAAACCAGAATATCTTGAAGTAGATTTTCCTTTTGTAGAAAATTCCGACCAAAGATTAAATTGAACATTTCTAAATTTAATCTAAAGAATGATAATAAAAAAATACTTTTTTAAATGTAAACATCATTTGATATGTTTTTATACTAACAAACGTTTTATAACGAGGTTAACTTTCGATCATTGTAAAGTAAAAAAATAGGGTCGTGACTGACTTGACGTGGCCATGACTGGTCAGTCGCGACCATTCACAAACGAATTATATTGTTCGGTCTATTTTGTTTTATACGGATGATTGCATTATATCGGAATTTTCTCTTCCCACACGTAAATTTCCGCTAGGTTAGCCGACAATACAATATTCCTTTCCATTATTATTTTAATTTGATTGTCATTCAATTGATTATTACTTTGTATGATGAACGAGAGCACTGGTTTTACAGTTTCACGAATGATAACAGATAAGAGCACATTTTTAAAGTTTAATAAAATTAAATTCTAGTGCAAATAATATTATTTTATTAATTTTTGTATTAAATAAATTTTTCTTAACACGCATAATATTAAAGAAGAAAGTGGAATACGTGACTAAGCACATTGAATGGCATATTTGTTCACGAACCGTAGTAAAAACTAGAAAAGTAATTTTAGACTGTTCTTTGATAATACATAATTAAAATTGTTTCCTGATATTTTTTTTATTATTATTAATTTCTCAAAAATAGTTACACAGCATTAATTTATAGCCTATTTTAGGTACAAATTTTATTATAACCGAACGTTGTATTATAGAGCTTTTATTTTAAAGTTAACGAAAACTTTATAAAAAATTTTTTGTAATATTTTTGATACGTTTTCAATATACGGTTCTAATATAAAAAATATCGAAAATATTGCTACATCAATTTGATAATAATAACCATTCTGCGAACTTCGTGTTAAAATCTTCTATTATAACATTTTCCTTTTTTTTTTTTTTTTTTTTTTTTTTTATTGAGAGAAAACTCTTTTATAGAACTGTATTATACGCTGATATTCCACAGCTTTGAATCACATTACAATTGTACTTACAAGGTCATTATGTTGGCAAAACTTAAATTTCCAGTTTATAAAAAATAATTCGTTGCGGATGGTTCAGGCATTAAATCGAAAAGCTTCCGTTCGCGCTACGCAGCACACAAAATGGCGTAACGAATACACATCAGTTATCGTCACTTACCGTACATTATCATCGAAAATGTGCCTTCTTTCACTGGATTAACGTCTAAATACATTCTTGGTAAGAAGTTTTATTTGTTTAAACTTCGAAAGCTTAAGAATTAATTAGATGTAATGTTAAATAATTAAGAAAATATCAGAAATTTTTACTTTCATTCAGTTTAGTTCTATATATAACCTTGATATACTGTAGTATAGATGACCTGATTTATAAACAACCTATTTCGGTTGTCAAACTAGTTTTGGGTCTGGTTTATATTTTAATAAGGAATATAATTTTGTCTTTATTTTACTACATAATGTCTGCTTTTTAAGGCAAGTGATCCCTTATTTACATTTCACTTGACTTAATTACAATTCTTGAACATTTAATTTTAATTTAATAATTTCTTTTATTTTATATTTCTGTTCCATTAGCCTAATTAATAGTCAATTCCTTTAGTATTAACTGTATTAGTTTTTCATACGTTTAATTCATAATTTAACGCCTCTATGAAAAATTTAACAATTAAAGTAATTTGATTTTTTGCAATGTTAAATGAATAATTAACTTACGAAACGAAAATTAATAATTATTACATTTCGATTGTATTTCAACACGGCACAGATTTAAAATATTAATTTATATTTAACTGTGTAAATTAAAATAATTATTTTTAGGTAGAAAATTTGGAAGTAGTTAACGGTACTGGTCGTTAGTATGAGGATTTTAATCATTTTATTATGCCTAGTTACTTCAATTACATCACGTAAGTTATAGAAATTTACCATTATTGATATTCATAAAGGTCACCAAATTAACATTTAAGTAAATTATAAGCTTAAATCAGAATATTTTAATATTTTTCTAAGTAATTTGCATTCACTTTTAAAGTCGTTAAATAATCGACATTACAGTGTATTTTAGATAAGATTAACAAAACGTTAGATAATTATTCTCGTTAATATTTAATTTTTTCATGAATTAAAGTTCATATTTATTTATTTATTCATTTAGAAAACGGTAACGACATTGTGGACAAGTTAGTCAGCGCACTGAAAACAAATGATTACATATCAAAAGAAATCGATCCAGCTCACTTAGGTGGATATGAATCCGAGAACTTCAAAGCTACTAATATAGTTGTAAAAGGTCTGATGACCATGAATAGAATGGGAAATTCTAGTTGGAAAATCGATGATAGTTATGAAAGTATTAATTTGAATGCAAACTTAATGGCGAGTGACCTTAAAATTTTATTAGATTACAATTTTAAATGGATGCTTGTCCCGTTCTCCGGAATTATGAGATTTAACGTGGAACAGATAGTTGCCGAAATCATTTTAAGCACCAACATAAGTCCTATACAGCCCAAATTAGATTTATTCAGTATTAACGACGTTCAAGGTTTAAAAATTGAGGAAATAACTGGATTCAAACCTTTAAATTGGTTCGCAAAATTTATTATGGATCGTGTTGTGCATAGACTTATTCCAAGAGTAAAGACTGTCGTTAACGAGAAAGTTACTGTTATCATTAATGATAATTTACCACTGCTTACCGAGGTTGTGAAGAGTGCCATGTAAATATAAAATTTTTAAATAAATTTACTGTAAAAAAATTGATCTTTTCTATAATATTTCTGTAGTAAATGAAATTTATTTAAGTATTTCATAAATACCTCCTACTTCTACGAAGTATATTATTTTATCAAGTGACAGATTTCTCATATATTTATTGAAATTTTAAGCATATGTTTTTGCGTCTAGTCTGTATAAAGTATTAAATTATGATCATATTATATACGTAAAAATGTAAAGTATAATTCAACACAAAAGTGAATATCTTCTTGAATTTTAATCGTATACTGTGTAATCAAACGATCAAATAATTGCATGTCTAGCAGTATATGCAGGGCCGGATTATCGAATAGGCAAAGTAGACAAATGTCTAGGGCCCGTAATTCGGAGGGGCCCGGTTCCAGTGCAGAAGATTTCTCTGTTTCAAAACGAGTTAAAATTATTTAAGAAATTCGATAGGACAGAAAAGGCTGTATCTAAGAATTCCTACTAAGCTCCGCCCGACTAGCCATTACCTAAAAAAAGAAAAAAAAAAAGGTCAACAGCCACCTATGCGTCAGAAGTAATGTACTGTACGTCACGAGATCTCCGCACCATCTAGATATCTTCCTGATATATGATTATGATTTATTTTCTAAATCTAAACTTATACGTCGCGACATCGCATATTCGATATAGCGTTCAAGTTGCTCGAGTGCGAAATTGATAGTGTTTTATAACAAGTTAGAAGTACAATGTATTTTTATAAAAGAGTTAGAAAGGGTGACACTACGGTGTGACTTGGGGTGACATCCACGATATCCGCATCGGGTGTCACCCATGCTAGCTACGCTAATGTCACATTATATAAGATTTGTTTAGAAGCAACTTATTTAAATGGGGCCCCAATTTCAATTTTGTCTAGGGCCCGCTAGAGGCTTAATCCGGCGCTGAGTATATGATATAGCATGAGTAATAATTATAGACGGAAGAGCTAAATGAACATAATCTTGCTTAAAACGGGCCCAAAACAATGCTTACAATTTGTTGTGTGAAGAAATAAGAGAAGAAAAAATTACGTTTACTTAATATTGAAATAGACTGTAATGCTTAGATATTTTATATGATTAATTAATATCTGTGTTTTACATATTTTCTTTAATTAAAAATCTAACATAAATTTTCATCTTCACCGCACATTGTAGTTAAATGTATAATTTAATAATTATTTATTTAAATCAAAAGGTAAATTTTATAAAATATAAATTAATAGGCAAGCTCAATAAATAAAAAATCCAGCAGCAAGTTGTTTAATTTTCCCAGCAACGTTTAAACTGCGTGTGAAGCTATTACGATATTTTACTAAAAAAAATCTTTTTATGTTTTTAATTATTATAAAATGGCAAAACGCGTAATTTTGAGAGTAGGGATGGGTTTTATAAAAAAAATTGTAAACGATAATAACGAATAAAATCTCCATTAAGTTCGAACCTACTCGAGATATGACATACAACTGACATACAATGACATCCCGTCAATCTTTTACAACTGAAATTTAATAGCATCAATGTCCCTAATACACAAACATTCCAGCTTCCAGAAATTTTCGACAAAAAACACAGGAGTTATTAAGCTTCAAAGAGGGTGAACAAAATCATGCCATACACACACACAAATATACATACAGAACATACACTACACTACAGAAAAACCCTCAGAATTTTTTTTGCATTTCTTAGCGTTTGAAGGTCTCCTGAGTTCAAAATTGTAAAAATCTCGGGGAGTCATTTTTGACTGATTGCCACACTTTTCCTCTATAACAGAGCCGGGAAAGTAAAGTGAAAAGTACACGAGTAAGATGTTTTAATCACGGCATTTGTCTCCGTGCTCCGTCCATTCTACTCCATTCAAGGTCAATCCTTTTCACCTGGTGGACGTTTTTTAAACTTATCAATTCGGTTTCGCTTTTCATTCGTGTAGTTCAGGTAGTTGTGTATATTCTGTATTGTCTTGGTCATTCGTTTCTTATAATAATACTCTTATGTTATCAGATATCTGCATATTTAAATTGAGATCTTTCAGATTACTTTTCAGATATATACACGTTTATCGAAAATAAAGTGCCTAAAAGAAAGACACAATTGTCACGAAATACATCCATGTGAAAATACTTCACTCCTTCGTGCTGATTCATCTTCTCTATAAACTCCCAAACCATTTTGACCGATCTGGACCAAATTCCTCATAATTACTCTCTGGAACCCGTTGGAAAACATGGAGTACCATAAAACTCGGAAATCTCGCTCTTTCTCTCTGATTTCATCCTCCTACCCCAAACTCCCAAACTTTTTGAGCGATCTGGACAGATTATGCGTAGTTACTTTCTTTATCCTTCAAAAAATATACGATACTTTAGACTCGAACCCTCACTCTTTTCCCTGATTTTATCCGCAGAAACCCTTGCCTAACCTTTTGACTGATTTGCATCAAATTTTGCATAGTTACTCTCTGCCAACCTGCGGAGAACATAACAAGGACGACTCAACCTGCTCCCTGAATTCCCGAGCAACGCTGGTCGTTCATTACTAGTATGAAATATAGTTGATCATGTAGTTTTGTGTGCTTCGGTATATTTCTTTCACACTGCTAATAAATTATTACTAGAATAATAGTCTTGATAAAATTTACTATTAAGGTACTGATGAGTTGTATCTGATAGGAATTCAAAAGTTTCTAATGAGAGGTACAAGTTTGATTGTATTACTTTTGAACAATTAAGGGGTAAAGACTCGTATTCGGGAATATCCAGGATATGAGCAACTACTGAAGGCTCATGCGCTGGAGTTTCCGCGGCGGATCATATAAACTCATTTCTTGGGTGGCCACTATTCAGTTACATCTGGCTGTGGCTCATATTTAATAACTTCAGGAGGCGGGCAGGAAGAGGAGGGAATTTCTGATGGTAGTCCGTAATCAGTCATTTCAGAATACGACTAATAATTAGTCATTCCTGATTGTGATCAATATCCAAATTCGTGTAAGTGCAGTCCATTTTGCTGAACTTTGCCAATTCTGTTGCCCGCTCATATTTTCGGATTTCTGTCAGATTATATCAAGAAAGTTTACAATTGGAAGATTACAAGAAACACTGGAGTTAACCGTGATCTTTGATTTTGGCTATAACATTTTAATAACGATTTAATAAACATCATGAAAAAAATGTAACTATTCTTAACCATTTATCGAAAACATCTATATAAAAGTCATTTTATAATGACGTTTTCGTATATCTTCATGACTAGATTTAATTAAGTGTAGTAGATAGTGTGAAATCGAAAATATGATTATGCGCCGATATTTAAAAATGTTGCACTAAATTCTTGAATTATCATAAATTTTTAATACTTTTTCATTATAATATATTTCATGTGTAGATATAATGGGCTTTATAATAGTCCATACTTTTTTATTCACACCAAATAACGTTTCTGTTTATTGTTTAGTGCTAGAGATAGGCTTATTATTCTTATTATAACTTTCAGCATTCCCAAAAATTTTGGTTAGGATTCGCCTCTGCAGAGAAGAGACCTGAAAATAAACAGCAATTGCAGGAATGCATTACGTTTTGTATAGAATACTTGAAAAAAAATCTAGCGCTGCACCAGAGCACTACAAAACTTTTGTTAAGGCTTGAGGTAGCCGTACAAAGTACAGTAGAGCGTCGAAAATTGGAATCAATTGGGGGCTGGGGTTGTTCCAATTAGTCATTTGTTCCGATTTCCGACTTTGTACGAAATAATATACAGTCAAACCTGTTTTTATGCGCTCTTTTTATGTGCGATTATTATTTGTGCGATTTTTTATGCGAATTTTTAATTTGTGCGGTTTTTTTTGTGCGATTTTTTTATTTGTGCGGTATAGTTGGCGACTAGTCTCGTGCGATTCGTCATGTCTCACGTTGACTTATTATAGCTAAATAAACTTATTATAGCATAAATGCACTTATTGTAGTAATATTATTGCATGAATATGCGAAAAATGAAATAATTTACTTTTTAAGTCAACAAAACACCACCTGGACAAAAATATGTAAAACAGACGATAGACCAGACGATGCAGTCAAGTGCTGACATCTGTTGTCAATAAATTCTATTTCGTACGGTTTTGAGTTATTTTCTATGTGAGACTTTTTTATGCGGTCCCTGTTGACCGCATAAAAAAATTATTTTTTTAATTGTGTTGCGAAAACTATTATTTACAGCCATTCGTGAAGTTTCGTGAGATTTTTTTTACTGCGTTTTTTTTAATGCGATCCCTATCCCCCGCATAAAAACAGGTTTGACTGTATTAACCTGTCCGATGTTCAAATTTTTCTCCGTTACGTGTCGCTTCGTGTTGAATTTTTCTCCGTTGCGTGTCGCTTCGTGTTGAATTTTCGTCGATTTTAAGCCTAACGAAAATTTTTATAATAATAATCGAGGCTATCGTATCGTTAAAAATTATTTCTGCATTTTGTACAAACAAAATAAATATATCGAAAAATATAAAAAACATGAAAATTATACTTTAGAAGTAAATCTAGTATCAAAAACGTTCGATTCAGCACGACACAGTCCGACTGAAAATCGTTCCGTTTCCGGCCATTTCGATTACCGACGTTCCGATTAACGACGCTCTACTGTATTGAGATCTCATTCAACGAGAAATAACTATTTATTTTATGATTTTGAGAACTAGTTATGCTAAAAATATCTGTTTTCCCCCATCAGTGTGAACAAGTTCTCATTTCAGTGCACATGAATAGACTGTGCCATGAAATAACACTTACTTAAATTCAATATAGCATTATATAATATAAATTGAATGTTATTGTTTATTATTATTGATTTCATTTCTGTACTATATGTATTATTACAAATCGTAGTTATAAATTTGCTAGTTTGCACAGCTGTTAAACGTTTTCTGGTATACACATCTTAGCCCGTTACTACATATAACCCAATTTTGAGAATAAATTTAACATATATAAAACGAGTGTTTTAATTATGAACCCACAAAGAAGATGAAAGAAAAAATTCATTTATCAAAAGGTTCACGAAGTTATTGCAGTTGCCTTTACAATAATTCCATTTTTTGGACGGGGTATAAACAGCGAGAAGTCTTCTTCGGCTTCCTATAACAAAGTATTAATTTCCAAAATTTAAGAATAATATCAACATTTTTTCACATAATAAATAATACAAATGATTTAAACAGGAATATATTTAAAATAAGGTTTTATTCACCAAACTTCCACAAGCTTGTAATTTGTAGCTCCTTATGAGATTAGCCAAAGTTAATTTCATAACTGTTTGAGCCATTCTCATTCCTATACAACTTCTTGGACCATATCCGAAAGGCTGACATATCGATGGATCTATAAGTCCTGCATTCTTAGATGAAAATCTGAAAATTAGTCATAAAAATATGATATTAAATACTACTTTCAAATCACCAATATTAATACAAATAAATTAATGTATATCACGGGTGGTATGATCAAATGTCAAACCTGTCAGGGTTGAAATTTTCCGGTTCTTTCCAATATTTGCAGTCTTTATGCAAGTTCGATACTGGGATCATAACTGTAACTCCTTTTGGAATAATTATATTCTTATAACGGAAATCGTTCGAACATTTTCTACTTATTAACCTGAGTAGTTGTGAAATTTTAGATTAGTTTAAAAATTTCGATTAAAAACTAAAATATACTTCTAAGTGGCAAATATTTACAACGGTGAAAGAGGACGAAGACGTAACGTTTCCGCTATTACTTGACTCAGGTATTTCAATTTCGGTAAATCGGCATATTCAATTTTCTGTTAAAAATATGTTTTCAATAATGTAGAAACTTTTATACTTATAAATTTGTTTTCTGACAAATTTACATGTTCAATGCAAAAACTATTCACAAATGTGACAACCCTCAACACTTAAGAAACAACAAAAATAAACAAATGTTTTCCAGTATTAAAACTCTGATAACGTTTACAATTTATAGTATGTGTGATAGTTCTAAATTTATCCGCTTAGTTAATCTTTGGTTTATCTAATTATTACAACTTAATTACTTTTTATCGTCATACTATAATGGATTATCGTTAAACTGAGTTACTTTACCCAACTACTATACTGTATACATTAAAGGTCATAACTTAAAATTATTAATTTATTGCGAAATGCTTTGGCAATTTTGCAATCTAATTTCTTCAAACTGGTTTTACGGACTCTCTTTTATTCATTTATTTTGCCTTATTTTCTATTTATTCATTTATTTTGCCTTACACTAATTCTGCAATGTGTCTCGGAGCCGCTAGTTTATCTTACTTTCAAAGTATGATAGGCCTAATATATCTTTATTAATAATAATTTATATATTTATAAATAGTATACAGTACTGTATATGCATGAGCGTCTGTTGATTCCAATGCCTGCAAATTGTGCTGAACGTGATTTAGCTTAAATCTAGGGTTTATTTAGTGTATTGTTTTAAACTTTGCTCTACAATGACTTAATTCAGTTCATATGAAATAAAAAGCTTTTCAGTGACTTGTTGATATAACCATCCAGCGATCTTTACGAAAACACAGTATAAATTAATCTACATAGAGTTGTTAAGCTGAGTTTATACTCGACGGTCACGCTTAAATTTTTTAAATTTCAAAAATGTGAATACGTTTTGAATGATTCTGTTAATACGTTTGTTTGCGCTTTTAAACACAACTGATCTGCTGTTCATTCTGTATAATCTAGTTTATAGCACAGTTTACTATAAATTTGCATATTTCTGATAGACGATATATATTGCTCCTATCAGAAGACACTTTACGATCCGAGTTGTATGCAGTGTCTTTGGTTAGGAAACAGGCGATATGGATGTTCCACTATCCCAAAACGGCGTTATTTTCAATTCGCCGTCCCGGACTAAATCGTAAAGCTTTTAGTTCTCGACATGAACGAAATGATGAAATTTGTTTACAAGTACCGCTGATATAGAATTTTCCCAGGAAAATTTAATAATAATCTCTGTCAAGAAATGTAAGAATTTAGCTTTTGCCCACTGCAATAAACTAGTTTTTAGTTATGTACTTCCGTCTAGAAATTATTTTTTCAATTGCAATGTTTTCTAATAGCGTGTGAATAGAAAGCTAAACTGTCTTATATCTATAATGCAAAAGAAATTTGTCACCCATGTTCTTGCGAAGTAAAACCTTTTTGTAGCACAGGATACTTTAAACTTAACTTAAAGTTGGCACGCAATAATAATCTAATTGTACACCGGAATGATAGTGAACAAATAAAAATCATTACAACATCACAGCACAGAGACATATAATTGAAAAACCACATCCAAAAATGTTGTAAAGCCAAATCTGACGTTAATTAGTTTGCAATAATTGCCAGACTGAGGAATTAATTTTCAATTATTGATTTGTAGCATTGGTGCTGTAATATGAATTTTTTATTTTATTTTATCGCTACTATTCTTCGTTCTGAATTTAATTGCTACTTCAGGCTGGTTTTAAGATGTGTCAACAAAGTATATTTTAATAAATATAAATTACCGGAAAATGAAATAAATGAATAAAAATATATGAATGAATATATGAATGAAAAAAATAAATGAATAAAATATAGCACATTTCCTGGAGGACATGATCGACAAGGATCCCAAATAGCTTACGACATTAATCGACATGGACATATTGTCGCACCGAATCCGGTTGGAATCGGTTAAACGATTTTAGAGTTAAATAAATATAATATAAATAAATTTAAATTGGCATATGTACGAGTGTAAAGTCACGATTTTCTCTCACTCAACTCAATTAACAAAATATCAAATATATTATTATATGTGAAAACATATTTAAATTTGCTTAATTAATACGAATTACATTGTTTTCGATGTTTTCGTTTATCTCCTGACGAATTCTTTCTTGTTCTTCAGGATGTTTAACCAAATAATGGGTGCACCAAGCTAACATAGTACTGGTAGTGTCGTATCTAGACAACAACAAAAATAAAACTCAATCTACAATTTAGCATTAAATAATTCATATGATCTGCGTTGAATATATTAAACAAAAATATAATAACCCAGCTGTCATAAATGCAACAGCATTCGCAACAATAGTATCTGTTGAAAGCTTGGTTAAGACACCATCCGCTTCACCTTCTGCATCAATCATGATTTGCAAGAGATCTGGTGGATGATACTGAACAGAAAACAGATTTGTACAATCAACAATACTATTATTATTTAGCAATTTATAAATTGTAAATCTTACATTAGAGGTTTTTCGGGAAGTAACCAATTGACTACATGTATCAAACACCATTTTAGCAGATGGAAAATTTATTGCATATTTTATTGCATCTAAAATCTTTCTAACGTACGTAGGAATCGGTTCAAATTCGGGAAAACAAACTAAGCACTTTATGTTAATTATTCTTAATAAAAATCATAAAACTATTTTAAAAATTCTTACTTGACAATATGGAGAGTAAATCGGTTGAATCAACCTGGAAGAGATTACAGACGGATTGCACAAATTTACTTGTTTTGTTATTTTGTACGTTTGTCTGAATTCCAAAAGCTGTTCTACAAATTATATCAAAAGTTAACTTTTTATAAAATTCAGCAATATCAAACGGCAATTCTTTCTGTTTTTCGATTTTCTCCAAAAATATATTTATCGGCTTAGACATAAGAGTGCTCATCTAAAAGCATAAAATTTTGATATGCTTCAATAACAAAAATACATACTTTTGCATTTGTAACGCTAAATGTTTATAAGGAAATATAATTATAATATCCTATATATCTACAGTTTTGTTAAAGAGCATAGATACCATCTTCAGTTTAGCTGTACTGAAACTCGAGCTCAATATATTTCTGGTTTTTTTCCAATTTTCATCACATTGAAGTGGAAGTGCTTTAAGCATCAGATTATGAGGAATTCCTCCATCCGGAAGTATTCCCTAAAAACAATGGACAATAAAATGTCAAAATAATACGGTTATAATTACGAAAAATTACTTAAAAACTTACATCTCTGTTCATAAAATTTTTGAATTCCTTTATCTGTATAAGTTTTATTAATTCCAAATCCCGACAGACAACCCAGGGTTTTCCTCCAAGAAAGAAACTAGAAATTATAAAACAATATAAATATTTTATTTATTATTATATTAATTATATAATTTTACAAAAACAAAATTTTAATAAACGATTAGAATTTATTTCTAATTGCTTATTGCAACACCGTTAAATTCCTTCTTACTTTAGGTGGCCCACCATTGGCCCTGAGGTTTCGTTCCCCGAACACTAGGAGTTCGGTCGTAGGTTCGTTCCTCGGCTCACCCGGACGGGCTGGCCACGTTTTCTAACGCCTGAATAGGACCAATAACCCCTAAAAAGACTTCCCGGAAGGCATTCTCCTATGCAGATCGTCCAAGTGTTGAGTGCCGTAACTTAATAAACCAAACCAAACCTTTAGGTAAGAAGATATGCACGCAGGTTTCCAATCTTATCGTTTTGTTCGCATACGCACTGCAGTTGCTTAGAGTTAGTATTAACACATTTACCAACGTTTGTAACATTGTGAAAGTTAATTTTGATTTTACATGTTACCCTTGCATATGTAAAAAATCTAGCAACGAACTGCCCGAAAAAACACTACGACACTAGCACAAAGTAAAAAAATTGTGTGAAGTACTTGTTATCAGATGTTATTAAAAATAACTTTTATATTATTAATTATTATAAAAAGTAACAGACTTCACCTGCGGGTAGAGATCAGTTTTTCTGAAAACTGTAAACTTAAAAAAAGAGAAATTTTCATTATGTCTGTCCACTCTCAATACATGACATATGACCCCCTTGACATTTAACCGTGAAAATTTAACAGTACTGAGTTTCATTTATATATAAAGTTACCATTTTTAATTTTGTTTCTAAACTTTTTCCATCCTAAGGTATTTTTTCATTTTCCACATTTTTCGGTTTAAAGATTTCAAAACGTCGGAATTTGCAAAAAACTCTTAAATTTATCAGTTACAAAACTTTTCCATGTTATATATTCAATACATAAGACCCGGACACTTGACAGCTGCTCATTTAATTGAATATATTGTAAGTTACTATAAAAGAGTGTAAATCAAACGTTTATTAGGCCTAAATTTCAGCCAGAATTTAAAATTAAATAAGAATTTACCAATTTAATTGATTGTTGTACATAATTATCAATAAAATTAATATTTTATGTAATTATATGGGAATGATGTTCATATGTTTTATTTTATTGATATTATATTAAATGATAAGAATAAAGTAATATTTGCAGAAATAACTTTTACCCAAAAGTATTTCCATATTTTTTTATCCATTCATCAATGCATTTGTTCCTCTGTAAATAAGACAAATTGCATAAATATTTAATCTTAAAACTCAGAATTGATCTGTGATTAAAACAAATCATTACTTTTCTGTTATATTCCATCGCATTTCCAGTAATAAAATTGGGATTAGGCCCGGGAATTCCATACCTCTGAAACAGGCTCATCTTTCTTTTTCCTCCATCTAGAAGTATTATTAAGCGTTAAGTTTTCATTTCTATTGAGAAAATCTGACAATATTTAGTTATATTTAAACGTTTTATCAATTATGTAATGTAAAATAATATTACAAATCATTCACAGAAAATATAAAACTAATTACTGTTAAACATAACTTACACGTATTTATTCTTGAAAATTTGTTTAAGAAATAAATTACAATGTGGAAATTCACTTCCCACATTGTAATTTATAAAATAATAAAATATTATTGTAATAAATTGTAATAATTAATTAAAATAAATTGTATAAAATATCGTAAATGCGATATAAATACTTCAAATTTCAAAATTTGATTAAATTCCATGAATTGATAATTAATAAATAATTAAGTGATAATACACAAACATTTATTTTTTATAATTATTGTTTAACTTCAGAAAAGATTCAAAAGTATTTAAAACATAAATTAGATGCAAAATTAATCAATAATTTTTTTCTCTCTATGATTTAGTGGTCTTTAGTAAAAATAATTTAGTCACTAGCATCTGAAGCCGGATATACATATACCAGTATACCTGGCAGGTGTACCTAAACGGAATACTTGTTCGGGATACTGAATGTGTGCATGACAGAACTGTCAGTACTTTTTCCATTTATATGTTCAAGCATACGTGTCAAGTATACTCAAATACGTATATTTTGTCTATAGCCGATCCAAGAGAAACATTTGGTGTATCTATATATATAATCGAGACGAGTTGATAATAATAATAATAACCAGCACAGAGCCCAAACGGTTAGGAGTTGAAAGTTAAAATTTGGTACACAAATAGGGTACGTCACCAGAATTCATACTAAGAAAGGATTTTTCGAAATTTCTCCCCACGGGGGAGAGGGACAGGAAGAAGTCTTAACGCTTCCATCAACAATGGAAGTGTTAAGTAACAATGGAAGTGTCAACAATAACAATGGAATTGTTAAGAGAAATCGACGTGCAAGACGCACATGCAGTTTTTTCGTTTTTGTGGGAAATCGAACACATTTTTAGACCCATCTGAAAATTCTCTAATTAGTCTGGAAACAGGGGGACCCTATTCTTGCATTCTGTGAAAACGGGTAAAGTTGACTATAACATAATAATCTTAATCTTCGCTATCGTTAATTTTGCCCGAGCAACGCCGGGCCCACCCGCTAGTTTTATTATAAAATTCGTAAATTATCATCATTTTCAATTATTTCCTACTGTGATGCATGTAACAGAAAGATTAATCTACGATAAGACAAAGGACACGCGAAGTAATTTTCTGACAAATCGATCTATGATTCAGCAAGAGGTTTAGTGCAATTTATAGACTAAGATAAACGAATCGGCTGATGACTCGGCAACTGGAACCGTGTTAATTATAGGAACAATTACGCTGTTACTCTACACTCTCAGTTGATTCTTGCTTGCACTTTATGTGACATGATCATGTCAAGATTATCAAAAAATTTCTGTACTTTCCAATGTATGTATATATTCGTGAAACACTGTTGAGTTTTATTTCGTTTTAGCTTTCAGAATAAATTTCTTACATTCTTAATCAATACTTTGAATATCTGGGTTATTAAAGTTTAGAATTTAAATGAATTGTCATTTTAAACTTTTTATATAGAATATTGTAAGAGATTTATTTTGTTTTCATAAAATATTGTAAGTGTGATAAATATCCTTCAGTGTACTACGATTTTGTGAGGTCCTCCGTGAGTTTTAATATTGTCTGCAGTAACACGGCCGACGCTCCCATTTCATGGAAGAGAGCTATTATTCAGGATGGAGAGAGGAAGTGAACTGCTTATGCGGGAGAGTGGGCACTGAGGCGAGGATTCCGTTTATAACTAAACCAAGAGTATATTTTACAGACCAAATAACCTTCCTCTGCAGATACAATAATTACACAAGATCAGTCGGATTGTTTTCCATACTAGTCTTCGGCTCCAAATCCGAACATCAGCTGGCATCTCTCTCTTTTCGTCGGTTCAGAGTGTAGTATTGCTAGTCGAATCTCTGGAGGTGGAAGAAGTTTTCTTCGCGAATGCTGGTGAGGAGATTCAAGGAGAAACGTGTCAACATCTCGTTCCAGCAAGGAGATCGAGGTAAACTCGCTGCCCAATATGAACAGGAACGGAATGCTCGAGAGAGAGAACAAACGATAAACGGATTCTCGTGGCAAGTCAGCAACCGAGTTTATAGAATCACCAAACTTTCTAAAGATTTGTCCCTCAGTTCGAACACTGGTTAATCTCGATCCCTTCTCACTTTCCGATTGTATTTGTTCTGTTTTCAGGGCTTACTTAGCATCAAACCCAAGGCTGCGCAAAAATCGATGTCGACCTCTGCCGCGGTCCGAAATGTTTATTTAACTGAGGAACTCTTTTTTGTTATTTTTTCGTCCGATGATTATTTTTTAAGTTTAAATATTTAAACTTAAAAATAATCATCGGACGAAAAAATAACAAATTATAAATGTGAAACATCGTCGCCAGGGGGACCTTTTTAATCTGCATTTTCCAGCGCTCTCCTCTCTGTGGATAAAAGGACGAAACACCCCGAAAAAGCAAGATGGAGAAACAAGGACAATCGTACATCACCAGTTCCGATTTTAGAAAATATTTTATTTTTATAGGAAACTTTTTTGTGTTTTAAAATGGTCTTTTTAGCTTTTTTCGACGGCTCGTAGCCTGAAAAGAAAGGTCGGTCGCCGAGAATGTATCGTCTGGAACACAAACTAATGGATGGTGATCCCTACTTGGGCGAATTTGTCTGTAAATATTTAAACTGAGGAACTCTTATTCATAATTTATTGTACTGTGTTTTCCTTCCTGTCCCTAATGGTTTCCAGCTGCCATTGCGTGACAAAGCTCTTTAAAATGAAAGCTTTTCCTTTTTGTTGTTTCTATAGTTCGTCGGAGTGAAAGGTCAAATTCCCCATCTGACCTCTCTTTCTCGTAGTTGTATTGAAAATGTCGGGCTTAGTTTTATAAACGAAGTCCGACATTTCAATAGATCTGCGATTAATCGAAGAGGTTCCATATGATCTAAGGCGAACATGCATGCGAATACTCTACTTTTTTATATTGTATTTAATAAAAGAAAATTTAAAACAATAAACTATTGCAGAAAAATTTGTTTTTTCTTATCTTTTATCATTTAACTTCAATATCAGATAAATCACTAAAATAATTACAATACACATTTTTATTCTTAAAACGATAGTACGTAATGACTATAATAAATGATATAAAAATCTTCTTACATACGGTTAAATGCACTAAGATATAAAAAGATGCTTAAAAGTGTTACTACATAAATCCTTTATGTTCGTAATTTTTAATTATATGTGTCGTCCGTTTTACCTGAGTTTTCGGATATTGAAGCATCGGTCCATATTGCCTCGGATAATCGAGATCCTACTGTATTAATAATCAAACGATACCGGTTATTAAGAGAGAAAAATCTCGATTAGTTGAGATTGCGAGTACTCCTATATCGAACCAAATTTAAAGATGTATTCAGATCAAAAAGCCATATTAAGCAGTCGGCCATATTATAATATGCCGACTGCCTTAATATTATATAAAATAAATCAAAGTTATAAGGAAAAAAATATTAAATTTTATAAGATGTAATATCAACAATTCTCATGGGATTAATGAATAAAATGCAAATACGAAAGTTAAAAGAGTGACTTTACCGCTGGTTTTTCCGATATTCAAGGCTGATTAATAATTTACTTTTGAAATTAAAATAAAATAAAAACGATTAAAATCGTTAGAATAGCGAGCTTGGACATCGTAGACATGTACTCATCAGTAACATGAGATATAATAGAGAACTAATTACAGCAATTAAACGTAGATGATGAAATATTAGACTTAATCGAATTTACCTATAGGAGCAATTATTTTGAAATTGAAGGAGATTATTATACACAACAAAAAGGAATAAGTATGGGCTCTGTAATAGGTCCAAAGTTGGCAGAACTGATTATGATTGAAATAGACGAAACAATTAGTAAAATACCAAGGATAAAGTTCTACAGGAGATATGTAGACGATGTTCTAATAATATATAATAAAACAGAAATTAAGATAGAAAATATTAGCAAGCATATAAATAACATACACGAAACATTAAAATTCAAGACTGAAGAAGAGCATACAGTTTATCACGAATTAAGCTACTTAGACATTATTATAAAAAGAACAAATACCAACCTAGAATTTAGAACCTACAAAAACCCAGGCTCTGTAAAAACTACCGTTAAGTACCATTCTAACATACCGTTACATATTAAGGAAAACACATTTAAAAATAGAATACCGCAAAATAAAAAGACAGAACAGGTAAAGAGACCGATATAAGTAAAGAAATAACAGAGCTAAAAACTAAATTTCTCTTAGAAGGATATCCACAAATATTAATAAATAAATGGGAAAGTAACATTATAAATCCAAAAACTCAAGATAATGAAGAGAAAAAATTAACAGCAATGTATATTGCATTTCCATATATTAAAGGCTTGTATGAAAAAATTAATAACGAATTAAAAGGGATAAATTTTAAACTGGTACCGAAATATGAGAAAATATCCTCTAGATTAAAAACGTCTTAACTCCCCAAAAGACCACCAAGCAGTATCCGAAACCAAAATACTGTATATAGGGATTGCAATCCAGCAGTGTTTTCAATCCAGCTGGATTTTTGCTGGACCAACATCATTTCAGCTGGATCCAGCGCAGATGTATTTTTGGTGCAATAAAGTGTTATCTATCTATCTATCTATCTATCCATCCAGCAATTTATGGTTTTTTTAAAGAAATGAAACATTTTTTAAAATACTTAAGAAACTTTTATTATTCAGACTGGTCACTATAAATCAGTAAAACTTCTTACACATTTAGGTAGTAAACTTAACTTTGGTTCGGTTTGACACTTGAGATAGAGATAATTAACTTTAAATGTTTAGTTAGATTTTAACTATAATGTAATCTTTAAGTTAAATAATAGCAAATGTAATTCTACTAATTAATTTGTATTACAGTAATATATTATAATAATGTAATGACGGATAATCAGTGGTTAAGTGGCTATCAGTCTTACCAGTTTTCTCATATGGGCTCTACAAATCAGTCTGTAGTTATTTATAAGTAATTTAATTATTAGTGTTAGTAAAGTAGTGAGTAAGTAATTAGTAGTAGTCTAGTAGTTAGTTATTATTATCACAATCATTAATCGTATACATTCATATCATCATATATCTAAGATACTGATACTCATTAATTCAATTAACTATTTGACTAACTAGGTAGTTCCAGTTTCTCGCTAATTTTTACAATAAAATTGCCTAGCCTAGCCCACTAACCACTTATAGAATAAAAGTTAAAAACTCTTACTTAATACAATTAGAGTAGAAGTTATAAAATATTAGTCTTGTCTTGAATAAAATATTTTAAAGGATTAAATAAAATTAAATTAATCACTTCTGTTATTTTTTTGACTTTTCTGGAAATAGGATCTCAAGAAACAAATGGTATTGATAGTGCTGTCTTTCAACCTACTTCTTAATGAACTGCATATATATCCCGCTGCGGAGAAGGCCCTTTCTGCCTCTACGCAAGTTGGTTTCAGAGTCATCAAATAATCATAAATCGTTCCTTCATGTGATTCATTGACGTCACAACCGACCGTAAATTAGAATTATGCACCAGGACTAGTAGAGGAGTTACTTATTTTATTTAGCGCAAAGACACTTTATGTAGCGAGAGTGGAAAGTCAACTGGCAATTACATCAGCAGAGGTAAAAGGGCGGGCGGTGCGGTGTACGGTGTACACGGAAAATAATAAATAATAGACAAACCAAATAAAATTATCATTTTGGAACACAATAATTTCATTGAAAACTTTTAATCTTTAGGTTTTGGAGAAATTCCTTATTACCCCCAATAATTTCATTTTTATCCCATTTGGGGTAATTTACCCCGGTTACCCGACCGCTGGCTTAAGGCTTCTACAGCTATCTTGACTGACTGCAATAAAGTAACGATTGACTGCAAAAGAAGAAGATTGTCTTCATTCCATTTGTCTAACATGTTTAAATCAATCAACGCTTTCTTTACGCAATTTTTGAGCTTCAAAAATTTATAATTTAATTAAGCTTAATTTAATTAAGCTAGTTAATTTAATAAAGCTAATAAACTTTATCATGACCTTTTGAAAATAAAATTATTACAATACAATTTCGACAAGCGTGTCTCGAGTCTTGACCCGAAAGTCCCGGACCCGAGACAATAAATTTAGAAAAAGTCCCGGGACTTCGAGACACGAGACGTTCCGGGACCCAAACCCTAGTGTTATAGGAGAGGGGAACGGGTGGCCGAGTGGACTCCGTCTCCGCTCATAATGGCGGTGATCAGACCCTAAACACCGGAGTTCGATCGGGGGTTCACGCCTCACTCGGACGAGCTGGCAGCGGGAGTTTTTTCCGGGTTTTCCTCCTTGCCAATGACGCTTGAATGGGGGCCAGCTTTCCCCCAAGTCCTCCCGGAAGGCATTTCTATCTCCCCTTCTCGCGGTGGCCGTCTCCTATAAGGTCGACTTTGGGCGCGTCCGCGACCTCTCTTCTGTCTTCCCGGATTGGCTGTCTTCTATATGGCCGTCTCTTCAGTCGCTGTGCGATCACTTCTGTTTCTTCTGGAGTATAAAGTCACATGAGCTACACACTCCTCTAGCCATAGAAAGAGAGGGGAACGGAGGACAGAGGCTCGTTGAGAAATAGAATTTTTTTTTGTTGCCCACAGAAAGACGTATAAAGAGAAAACTGGTACCAGCGGAAAGTTTAAGAGTCCACCATAAATTAATGTGCCGAAAGGAAAACCAACGAGGTACGTTACAATCATAGGTTAAAGAACTGTTGGCAGATTAATCTTAATGAATCTATTATTTCACTGTGAAAAGCGTTTAAGGATTTATATCACCATCCGAAGAACCAGATGTTATGTAAGACGTCCCTTGAGGACAAACAGCGTACGATACTTAAACATGTAAAGATACATCGGTACGTCTTTATACAAAAAATTTTTACCGAATATTACTCGTTTTAGTCGGTTTCTCTGAAGAATTCTTACTTCCCGCAAGATAAAAGTCAAGGAAAGTGCCTTTCGAATGTTTGAATATAAAGTTCGCGAAGGTATGGTTCGAATGTTTAATGGATTAATACGGAATTAAATTTAATTGATTTGTGTTGGTTTTAGCTTTATCGGGTCTTTTGTCGGAACCTAAAGGGATCGTTTGTTATGTGATAATGTAAACTACATGGATTTTCAAGGAAAACCCTTTAGGATTTGTAATCTTACGGTACGTTTGAATAATTGTAAATAAGCTTTCGTATATGTAGAGAAAACTTTTGTGTATATATTTTATTTTATAACTGATTTGTATGTGTTATGTAATTTTAGTTGGCTGAAAAGGAGCCTATGCAGCACGAAACTTACACAAATACAAGTGATATGTCTAAAATAAATTTAAAGATGAACATTGCCGAGTGTCCGTGTATCTAAACCTTATAGAATTTAAGAAACAAGAATTCCCGGCACGGTTTCAAAATACCCCAAAACAAGCAGAAAAACAGAAACGGCAACGTTCATCAAGATTAAAATCGTATTATTTCTGAAATTTTATTTTATTTAATAAAAATCATAATACAACTTTCATAGTCTCGCATGATAAACTGAACAAATAATTAAATTTGAAAACTGAATATATGAAAACATAAAAACAGTTTCAAGAAAAATGTTTGTTTAAATTTTAAAAATCTCAAAATATTATGAACAGCATCGCATTTTATTTTTCGTTCAGCTGAATTATTTGTATATTATGTAGTTTACGTGTATAAAAAATTTCTTTTGATCCTTAGAGATATGATGGAATTATAAGTAAACAAACGGAATCACAAATAAAAAAAACTAGAAATTCACACGTTTGAAAAGCAATGCATTAAATTACTTAGTCTTTGATTAGTATAAATTATTTATCTAAATAATTTTATTATCGCCATTTAAAAAAAGTTATTGTTATCTGCTTACAAAGTTATTTAATTTATGTCTGTGAAAAAAATAAACAATAATAAATGAATAAGACTGCTCACCTTATCCAAAGAGATAGAAGATACACGAAAACAGTTAATAATAATATTATTGGCCACATCTTGAATACTTTATGTTCTTTAATACAGATGTCCAATTTACTTTGGATCAATGTCAAAGTGATAAACCTAAGTTAATGATAATAGTGCATTAACATTTACTTATCAGAAAGATATATTGTTATCATAAAGATATAAAACATATGTTTTATACAATAGACTTAGACATTACAAAATACTCAATTGTAAAAGTATATATAGGCCTATATATAATAATTATAATATATCACATTCTATAAAGATACTTTTGGTATTGATTTAAAATCGGTTAAAACTAATTTAAAGTTGTTAAGTATGAAAATTCTTCGCTCGATATCCATGACCAATTTTATTAACGCGTATGACAGTGTTTATTAATAACAGTAACATCTTTCGACAATTAATTTCTTGGACATGTGTTCTAAAATGCTGAAATATATTTCTGTTTTAGTCAACAAATCAGTAATTTGAAATGAATTATTTATAGTAAGGAAATAACAGAAAATTAAAATTAAAATTATTGAAACTACAAAAGAATGATATTTTAACATCGAAAATTTTTAGAAATTATAGTCATAAGTAATAGTAAAATACATATTTTGCTATTATGTATGAGCAGAGGAAGGCAAAATATGCAGGTTAATTCCATAAAATCTGCGGAATAATTATCTAATAGATGCGGAAATTACGCGGAAAATATTGAATCCTTCAATTTTCAGTTAAACAGATTTATTTCACAGTTGGTTGATAGTTGATAGTTGTGAAAGAGACGGCCTTACCAATATGTATAGCCTGGGGGAAATTAGGGGGAGAGAGAGAGAGAGAGAAGGAGATTTATTTCACATTGGTTAAGAAAGACAACGATCCGTTATTGTCTGTTTTCAAACAATCAATAGTTTTGTACTGATACTTGCAGAAAAAGTTTTCACCTTCATAATTCCTTCGTCCTGGAATTCTTGCACGATCGTTAGATGTTGTTAGTCAAGTGGCTTTAGCGGTTCATTAATTTTGCACATAGAGCATTACTACAACGTTTCGTGACGGTAGCACAAAATGAAGTATATAACATAAATCTACCCGTAAAATGAGAATGAAATTGAGGTCTGTAGTATTAAAAACCCGATGTTCTCTTGCTTTAGGTCGCAACAAAACATGAAATTCCGTGCATCCACGAAACAATCAAAAATAGAAAATTCCACAAAATTATAAATATTAATTGAAACATAGCAATAAATTCATTAACTTATGAATATCATAAACAACTTAAACACCATTCGCTGAAAAAAAAACCAATAAACCGGTGTTAAGCGTAATTCACCAACCTCTGCTTATAAACATACAGCTGTAATTTGTTTAAATATATCTGTATTTTATAATTTATTTATTATTTACAATTTTCCGCAATAAAGGTTTCCGAAGATTACTGGGAAAAAATACACAGAAAACTGAGCGATCGATACGATTAAATAACTAGTTATAAGTTATCAGACCACTAACATCAAAGGCTGAATACAAACTGAAAAATGAAGCTCTCAATTGCTTGAAGCTTCTTGCATTAGTTGCAGAAACAGTACAGAATCAACCGCATATTACCACCTCGCAGTCGACATAATGTCTAGGAACCTTCTACTCCACTACGTTTCGGTAAATTCGAAATCTAAATCAGTCATCGACTGATCGGTAATTAATAATCTTTTCTGTAAATATATTATATTATATAATCTTATATCTACGGGTACTGGAATGTATGGATATGTAGTGGCCGCTGAATATGAAATAACAAAAAAATTAAAATGTATTAAAACGTCGTAAGCATTTAGCAGGATGTATTAGCACAAAATTTGCAACTTTCCAGCACCAATCTGATCCTGTATTTGCCGGATTAACGAAATTCTACTGTATTAAATACTATACAAATTACAAAACCAAATACTTTTGATGAAACTTCACTCATTTTTCTTTAGCCTGATTATATTATTACATCTCTCAAATTATCCTCAAGGAAAATGTCAGACACTAAACATCAAGTTTTTTACACGTGCTTCTGCAATTTATCTTAAATCGATAACCTAAATTTAATAGACTATTTATAAAAACTGCTGTCAGTATCGCATTTTTTCTTCTCATTTGCCTCGGTTTTCATTATTACTGCGGAAATTTATATTTATTAAAATATACTTTGTTGACACATCTTAAAACTAGCCTGAAGTAGCAATTAAATTCAGAACGAAGAATAGTAGCGATAAAATAAAATAAAAAATTCATTATAATATTACAGCACCAATGCTACAAATCAATAATTGAAAATTAATTGCTCAGTCTGGCAATTATTGCAAACTAATCATCGTCAGATGTGGCTTTACAACATTTTTGAATGTGGTTTTTCAATTATATATCTTTGTGCTGTGATGTTGTAATGATTTTTATTTGTTCACTGTCATTCCGGTGTACAATTAGATTATTATTGCATGCCAACTTTAAGATAAGTTTAAAGTATCCTGTGCTACAAAAAGGTTTTACTTCGCAAGAACATGGGTGACAAATTTCTTTTGCATTAAAGATATAGGACACTTTAGCTTTCTATTCACACGCTACTAGAAAACATTGCAATTGAACAAATAACTTCTAGACGGAAGTACATAACTAAAAACTAGTTTATTGCAGTGGGCAAGAGCTAAATTCTTACATATCTTGACAGAGATTATTATTAAATTTTCCTGGAAAAATTCTATATCAGCGGTACTTGTAAACAAATTTCATTATTTCGTTCATGTCGAGAACTAAAAGCTTTACGATTTAGTCCGGGACGGCGAATTGCAAATAACGCCGTTTTGGGTTAGTGGAACATCCATATCGCCTGTTTCCTAACCAAAGACACTGCATACAACGGGGATCGTAAACTGTCTTATGATAGGAGCAATATATATCGTCTATCAAAAATACGGAAATTTATAGTAACTAGTTTTAAATATAACAGAAATAAAAGACCGAAATTTGGCGAATGTCGACATTCTCTCGTGAATGTTAGTATTTACACAGTCGTTTCGTGTATGTACGAAATATTTGCTAAATATCATTATTTCTCACTTACACCGACATTCAGCATGCACTGATATGAATGAGGAATAAAAATATTGTACCTAGCATTTAGTCGTGGAACAATTTTTGTTCTATTTACAGCGTGTATAGCCTTGCCTTCCACTTATCGAGTTAGTTGCAGCTGCTTGTCTCAAAGACATTTTTTACCTATCCTAACCTAAACTAACATAACTTAACCTAAAACAAACCTAAACCTAACGTAACATTAATTATATAACTAAATATTCGGTCTATCACCAACGGTCGCTCGTATGTGTCGACATTCACCGGAAAATTTCCACATTCTCTATTTTCGGTCATTCACGGTAACGAATGTTATTTATATTTAAAACAAGTTACTATAAATTCTCACTGTTATCTCACATTTAAAATGCTTAAGTTTGAGTCGCTCTATAAGAAAGGCTAACTAAAAACACTTTAATAAAATGGGTTTATTATAAATAATTTTTTTTCCCTTTTTATCTAAATAGTTCCTCCTTTACCACTTACTAGTAGAGGATTTGTGCATTTTAAATTGGAACACTATCTGTTTAAAATTCAATTCATACAAACGTTTCCCTTTCAGTTGTCTGATATAGGTTAAGTTACGCTTACAATTCGATTGTACACCATCTTCGTAATAGTCAGAACACGAATAAAAAAATTACATATGTCTAAGTAGTAGGTCTCAAGTATAGAAATAAATTGTAAGTTATAGGCTAAGTAAACGGGAACCGCAATAATAGTTTAAAAGAATCCATTACTGCAGTTTGGACACCGTGGATATTACATTTAACATTAATATAACCTAATTATTTTTTCCTTACATTATCTATATAATTAATAAAAGAAATGAAACAAAGTGAAATATATCGAACACGTTACCTTTATACTAAACTGGAAAGCGATTTTTATAACATACTGCAAAACAATTCAAATAATGACGACTTAATTCTAATAATTAGTTGGTTCGTACGCCAGGTCGCACAGATTAATTAACCAGGTAAGAAAATTTTTTAAGGCAGTGCTCGCCGCGACTCTGCGCCGCCTAATGGCATGTAAACGCATTTCTATTCCTTTTTTTTACATGCCCGTTTATGTTTAACACCTTTTCTGCGAGAATTGCTGTGAAGACAATTCAGTGATAACGAAGTGCTTAGTCATGCTTTATTTTTCTTATTTCTGTATTGTCTGATATGTTTATTTGTATGTATTATTTGACTTACACAGAGATCTGACATATGTTGACTACCATAAATAAATATATTTAATTTAAAGCATAAATATGCTGCGTAGCCTGTATGAAGTTTTTAATTGAATTCATTATTCTATGAATACGTTTTACTTTGGAATCGATTTTCTCAGTTCAAACGTCAATTCGTAATTACATTAATAACTAGAAAGTAAACATTTAAGTGTAACAAGTGACGAGCAATTTTTTTTGTGACATCGTCACAATGCCGGGCTGAAATTTTTAATCATAATTTTAATTTATTTAGTTTAAAATATATGCTCTCCACTTCAGAATAGTACTTCCGTATCTTGCCCCCGTACATCATATTTTTCCTTTAACAATGGAGTTCTACCGGTTATTTATTAACTGCTTTCAGGGGAAATTTAAATTAACGATATTCCGATTTACGTTGGAAATTCGTATATAGTTAATCGAGACCACCTGCCCCTAGAGTTTTCATATCTGTTCTCGGATTGCCTATCTAGCTCATTCTCAAGATTTAAGAATAACGGACCTCAGTGGGAATTTATAGGAATACAACTAACTTCGGCCGGCCAGCGGTAAAAAGAAAAATGAAATTTTAAAAAAAGCATATTCAATATTTTAAGAAAATACTTAATATTTTCGCTACATACCTGTGGCACTCTCGCGATGTAGTTATATATCGCGGCGGAGGGTTGGGAAACACTGATCTAAGGAATATTCACACAATATTTTGCTAATTTTCACTCTCACCTATGTCCCAGTGACTCTTTCAGGCCAGACATTTTATCTTAAAACCTAATACCATGTGATCTATCGAAGCTCCAAATACTTTTATTTGTTGTGTTTTTAAATTTAAACAATGGTAAATGATTGGAATGTGGTAAAAACTGTTTTGTACTGTTTATATGTGTGTTCACACATATAAACACAGTAACACAGAACACACATATAAACACAGTAAAGCAAAGACAGATCAATTATAGATAACATTGAATTGTGATGAGATATTACAATGCACTTAATTTACAGAATTTTGCAATTGTTTTCCTATTAAGCATAGTAATAGGAGGTCTGTTACCGACGTTACCCATATAATTTTCTTTACACCATGCTAAGGACACTGCATATGACAATTTTACACTTAAAATTTACAAATTTACAATAAGTAATACGTAAGTGTACATTAATAGTTATTAATTCAGTATTCTAAAGATGATAAATCTCCCATAATATTATACAGTTAATATTGACATTCAAAAAATAACTATAATAAAAATCACAAATTTGTCTCGTATATTTTTTCCTAGAGTGATTTAGCAGTTTTCACTTTAATATTTGCTCAGTTCTTGTTATACAATTGATATCATCATACAATAGATATCATCATACAATAGATAGCACACAAACAACATACAGTGAAATGTTCCATGTAAGCTGTCTGCTTAATTTTAGGTGCTATGATCAACGAAGATGTTCTTCACACTGCCAGAAGTGAATTAACAGAAATAAAGTCAAAGGGGTTTCTATGCCTTTCAATAGAGGCATTATATAAATTGCTTATGTTTTTATAATCCGTTATTTCAAAATCTTTGTGCGATTTACAACAGATAAACGTGTACTTCATGATAATGACTTTTTGAATGATAATTGCTTAAATTGGTTGTAAATTCTACTTCACACAGAGCTTCGCCAACAGCTAAAATTATTCACATATACATCATATTTTACAAGAGAAAAAATTTTGTTTTATATCGAAAGTTACTATTAAAATTGCTCGAAAGTTATCACGTGTTCAATAAATTCTTACCTACTTTTATGCATATTATAAAATTTAACAAAGTCATTATACTGTTACTTTATTGCTTAATGTAGCTTCTTGTTTTTTAGTGGTTCATTTAATCAATCTCAAATATCTCATAAATAAATTCTAATTGAAGGTAAAAATTCGGGTGAGTTAACAAGCACGCTTGCATGTCCTACGTAGTTTGTGAACAACAACTGCTGTTCTTAGCGCCATTTTTCGAAGCTTGAGAACAAACTGAAAATAAAAAGATGGAGTTGACAAACCATGAGATAAAAAGATCCTGACAAATGTATTATTCGTAATGGAAAATTGTGCATTTACAAATTTTCAAATACTGAAAGATTTGTATTCATAAATAAGTTATAATGGGAAAGATCCGCTGACTGTATTCGTTGGTGCTTTAGGGGAATGGCGCTATATAGGAGGCTGTATCGAGGATTCAATCAATCCTCGATATAGCCTCGTATTCTTGTCATACAAATATATTAAAATGAAAGTTTATATACATTAAAATGTGAAAATACATAATAAATTTCTGGTTTTTCTCTCTAAATAATCATTTGTTTTTAAAATTTTTTGGAAAAATTTGTCGGCTTGTGTGTTGAAATATTTTAAATCGCTCGTATAAGTCATTATTATTTAGAAGCGTTTTCATTTTGTTGTCGAGCTTCTTTGCGATTTTTGAGGAGAATGAGACCTCCAAGTAAAAGACCTCCGCCGGACTAAGACCTCCAAGTGAAGAGAAGGGTAAGAAGAGAGGGGAACAGGTGAACGATTCTCTTCCGGACGCAGAAGTCAGTGGGCTTCCGCCAGAATCTTCGGCATATCCCAAGGTTCCTGGAAATGAAGGACTTCTGTCAGAAGGATTCAGTGGCCTTCTTCAGAGTCCTCACAGCATCCTCCCGAACGTATACATACAGAGCGGGAGAATCTCAAGATTCATTGGAACAAAGCCAAAGTAGCAAGACTCAGACAGGCTTTCGTGGAGTACGAAAAGCAGTTGGAAATCAAAGCCAATTTCCAGCGCGCAACGTCCAGAGGTCAGCCTGAAAATAAACAGAAGTCCAAAATAGGCTGAAACTTCTCTTTCTGTTGTTTCGGCAGATTTTTATTTAAACAACTTTCAGCAATATTGCAACCAGGAATAATAGCCAATATCTGGGTAAGTGTACATTTTTTCAAATTAAGCGTTTTTTTCATTCGATTCTTTCTTTGACAAAATATTTAATCTTGGATGTAATTTTGCAGACATTGCAGAGTAATATGAGAAGTAAATTGGCGTGCATTTTGAGATAAAGAGATCTTCTGGCGCAGTTCCTCCTTAAAGCAGACGCCGGTCATGATGTGGAAAGGAGGACCGTTTTATTGATTTGTGACAAACTGTCGGATTGGACATTTTAATCGGATTTGATAATAACAACCGAATTTGACAAATAACTCGAATGAGATAGTTTGCCTCTGATGAGTGACGTTAAATCCCAGGAATTAAATTGAGATTTTTCGGATTACTTTTCAGATATATATGTTACCGGCAAAATCCGATTTTACGCCAAACTAGTTTTGCCTAGTCCAAACTAGTTTGGCGTAAGCGTGTCAGACCAAACTAGTTTAGGATTATTATTCAAGTATATTAATGGTTAAATATATTAATGGTTAATTTGTGTTTATCATAAAACACAAATAAGTTCATTTTTAATTTTAGCTTGATTTTAAAAGTTATTTTTATTATTTCGTTTGAATTTTTGAAAATATTTTTGAAAGTTAATTACTTTTAAAAGTGCATGGCTTAATAAATAAATAAAAATACAAACTGATAAGTACTGATTAGCTTATTTTTATTTTATAGTTTTGTACAAGTGTTGTGTCACTTCTAATCAACACCGTTTTTGGTTAATGTTTCCTTAGGTATCGAAGATGGTGGCTCGTCTCCGATTCCAGAAATCAGAAGACAGGGAACAGTGGGGACGCACGTTCTAACCTAACCTAACCTATTCTAATAATTTGGTTGCTAATAATTACGGTAATTTATTAGAATAGGTTAGAACGTGCGTTCCCACTGTTCCCTGTCTTCTGATTTCTGGAATCGGAGACGAGCCGCCATCTTCGATATCTAGGGTAACATTAACCCCGTTATTTATAATTAAGTAGACTATGTTTGAATAAATATTGTTCATCTAATTGATTGCTTTTTAATTTTATTTTAAATATATAATATTTAACCATTAATATACTTGAATAATAATTCTAAACTAGTTTGGCCTGACACGCTTACGCCAAACTAGTTTGGCCTAGGCAAAAGTACTTTGGCGTAAAATCGGGTTTTGCCGGTAACATATACACGTTTATCGACAATAAAGTGCCTATAAGAAAGACACAATTGTCACGAAATACATCCATGTGAAAATACTTCACTCCTTCGTGCTGATTCATCTTCTCTATAAACTCCCAAACTACTTTGACCGATCTAGACCAAATTCCTCATAATTACTCTCTGGAACCCGTTGGAAAACATGGAGTACCATAAAACTCGGAAATCTCGCTCTTTCTCTCTGATTTCATCCTCGTACTCTCAAACTCCCAAACTGTTTGAGCGATCTGGACAGATTATGCGTAGTTACTCTCTTTATCCTTCAAAAAATATACGATACTTTAAAACTCGGATCCTCACTCTTTTCCCTGATTTTATCCGCAGAAACCCTTGCCAAACCTTTTGACTGATTTGCATCAAATTTTGCATAGTCACTCTCTGCCAACCTGCGGAGAACATAACGAGGACGACTCAACCCGCTCCCTGAATTCCCGAGCAACGCTGGGCATTCATTACTGGTATGAAATGTAGTTGTTCATTTAGCTTTGTGTGCTTCAGTATATTTCTTTCACACTGCTAATAAATTATTACTAGAATAATAGTCTTGATAAAATTTACTAAGGTACTGATGAGTTGTATCTGATAGGAATTCAAAAGTTTCTAATGAGAGGTACGAGTTTGATTGTATCACTTTCGAAGAATTAAGAGCTGAAGATTTGGGAATATCCAGGATATGAGCAACCACTGAAGACTCATGCGCTGGAGTTTCCGCGGCGATTCATATAAACTCATTTCTTTGGTGGCCACTATTCAGTTACATATGGCTGTGGCTCCAATAATTTCAGGAGGCGGGCAGGAAGAAGAGGGAATTTCTGGTGGTCGTCCGTAATCAGTCATTTAAGAATATCGACTAATAATTAGTCATTCCTGATTGTGGCCAATATCGAAATTTGTGTAAGTGAAGTCCATTTTACTGAACTTTGCCAATTCTGTTGCCCGCTGACATTTTTGGATTTCTGTCAGATTATATCATGCAGTTCCAATTGGAAGATTACAAGAAACACTGGAGTTAACCGTATCTTTGATTTCGGCTATAACAATTTAATAACGATTCAGTAAACATCATGAAAATATGTAACTACAGTAGAGCATCGATTATCCGACCACCGATTAACCGACTTATCGGTTAACCGACCGCGTTCTAGTCGGCAAATTCAAATGTCCGCTAGTGATGTGGTGCTACAATATTTGGTTATGTCTTGGCTACTTTAATATTATTTTTGTTAAATTTTTGCATGTTTTAGCTGGCAGCACTGGCTCGACCATGAAAGGGAGGCTAATATTTAAACCAGGCCTAATACACTATACTAATAATGTATTTTTTCATACTTTTCGGTTATCCGACTTTTCAGTTATCCGACCAACCCCAGTCTCCAATTAAGTCGGATAATCGATGCTCTACTGTATTCTTATCCATTTATCGAAAAAGTCATTTTGTTATTACCTCTTCGTATATCTTCATGACTAGATTTAATTAAGTGTAGTAGATAGTGCGCAATCGAAAATATGATTATGCGCCGACATTTAAAAATGTTGCACTTAATTCTTATTTTTCACACAAAGCGGACTTTGTAAAACCGAGCTTTAATCTTTTAATAGGTGAGAAGTACGCTAATGTTTGCAGTTCCGCGAAGAAACGAGCTGCTTCTTGGCGGAAAAACAAAACCTGAACAAAAATTTGTTTAGTTTTTACTTTTTCAGTCAAACAAATTTTCCCCATAATCCTATTCTTAGTTGTGTTGCCCACCAAAAAACCCCTGCCCCCGCAACCGTTTTGTTGATGGAGTGGAAGATTTTGTCGAAAATTTTAGACTGTTCGGCTCACGATACGTTATTCACCTAGAAGCCATTGTTCATACGTACAATATTTACAATACTAGCTGGGGTGTCTTGCTTCGCTCACTGTGGAGTTGATATGAGATTGTGTGGTAGTTGGAATAAAATAATAAACTTTAAAATATAAGAAGTAAAAAAATTTTATTGAAAACATATTCTAACTATTTACAATACTTGTTTATAAACAACATTTTTTATTTTGTTATCCGGGGTATATATGTACAAATTTTTCGAATTTCCTACTGGAGAGCAAGCTACGTATAGTTGACCGTGAGAGAAGCAGGAGACTTTGAGGTTGATGCCGCAATGTTTTAAAGTGTGTCCTTGCGCTTTGTTAATTGTAAAACTATAGGCTAATTTGATTGGAAATTGCAGTCTTTTAAATTGGAATGGCAGTTCAGTAGAGATCAGTTGTATTCTGGAAATAAATACTGTGTGTCCTTTGTCCTTTCCAGTCATAAGTTCGGCTTCGATGATGTTATTCGATAGCTGTTTGACGATCATCCTTTTTCCATTACATAGTTTTGGCGAGTTCAGATTTCTGAGTAGTATGATCGGAGATCCAATTTTCAGTCGAAGGCAGTGTAATGACATTCCTGGTACTTGCAAACAGTTTAGAAATTCTGTAGGGAAGTTGACACTTTCTTCAACGTTTACCATCGTGTCGATCGATTTATCACTGTTTACTTTAATGAGGCCGGTCGTCTGGTCAGTGGGATATGTGCCTTCGCCTATTTGTAAAAGTTTTTGAGCAAAATGTGCTGTTGTTTCGTCTTTCGAGAGTTCAACTCTCATAATTTTTGTTAGTCGCAGTATTTGTATGTGTGGCCAGAAATGTGATTTTTTAAAGTATGCACTGGAATTGTTTGTCGAAAATCTAAGAGTATGAGCAGAGCTCCTTCCATCACTTCAGAGTTTCCTCGCAAGACTTGTAATGTTCTGTCCATGGCTTCGAGTGATTTTTTGTGCGCCATTGTGCATTCGTCCCAGAAGATAATTTTAGCTTGTTTTAGAAGTTCGCCGCGTCCAGATCCTCTTGAGATTTTACATACCGGGAATTGTTCTTCGGCTATATTCAACGGTAGTTGTAGAGCCGAATGGCAGTCTCCTAACTTACCTAGTTCGCAATGAAAGGAAACTTTGTATGAATTGAATTTTAACAATAGTTTCCAATTAAAATGCACAAATCCTCTACTAGTAAGTGTAAAGAGGAACTATTTAGATAAAAAGGGAAAAAAAATTATTTATAATAAACCCATTTTATTAAAGTGTTTTTAGTTAGCCTTTCTTATAGAGCGACTCAAACTTAAGCATTTTAAATGTGAGATAACAGTGAGAATTTATAGTAACTTGTTTTAAATATAAATAACATTCGTTACCGTGAATGACCGAAAATAGAGAATGTGGAAATTTTCCGGTGAATGTCGACACATACGAGCGACCGTTGGTGATAGACCGAATATTTAGTTATATAATTAATGTTACGTTAGGTTTAGGTTTGTTTTAGGTTAAGTTATGTTAGTTTAGGTTAGGATAGGTAAAAAATGTCTTTGAGACAAGCAGCTGCAACTAACTCGATAAGTGGAAGGCAAGGCTATACACGCTGTAAATAGAACAAAAATTGTTCCACGACTAAATGCTAGGTACAATATTTTTATTCCTCATTCATATCAGTGCATGCTGAATGTCGGTGTAAGTGAGAAATAATGATATTTAGCAAATATTTCGTACATACACGAAACGAATGTTGTGGAATGCTCTCGAATACTCTCGAATGTTCTGGACTGTTCTAGAAATTTCTAGAGGGCGAAACTTCCAGCCCTTATATCTTCAACAGCACGCCCTTCAGGTAAAAACGGAAACCTTCTTCATGGATGGGGGATAGAGGGCTACCACACCATATAACCCCTTGATCGTACCGGGAATCGTTTTTGAGTTTTAGCGGCACGCACACTGTACGCTTACTATTATAATATATATTGGTTGATTATTTTATATCCGACTATATACCATAATAATTCGTTTATAAATGTTTAAAACTTTATATTTTTAAAAAGTATAATATCTGACTATTTTATCATAATCTGCAGACTCTAGCACCGTCGTATTCTGCTATCGTTTGGAAAATGGATAAACTCCATTTTACACGTAGAATTTCTCGCAAATTTATTATTGTCTTATACAAATAACTGTTCAAATTCAGTGGGCGAGTGGTCTCCGTTGCCGCTCATAGCGGTGGTGACCGGACCCTAAACACTGGGAAGTTCGGTCGTGGGTTCGCGCCGCGACTCGGACAGGCTGGCTGCTAGGAGTTTCCGGGTTTTCCTCTAGCCAATAACGACTGAATAGGAGGCCAGTTCCCCATAAAAGTCCTCTCGGAAGGCACGGTTTCCCGCGCGATACGTTCAGGCCGTGAGATAAACGGCCGGCTCTTCGGTCGCATAGCGATCATCACGACACTCATCGGAGAAAAAAGCTATATATAGGGCTAGAATCTCCATATGAACCAACATCATACAAAGACAAAGAGTGTTCAAATTAGAAAATTGTTTATTTTGTTTTGAATAATATTTCACTTTATGTTTATATTGTTTATAAAAATGTACTTTAAGTGTAAAATAAATAATATCTATAAAATAAAATCACATTTAAAAAAACTCTTCATATTTGGAGGCACAAAGCAGGTACAAGGATACTCTGGTTTACAGACGTTCCTACATGTATTGGTACAGGCAATTCCTTCAAGAGACACAGTTCAAATGTTTAAGCTGGACAAATAATAGTTCTTATCTCAACTCAGTTTCAAGCTCCTGACTTATTGTGGGTACAAAAATAGCAGAGAAGAGACCTGAAAATAAACAGCGATTGCAGAAATGTATTTCAAGAGTTTGGTATAGAATACTTGAAGAAAATCATTAGCTCTGTGCCAGAAACTGCAAAACTTCTGTTAAGGCTTGAGGTAGCCGTACAAAGTATTGATTACAGTGCACATGAATAGGCTGTGGCATGAAATAACACTTACTTAAATTCAATATAGCATTATATAATATAAATTGAATGTTATTGTTTATTATTATTGATTTCATTTCTGTACTATATGTATTATTACAAATCGCAATCATAAATATGCTACAACTGTTAAACGTTTTCTGGTATACACATCTTAGCTCGCTACTGCATATTTACAAATTTTGAGAATAAATTTAACATATATAAGATGAGTGTTTTTATTATTAAATCACGAAAAAATCAAAAGGAATAATTCATTAACATTCATTTATCAAAAGGTTCACGAAGTTATTGCAGTTGCCTTTACAATAATTCCATTTTTTGGACGGGGTATAAACAGCGAGAAGTCTTCTTCGGCTTCCTATAACAAAGTATTAATTTCCAAAATTTAAGAATAATATCAACATTTTTTCACATAATGAATAATACAAATGATTTAAACAGGAATATATTTAAAATAAGGTTTTATTCACCAAACTTCCACAAGCTTGTAATTTGTAGCTCTTTATGAGATTAGCCAAAGTTAATTTCATAATTGTTTGACCCATTCTCATTCCTATGCATCCTCTTGAACCGGATCCGAAAGGTTGGTATATCGATGGATCTATAAGTCCCGCATTCTTAGATGAAAATCTGAAAATTAGTCATAAAAATATTGTATTAAATACTAATTTCAAATCACCAATATTAATAAAAATAAATTAATGTATATCACGGGTGGTATGATCAAATGTCAAACCTGTCAGGGTTGAAATTTTCCGGTTCTTTCCAATACTTGCAGTCTTTATGCAAGTTCGGTACTGGGATCATAACTGTAACTCCTTTTGGAATAATTATATTCTTATAACGGAAATCGTTCGAACATTTTCTACTTGTTAACCTGAGTAGTTGTGAAATTTTAGATTAGTTTAAAAATTTCAATTAAAAACTAAAATATACTTCTAAGTGGCAAATATTTACAACGGTGAAAGAGGACGAAGACGTAACGTTTCCGATATTACTTGACTCAGGTATTTCAATTTGGGTAAATCGGCATATTCAATTTTCTGTTAAAAATATGTTTTCAATAATGTAGAAACTTTTATACTTATAAATTTGTTTTCTGACAAATTTACATGTTCAATGCAAAAACTATTCACAAATGTGACAACCCTCAACACTTAAGAAACAACAAAAATAAACAAATGTTTTCCAGTATTAAAACTCTGATAACGTTTACAATTTATAGTAAGTGTGATAGTTCTAAATTTATCCGCTTAGTTAATCTTTGGTTTATCTAATTATTACAACTTAATTACTTTTTATCGTCATACTATAATGGATTATCGTTAAACTGAGTTACTTTACCCAACTACTATACTGTATACATTAAAGGTCATAACCTAAAATTATTAATTTATTGCGAAATGCTTTGGCAATTTTGCAATCTAATTTCTTCGAACTGGTTTTACGGACTCTCTATTTATTTATTTATTTTGCCTTACACTAATTCTGCAATGTGTCTCGGAGCCGCTAGTTTATCTTACTTTCAAAGTATGATAGGCCTAATATATTTTTATTAATAATAATTTATATATTTATAAATAGTATACAGTACTGTATATGCATGAGCGTCTGTTGATTCCAATGCCTGCAAATTGTGCTGAACGTGATTTAGCTTAAATCTAGGGTTTATTTAGTGTATTGTTTTAAACTTTGCTCTACAATGACTTAATTCAGTTCATATGAAATAAAAAGCTTTTCAGTGACTTGTTGATATAACAATCCAGCGATCTTTACGAAAATACAGTATAAATTAATCTACATAGAGTTGTTAAGCTAGAGCTTTTACTCGACGGTCACGCTGAATTTTTTAAAATTTCAAAAATGTGAATACGTTTTGAATGCTTCTGTTAATACGTTTGTTTGCGCTTCTAAACACAACTGAACTGCTGTTCATTCTGTATAATCTAGTTTATAGCACAGTTTTCCTCAAGGACATGATCGACAAGGATGCCAAATAGCTTACGACATTAATCGACATGGACATATTGTCGCACCGAAACCGGTTGGAATCGGTGAAACGATTTTAGAGTTAAATAAATATAATATAAATAAATTTAAATTGGCATATGTACGAGTGTACAGCTACGATTTTCTCTCACTCAACTCAATTAACAAAATATCAAATATATTATTATATGTGAAAACATATTTCAATTTGCTTAATTAATACGAATTACATTGTTTTCGATGTTTTCGTTTATCTCCTGACGAATTCTTTCTTGTTCTTCAGGATGTTTAACCAAATAATGGGTGCACCAAGCTAACATAGTGCTGGTAGTGTCATATCTAGACAACAACAAAAATAAAACTCAATCTATAATTTAGCATTAAATAATTCATATGATGTGCGTTGAATATCTTAAACAAAAATATAATAACCCAGCTGTCATAAATGTAACAGCATTGGCAACAATAGTATCTGTTGAAAGCTTGGTTAAGACACCATCCGCTTCACCTTCTGCATCAATCATGATTTGCAAGAGATCTGGTGGATGATACTGAACAGAAAAGAGATTTGTACAATCAGCAATACTATTATTATTTAGCAATTTATAAATTGTAAATCTTACATCAGAGGTTTTTCGGGAAGTAACCAATTGACTACATGTATCAAACACCATTTTAGCAGATGGAAAATTTATTGCATATTTTATTGCATCCAAAATCTTTCTAACGTACGTAGGAATCGGTTCAAATTCGGGAAAACAAACTAAGCACTTTATGTTAATTATTTTGAATAAAAATCATAAAACTATTTTAAAAATTCTTACTTGACAATATGGAGAGTAAATCGGTTGAATCAACCTGCAAGAGATTATAGACAGATTGCACAAATTTACTTGTTTCGTCATTTTGCACGTTTGTCTGAATTCCAAAAGCTGTTCTACAAATTATATCGAAAGTTAACTTTTTATAAAATTCAGCAATATCAAACGGTGATTCTTTCTGTTTTTCGATTTTCTCCAAAAATATATCTATCGATTTTGACATAAGAGTGCTCATCTAAATAAAAATATTTGAAAATTTATACAGATTCTCTATATATCTAAAAACAGATTTATACAGAATTTTGATATGTTCGTTTAATAGCAATAGATATTTTTGTATTTGTAATGTTAAATATTTATAAAGAAACGTAATTTTAATATCTTATTTTCTACATATCTACAGTTTTATTAAAGTAGCATAAATACCATCTTCAGTTTAGCTGTACTGAAACTTGTGCTCAATATATTTCTGGTATTTTTCCAATCCGCATCACATTGAAGTACAAGTGTTTTAAGCACCAGATCATGAGGAGCTCCTCCATCCGGAAGTATTACCTGAAAACAATAAATAATGAAATATCAGAATAATACGGTTGTAATTACGAAAAATTACTTAAAAACTTACACTTACATCTCTATTCATAAAATTTTTGAATTCCTTTATCTGTATAAGTTTTATCAATTCCAAATCCCGACAGACAACCCAGGGTTTTCCTCCAAGAAAGAAACTAGAAATTATAAAACAATGTAAATATTTTATTTATTATTATATTAATTATATAATTTTACAAAAACAAAATTTTAATAAACGATTAGAATTTATTTCTAATTGCTTATTGCAACACCGTTAAATTCCTTCTTACTTTAGGTGGCCCACCATTGGTCCTGAGGTTCCGTTCCCTGAACACTGGGAGTTCGGTCGTAGGTTCGCGCCTCGGCTCACCCGGACGGGCTGGCCACGTTTTCTAACGCCTGAATAGGACCAATAACCCCTAAAAAGACTTCCCGGAAGGCATTCTCCTATGCAGATCGTCCAAGTGTTGAGTGCCGTAACTTAATAAACCAAACCAAACCTTTAGGTAAGAAGATATGCACGCAGGTTTCCAATCTTATCGTTTTGTTCGCATACGCACTGCAGTTGCTTAGAGTTAGTATTAACACATTTACCGACGTTTGTAACATTGTGAAAGTTAATTTTGATTTTACATGTTACCTTTGCATATGTAAAATATCCAGCAACGAACTGCCCGAAAAAACACTATGACACTAGCACAAAGTAAAAAATTTTGTGAAGTGCTATGTTATCAGATGTTATTAAAAATAACTTTTATATTATTAATTATTATAAAAATGTAATAGACTTCATCTGCGGGTAGTGATCAGTTTTTCTGAAAACTTAATATGGAAAAAGAGAAATTCTCATTGTTTGACCGCACTCAACACATGATACATGATCCCCTCGACCTTTATCGCAAAAATTTCATAGTACTCAATGCTACTTATATATAAAGTTACCATTTCAAATTTCATTTCATAAGCTTTCCCCCATCCTGAGGTATTTCTCCATTAACCCGGAAGTTTAAATTTCCCACAGTTACAATACTTTTCCATGTTATATATTCAATACATAAGACCCGGACACTTGACAGCTGCTCATTTAATTGAATATATTGTGAGTTACTATAAAAGAGTGTAAATCAAACGTTTATCAAATTTCAGCCAGAATTTAAAATTAAATAAGATTTTTAGCAATTTAATTGAATGTTATACATAATTATCAATAAAATTAATATTTTATGTAATTATATGAGAATGATGTTCATATGTTTTATTTTATTGATATTATATTAAATGATAAGAATAAAGTAATATTTGCAGAAATAACTTTTACCCAAAAGTATTTCCATATTTTTTTATCCATTCATCAATGCATTTGTTCCTCTGTAAATAAGACAAATTGCATAAATATTTAATCTTAAAACTCAGAATTGATCTGTGATTAAAACAAATCATTACTTTTCTGTTATATTCCATCGCATTTCCAGTAATGAAATTGGGATTAGGCCCGGGAATTCCATACCTCTGAAACAGGCTCATCTTTCTTTTTCTCCATCTAGAAGTATTGTTAAGCGTTAAGTTTTCATTTGTATTAAGAAAATATGATAATGTTTAGTTATAGTTTAAACGTTCTATCAGTTATATAATGTAAAATAATATTATAAATCATTCACAGAAAATATAAAAGTAATTACCGTTAAACACTTGCACGTATTTATTCTTGAAAATTTGAAAAAAAATAAATTATAATATAAAAAATAAAGTATAAAATATCGTAAATGCAGTATAAATACTTCAAATGTCAAAATTTGATGAAATTGCATGAATTTATTATCAATAAATAATTAAGAGATAATATACAAACATTTAATTTCTTTTATAATTATTGTTTAACTTCAGAAAAGACTCTAAAGTATTTAAAACATAAATTAGATACAAAATTAATCAATCATTTTTTTTCTATGGATTTACTGATCTTTAGTAAAAATAATTTCGTCACTAGTGTCTAAAACCTGTACACACGTACAGTACCTGTATATTTGGCAGATATACCTAAACAGCATGCCTGTCCGTTATACTGAAGGTGTGCATGACAGAACTGTCAGTACTTTATTACATCCCCACGTTCAAGTATAAGAACCAGGTATACTTGAATACGTATGTATCCAGTATTACACGTCAACCAGACTGACTAACCTATATAGCAAATTTATCTAGAAAGTTCACTTAAATAACATCCGATATCTGAAAATTCTGACATTCAATGACTCTATTTTGTCTACAGCCAATCCAAGAGGAACATTTAGTGAATTTTATTGTAAAATTCTTAAATTATTATCATTTTCAATTATTTCCTACTGTGATGCATGTAACAAAAACATTAATCTACGATAAGACTAAGGACATGCGAGATAATTTATCTGACAAATCGATCTACGATTCAGCAAGAGGTTTTAATATAAATATATACACAGTGCGGCAATTAAATTCCGGGACTGAAGCTATATCTCAGCAACCAGTAGCAACATCTGTTTAAATTTTATGTCATATGAAGTTTGGACATATATGAACATAACCTAAAACTTTTATTTAAATCGGTTGACATTTATCATTGTTTTTGATATTTTGTTTATCAGTTTATTTTGTTACATGTCGGAAAACAATAATGGAACAACGTGCTGTTATTAAATTTCACGCTAAACTTGGCACAAGTGCCACAGAAACGTTCAAAATGATGCAAAAAGTGTATGGAAGTGAGTGTTTATCACGGTCAAAGACTTTTGAGTGGCACAAGCGATTTTTGGAAGGCAGACAATCACTGGAGGACGACAAACGTGTGGGAAGGCCAATAACAATTCGAACAGCAGATTCGATTCAAAAAGTGCAAGAATTTGTATCCAACGATCGCAATGCGACACTGAGAATGATGGAACAGGCATTAAACATTAACAAAGAGACAATACGACAAATTCTTAAAGAAGATTTGGGCAAAACAAAAGTCTGTGCTAAATTTGTTCCGCACACACTAACCCAAGAGCAAAAATTGATGAGACTAGAACATTCCAGAGAGATTGTACGAGCAGCAAATAACAGCTCAACCTTCCTCAAATCAATTGTTACTGGTGACGAGACCTGGTGTTTTCAATATGACCCACAAACAAAACGTCAAAGTGCCGAATGGAAGTCAAAATCATCACCTCAAGCCAAGAAAACACGAAAAGTTCCATCAAAAATCAAGACGATGTTCATTGTTTTCTTCGATAGCAAAGGCATCATCCACCGTGAGTTCGTCCCACAGGGTCAAACAGTTACTGTTGCTTTCTACTTGGGAGTTTTACAACGATTAATGAGAAGAATTCGTCGAATTCGACCAGAATATCGCAATTCTGATGACTGGTGTTTGTTACACGATAGTGCACCGAGTCACACATCATTGATTGTTCGTCAATTTTTGGCACGAAATCAAGTCTGTGTGTTGAATCATTCGCCGTATTCCCCCGATTTAGCACCATGTGACTTCTCTTTATTTCCAAAAATGAAAATGAAGTTGAAAGGATGCATTTTTAATGATATTGAAACCATCCAAAGAGAGTCTACGCGCATATTAGAGGCAATACCGAAAATTGAGCTTGAGCAGGCATTTGAATCACTATTGAATCGCTGTAAAAAGTGTATTGAAGCAGGAGGAGAGTATTTTGAATAATTTAATAAAAGGATTTGAATAAAATTGTTTTGTTTCATTTTTATAGATCCAGTCCCGGAATATAATTGCCGCACTGTGTACAATCCATACTTTTAATATCTGGGTTATACTCATTAAAGTTTAGCATTTAAATGAATTGTCATTTTAAAACTTCTATATAGAATATTGTAAGAAATTTATTTTGTTTTCATAAAATATTGTAAATGTGATAAATACTCTTCAGTGTGCGATCTTGTAAAGTCTTCCGTGAGTTTTAATATTGTCTGCAGTAACACGGTCGACGCTCCCATTTCATGGAAGAGAGCTATTATTCAGGATGGCGAGAGAAAGTGAACTACTTATGCGAAAGAGTGGGCACTGAGGCGAAGATTCCGTTTATAACAAAACCAAGAGTATATTTTACAGACCAAATAACCTTCATCTGCGGATAGAATAATTACACAAGATCAGTCCAGATTATCTTCCATTTTTTTTCGTCGGTTCAGAGTGTAGTATTGCTAGTCGAATCTCTGGAGGTGGAAGAAGTTTTCTTCGCGAATGCTGGTGAGGAGATTCAAGGAGAAACGTGTCAACATCTCGTTCCAGCAAGGAGATCGAGGTAAACTCGCTGCCCAATATGAACAGGAACGGAATGCTCGAGAGAGAGAGCAAACGATAAACGGATTCTCGTGGCAGTCACCAAACTTTCTAAAGATTTGTCTCTCAGTTCGAACACTGGTTGGTCTCGGTTCTTTCTTTTTACTTTCCGATTGATACTTGTTCTGTTTTCAGGGCTTATTTAGCATCGAATCCAGCGCTGCACAGAGGTCGATGTCGACCTCTGCCGCGGTCCGAAATGTTTATTTAACTGAGGAACTCTTATTCATAATTTGTTGTACTGTGTTTTCCTTTCTGTCCCTAATGGTTTCCAGCTGCATTGCGTAACAAAGCTCTTTAAAATAAAAATATTCTTTTTGTTGTTCCTACAGTAGTCAGAGTGAGAGGTCAAATTCCCCATCTGACCTCTCTTTCTCGCAGTTCTATTAAAAATGTCGAGCTTCGTTTCATAAACGAAGTCCGACATTCAATAGATTTGCGATTAATGGAAGAGGTTTCATATGATCTAAGGCGAACATGCATGCGAATACTCTACTTTTTTATATTGTATTTAATAAAAGAAAATTTAAAACAATAAACTATTGCAGAAAAATTTGTTTTTTCTTATCTTTTATCATTTAACTTCAATATCAGATAAATCACTAAAATAATTACAATACACATTTTTATTCTTAAAACCATAAAACCATATAAAAATCTTCTTACATAAGATTAATTGCACTAATCTATAAAAAATGCTTAAAAGTGCTACTATATAAATCTTTTATTTGTAATTTTTAATTATATGTGGCAGTCCGTTTTACCTGTTTTCGGATAACGTACCATCGCTCGGTTAATCGAAATTCTACTGTATTAATAATTAAACCATACTGTATCGTTTCATTATTAATACAGTAAAATCTCGTATAAATTATTACAAGCTAGACACCAACCAAGTCCCGAAATTCTATCGGGCCAAATATGGCTAATTACTAAATAAATTACGTAACCAATTTGGCATTAGAGGTAGGCGTTAGGCGCCATCTCTTATTAACTTTAATAATTATAATTTTAATTAATTAATATTTTCTTCCAGCGGTTCTAAATTATTTAAAATTAATTAATTAAAATTATAATTATTAAAGTTAATAAGAGATGGCGCCTAACGCCTCCCTCTAATGCGAAATTGGTTACGTAATTTATTTAGTAATTAGCCATATCTAGCCCGTTAGAATTTCGGCATTTGGTTGGTGTCTAGCTTATAATATATCGGGTCTAGCGATGTTATTTGTATAAAAATTATTTATTTATCTAAATAATTTTATCATCGCCATTTAAAAAAAGTTATTGTTATCTGCTTACAAAGTTATTTAATTTATGTCTGTGAAAAAAAGATAAATAATAATAAATGAATAAAGAATGCTCACCTTATCCAAAGTGATAGAAGATACACGAAAACAGTTAATAATAATATTATTGGCCACATCTTGAATACTTTATGTTCTTCAATACAGACGTCCGATTTACTTTTGATCAATGTCAAAGTGATAAACCTAAGTTGATGATAATAGTGCATTAAATTTACTTATCAAAAAGATATATTGTTATCATACAGATATAAAACATATGTTTTATACAATAGACTTAGACATTACAAAATACTCAATCGTAAAAGTATATATAGGCCTATATATAATAATTATAATATATCACATTCTATAAAGATACTTTTGGTATTGATTTAAAATCGGTTAAAACTAATTTAAAGTTGTTAAGTATGAAAATTCTTCGCTCGATATCCATGACCAATTTTATTAACGCGTATGACAGTGTTTATTAATAACAGTAACATCTTTCGACAATTAATTTCTTGGACATGTGTTCTAAAATGCTGAAATATATTTCTGTTTTAGTCAACAAATCAGTAATTTGAAATGAATTATTTATAGTAAGGAAATAACAGAAAATTAAAATTAAAATTATTGAAACTACAAAAGAATGATATTTTAACATCGAAAATTTTTAGAAATTATAGTCATAAGTAATAGTAAAATACATATTTTGCTATTATGTATGAGCAGAGGAAGGCAAAATATGCAGGTTAATTCCATAAAATCTGCGGGATAATTATCTAATAGATGCGGAAATTACGCGGAAAATATTGAATCCTTCAATTTTCAGTTAAACAGATTTATTTCACATTGGTTGATAGTTGATAGTTGTGAAAGAGACGGCCTTACCAATATGTATAGCCCGGGGGAAATTAGGGGGAGAGAGAGAAAGAAGGAGATTTATTTCACATTGGTTAAGAAAGACAACGATCCGTTATTGTCTGTTTTCAAACAATCAATAGTTTTGTACTGATACTTGCAGAAAAAGTTTTCACCTTCATAATTCCTTCGTCCTGGAATTCCTGCACGATCGTTAGATGTTGTTAGTCAATTGGCTTTAGCGGTTCATTAATTTTGCACATAGAGCATTACTACAACGTTTCGTGACGGTAGCACAAAATGAAGTGTAAAACATAAATCTACCCGTAAAATGAGAATGAAATTGAGGTCTGTAGTATTAAAAACCCGATGTTCTCTTGCTTTAGGTCGCAACAAAACATGAAATTCCGTGCATCCACGAAACAATCAAAAATAGAAAATTCAACAAAATTATAAATATTAATTGAAACATAGCAATAAATTCATTAACTTATGAATATCATAAACAACTTAAACACCATTCGCTGAAAAAAAAACCAATAAACCGGTGTTAAGCGTAATTCACCAACCTCTGCTTATAAACATACAGCTGTAATTTGTTTAAATATATCTGTATTTTATAATTTATTTATTATTTACAATTTTCCGCAATAAAGGTTTCCGAAGATTACTGGGAAAAAATACACAGAAAACTGAGCGATCGATACGATTAAATAACTAGTTATAAGTTATCAGACCACTAACATCAAAGGCTGAATACAAACTGAAAAATGAAGCTCTCAATTGCTTGAAGCTTCTTGCATTAGTTGCAGAAACAGTACAGAATCAACCGCATATTACCACCTCGCAGTCGACATAATGTCTAGGAACCTTCTACTCCACTACGTTTCGGTAAATTCGAAATCTAAATCAGTCATCGACTGATCGGTAATTAATAATCTTTTCTGTGAATATATTATATTATATAATCTTATATCTATGGGTACTGGAATGTATGGATATGTATTGGCCGCTGAATATGAAATAACAAAAAAATTAAAGTGTATTAAAACGTCGTAAGCATTTAGCAGCATGTATTAGCACAAAATTTGCAACTTTCAAATTGCAATCGAATATTTCGAACTTATCGAATTTTACAAAAGTACAAAATTATACGGTAATCCAGCACCAATCTGATCCTGTATTTGACGGATTAACGAAACTCTATCGTATTAAATACTATAGAAATAACAAAACCAGATACTTTTGATGAAACTTCACTCATTTTTCTTTAGCCTAATTATATTATTACATCTCAAATTATCCTCAAGGAAAATGTCAGACACTAAGCATCAAGTCTTTTACACGTGCTTCTGCAATTTATCTTAAATCGATGACCTAAATTTAATAGACTATTTATAAAAAGTCTGTCAGTATCGCATTTTTTCTTCTCATTAGCCTCGATTTTCATTACTTCTCCGGAAATTTATATTTATTAAAATATACTTTGTTGACACATCTTAAAACTAGCCTGAAGTAGCAATTAAATTCAGAACAAAGAATAGTAGCGATAAAATAATAAAAAATTCATTATAATATTACAGCACCAATGCTACAAATCAATAATTGAAAATTAATTGCTCAGTCTGGCAATTATTGCAAACTAATCAACGTCAGATGTGGCTTTACAACAATTTTGGATGTGGTTTTTCAATTATATATCTCTGTGCTGTGATGTTGTAATGATTTTTATTTGTTCACTATCATTCCGGTGTACAATTAGATTATTATTGCATGCCAACTTTCAGATAAGTTTAAAGTATCCTGTGCTACAAAAAGGTTTTACTTCGCAAGAACGTGGGTGACAAATTTCTTTTGCATTATAGATATAAGACAGTTTAGCTTTTTATTCACACGCTACTAGAAAACATTGCAATTGAAAAAATAATTTCTAGACGGAAGTACATAACTAAAAACTAGTTTATTGCAGTGGGCAAAAGCTAAATTCTTACATATTTTGACAGAGATTATTATTAAATTTTCCTGGAAAAATTCTATATCAGCGGTACTTGTAAACAAATTTCATTATTTCGTTCATGTCGATAACTAAAAGCTTTACGATTTAGTCCGGGACGGCGAATTGCAAATAACGCCGTTTTGGGTTAGTGGAACATCCATATCGCCTGTTTCCTAACCAAAGACACTGCATACAACGGAGATCGTAAACTGTCTCGTGACAGGAGCAACATATATCGTCTATTAGAAATATACAAGAGCAACAATATTAGAAAGGTATTATATATATATATATATATTTATTTATTTAAAACACGTTACAATAAAGTATCACTGTTATGTAACATTAAAAATGCTTACGTTTAGGTCGCTGTATAAGATAGGCTAACTAGAAAAACTTTAATAAGATAGGTTTATTATAAATAATTTTTTTTTTCTTTTTATCTAAATAGTTCCTCCTACTTGCTGGTAGAAAATTTGTGCATTTGAAATTGGAACACAATCTGTTTAAAATTCAATTCATACAAACGTTCCCGTAGTTTTCAGTTGTCTGATATAGGTTATGTTACGCTTACAATTCTATTGTACACCATCTAAATAATAGTAAAAAAAACTAATAAAAAAATTACATATGTCTAAGTAGTAGGTCTCAAGTATAGAAATAAATTGTCAGTTATAAGTATACGGGAATTGCAATAATAGTTTAGAAGAGTCCATTACTGCAGTTTGGTCATCGTAGAAATAACATTTAACATTAATATAACCTAATTATTTTTTCCTTACCTTATCTATATAATTAATAAAAAGAAATATATTCAACACGTTACCTTTATACTAAATTGGAAAGCGATTTTTATAACATACTGTACTGCAAAACGATTCGAATAATGATAACTTTTCTTATGAGTAATGACGTAATTCTAATAATTAGTTAGTTCTCACGCGAGGTCGCACATATTAACTAACCAGGCAAGAAAATTTGCTAATACCGTACTCGCCGCGACTCTGCGCCGCCTAATGGTCGGTGTACACATTTCTATTCCTTCTTTTTCACATTCCCGTTCGTTTAACACATTTTCTTTACATCGGTGTCACCGCTAGAAACTTTAAAAACAGACTTAAAGACTTAAAGAACATCAATATAATGTAAGAAAAAAATTTAATAACACAGTACTCTCCAGGATGGCGCAAACTGAAGGCTCAGTGATAAAATGGGAAGAAATAAGTATCATTAAATCTGTACACTCCTTTACATTGGGAAAAAAATTTAAATATACAAAAGCAGGTTGAAATATAAGTGTATTAATTCAAGAAATGCCGACAGCATAGCAACAGCATGGAAATACTTTGTAAGAAATAAGTTTTTTAAAACATCGTAATTGCCTAATTTCTACTAAATATTTTGGTATATTTTTATTTTTACATATTACTGTTATTCGTTATTTATTCATTTTTAGTTATTTTTACTTTATATTCAAATATTTAAACGTTGTTATTATTTTACTGTAACTACCAATGTTCAGAGGATTCACCCCTTCGGTCATTGCAGTGATTATTTTTTATGTTAAACGAATGAATTGCAATGAGGACAATTCAGTGATAACGAAGTGATTAGTCATGCTTTATTTTTACTTATTTCTGTATTGTCTGATATGTTCACTTGTGTGTATTATTTGACTTAAACAGAGGTATGACATATGATTACTAGAATAAGTAATACATTTCATTTAAAACATAATTATGCTTCGTAACCTGTATGATTGTTTTTGACTGAATTCATTATGCTATGAATACGTTTTACTTTGGAATCGATTTTCTCAGTTTAAACGTCAATTCGTAATTACATGTACAGTACATTAATAACTAGAAAGTAAACACTTAAATGTATTAAGTGACGAGCAATTTTTTCTTGTGACATCGTCACAATGCCGGGCTGAAATATTTAATCATATCTTTAATTTATTTAGTTTAAAATATATGCTCTCCACTTCAGATTAGTACTTCCGTGTCTTGCCCCTGTACATCATACTTTTCTTTAACAATGGAGTCATCTATTAACTGCTTTCAGGGGAAGATTTCAATTGAAATAACGTGACTTCCGATTTGCGTCGGAAATTCGTATATAGTTAATCGGGAACACCTGCCCCTAAGGTTTCATATCTGGTCTAGGATTTCCTATCTAACTCATTCTCAAGATTTAGGAATAACGGACGGACAGACAAACGAACGACAGTGGAAATTTATAGGTATACAACTCACTTCGGCCGGCCAGTGGTAAAGAGATAAATGAAATTTTAAAAAGAGCATATTCAACATTTTAAGAAAATATTTAATATTTTCTCTACACACCTGTGGCACTCTCGCGATGTAGTTATGTGTCGGGGAGGAGGGTTGGGAAACATTGATCTAAGGAATATTCACACAATATTTAACAAATTTCCACCCTCATCTTTGTCCCAGTGACTCTTTCAGGCCAGACATGTGATCTTAAAACCTAATACCATGTAATCTAACGAAGCTTCAAATACTTTTATTTGTTGTGTTTTTAAACTTAAACATAGTGGTACATGGTTGGAATGTGGTAAAAACTGTTTTGTAACTCCGTATGAACACACACATAAACACAGTAAAGCAAAGACAATCAATCATAGATAATATAGATTGTGAAAAAGGTCAAATCGATGACTTAAAGATTATGGCAATTTATCGCACAAAGGAATTGCATTGAAAATAGGAAGGTATACTGATGTTGTCAACAGACATTTTAAAAAACCGTGAAAATTATGGAAAATGAAAAATGCAGAACTCCATAAGATAAACGTATCATTCTTTTAGAAATTCGGTAAAAAGAATCAATAATAAACAAAGTTCGAACAGCTACAGGAGTCCTACTTCTTATTGAAATCACTTATCGAATGTTATATCACCAAAGGTAGAATATAAAAAAGGAATGTAATCAACCTGTTTGGAAGCTCAGCCAAATCATTGCTTGTCTTGATTTTGCAAGATATCCCATTAAAATCTGAAATGGGACACAGTCATATTTCTCTGAGGAGAAGTGGAACTTAGTTGGCCCAGACAGAGTTCACAACTGTTCTCCATAGAGATAAACCGCAGCGGTTTAAAGATCGAGTTTAAGGTAGTGCATCTGTTATGATTTGGGAGTGTTGCTAACAGGAAAAGTATGATGTACAAGGGCAACTTGTGGTGGAAAGCATATATCTTTTAAATTAAAGAAATTAAAAATATGATTAAAAATTGCAGCCTGGCATTGTGACGACGTAACAATAAATAATTGCTCGTTGTACTAAATAATATTTTATTTGTGGACAAACTTTTTATAGTAAGTTTTTATAGTATAGGATAATTTGTACAGACTTCCGAAAATAGAATAACAAAAAAACAAAACAAAACAAAAACAAGTTGCTTAACTTTCCTGGCAATATTTAACCGCCAAAATTCAATAGCATCAATTCCCTGCATATATTTAATAAACAATATCTGTACAAAATTTTAAAAATTTTCGACAAAAAGCGAAGAGGATTGATCCTGAACGTAGCAGACAAACGACGGTGTGACCGTGTGACGTGCAAGACAAATGCCACAGTTAAAACATCCTTCTAGTGCACTTTACTTTTTACTTTTCCGGCTCTGTTTTATATAACAGAGGGAAAGTATGGCGATCGGTCATAAAATCAATCTCCAAAATTTTTACATTTTTAGATTCGAAACCTTCAAATGCCGAGAAGTGCAAAAAAATTCGGATTTTTTTCCTGTATGTATAGCTTGGATGTTAGTGTATCTAAGGGAGAGGTACGAGTTTGTTTATTCTATTTGAAGCTTAATAACTCCTGTCCATTTTGTCGAAAATTTCTGAAATTTTGCAGGGGGATTTGTATGTTAGGAACATTGATGCTGTTAAATTTTGCATGTTAAAGGAAAAAACTACGGGGATATACAGGGAATCGTGTGTCATATCTCGAATAGTTTCAGACTTAATGACGAATTTACCTGTTATCAGCATTTACATTTTTTTTTTTAATATAAAAACTTATCCCTACGCTCAAAATTAAACTTTGTGCCATTTTATAATAATTAAAATTATAAAAAGATTAATTCTTTTTATCTCTAAGTCTTTATCTTTTCCTTTTTTGTTTCTATATTGTCTACTTTGACCATGTTTATGAACAGTTAAGTCATATTTATAAACAAGGTACGAGAGTAAAAAATATAGAAATTCTTCTTCTTCTTCCTCAGCTTTTCCCACTCTATGTAGGGTCGCTGTTTCTGATGAGTCGCCTCCACTGCTCCCTGTCTTGGGCTGCCTCCACATTCAGATGCCTCCCTCTCAAGTCCTCCGCCACAAGATCCATCCACCGTCTCCGCGGTCGTCCCCGCCTCCTCCTCCCCCTCACTGACATCTGCATAACCCTTCTTCCCACATACTCTTCTTCTCTTCGTACCACATGACCAAACCACTTCAACCTTGCCTCCTGTATCTTTGCTTCTATGTTCGTAACTTTCACAGTCCCCCTCACACATTCATTTCGAATGTGATCCCTTCTCGTAACCCCACACATCCAGCGGAGCATCCTCATCTCCGCCACCTCCATCCTTTTGACATGGGTTTTCCTCAAGCTCACAGTCTCAATAGCATACAGCATAGCTGGTCTCACCACCACCCGATAAACTTTCCCTTTCAACCTAAGCGGCACCCTCTTATCACATAACACACCTGACATATCCCTCCAATTCCTCCAGCCAGCCTGAATCCTGCCTGTCACCTCCTTATCCACACCTCCATCCTCCGCCACAGTTGACCCCAGGTACTTAAAGGTATTGACTCTGCGAAATACGTCTCCCCTCAACTCCAGATCCCTCTCCCGGGCACCATCCACCTCCCCACTACACATATACACTGTTTTACTCCTACTCACCCTCAAGCCCCTCCCTTCCAACGTGCCCAACCACCTTTCCAATTTAACCCTCAGCTCCTCTTTAGTCTCGGCGCACAGAACGATATCATCTGCATACAACATGGTCCAAGGCGCCTCTTCTCTGACCCCGTCCGTGATCACCTCCATCAGCATGTTAAACAAGAAGGGGCTCAGTGCTGACCCCTGATGTAAACCAACTCCCACCTTGAAGCACCGGGACACTCCAACACAGCTCCTAACCTTTGTGGCCACATCCCTATACAGTTCCTGTATCAATCTAACATACTTTTCAGGAACTAGCTTTTCCCTTAGACACCTCCAGAGTTCTTGTCTAGGCACCGTATCATAAGCTTTCTCCAGGTCAATGAATGCCATATGCAGCTGGGTTTGCTTCTCCCAATATTTTTCCAACATTTGCCGAAGGGCAAAAATGGCATCGACTGTTGACCGTCCTGGCATGAATCCAAACTGCTCTCCTGCAATGGTCACCTCTGCTCTCAACCTTCCGTCCAAAACCCTTTCCAAAATCTTCATCGTGTGGGACATCAACTTTATTCCTCTATAGTTTTTACAATCTTGAACATCCCCTTTTCCTTTGTAGATAGGTACAAGTATACTTTCTCTCCATTCGTTAGGTATTTCCTCCTGCTCAAAGACTTTTTTGAATAGGTCCCATAGCAGGTCAATGCCCTTCCTCCCCAATGACTTCCACACCTCTACAGGAATTCCATCCGGGCCCTCCGCTTTACCGTTCTTCATCCTCTTTAGGGCCCTTTCCACTTCTTCTCTGGTTACCATCTGTACCATGCCCATGTTTTGGCTTCCTTCCTCTCTGTTCTTTGTTTCATTCTCTGTATTCAAAAGTCCCTCAAAGTATGCCCTCCATCCTTCTCTTATATCGTTCTCCCTTCGAAGGACCGTCCCCGTCGTGTCCTTGATCTGCCTTACATGCGAAATGTCCTTCGTTGCCCTATTCCTGATTTTGGCTAAACGATATATTTTCTTCTGTCCTTCCCTTGTATCCAACTCCTCGTATAAATTCGCATATGCTCCTGCCTTTGCCTGTGCCACTACTCTCTTAGCTTCACGCTTTGCCGTTTTATACGCAAATCTATCTTCCTCAGTACGTGACCTGTCCCACTTCCGTTTTGCCTCCTTCTTTACCTGAACAACTTGTTGCACATTTTCATTCCACCACCAACCTTCCTTTTGCACCCTAATCTTTCCAGATGTTACACCAAGCACCTCCTCCGCACAGTTCCTGATAGCCTGGGCATTATATGCCCACCAGTCCTGCACCCCCTCCCATTCTTGCGAGATTTGTAGCAGCACCCTCTCCACATACTCCGCCCTCGCCCTCTCCTCCCTCAAACGAAACCACTTGATTTTCTTCATCTGTGTATTTCCACTTTTCCTATACATTCTTAACTTCATGTCTATGCACATCAACCGATGTTGCGCCGATACCTGATCTGTTGGTATAACCTTACAGTTTATCACCGTCGCAAGGTGCTCTCGTCTAGTAAGGATATAGTCAATCTGCGAACTATGAGGCCCACTGTTGAAAGTTATCAGATGACTTTCCTGCTTGGTGAAAAACGAATTCACAATCCCCAGATCAAAAGCCACAGCAAAACCCAATATACTCTCCCCCTCCTTGTTGGGTTCCCCAACCCCATGGCCTCCATGGATCCTTTCATAGCCCATGTTCCGCCCCCCTATGTGCCCATTGAAGTCGCCTCCCACAATTACTCTCTCCCCTCCTTCCAGTGTCCTCATTTCTTCATCCAATTCACTCCAAAAACATTCTTTCTCCTCTGTTGCACATCCTACCTGGGGTGCGTACACACTAAACACCACAAGTAGATCATCTCCAAAACTCAGTTTCATTCGCATCATCCTATCACCTCTCCTGTACACCTCTAGTACCTCGCTCCTCCACTTGCCAGCCACCACTATTCCAACCCCATTTCTTCCATTCCTGTTTGCACTGCTATAAAACAATTTACATCCATCTCCAAGTTCCTTCGCCTTGTCTCCCCTCCACCTCGTTTCTTGCACGCACAGTACATCAATCCTCCTTCTCCGCATCATATCCACCACCTCCATTCCTCTTCCCGTCATACTTCCCACATTCAGTGTTCCCACTCTCAACACCTTTTCCTCATGTAGGGCTTGCTTCTTTAACCTCATCCGCCACTGGTGAGGTAGCCCTTGCCCACTTTTCGCAGCTTTAGGGCGATCTAGCTGCGCGTCGCCTACAGGGTACGCCCTAGTTCTCCTTCTATCACAGTTTCTGAGACTCATCATGTAGTTTTGGCAAGATGTTTTACGGCCGGATGCCCTTCCTGACGCCAACCCTCCTCCTTTATCCGGGCTTGGGACCGGCAACAGCCATTTTCAGGGCTGCGTAAAAGTCAATAAATATTCGATAAAATCGATTAATTTCACTTCGAACGATTCACTTCGAACGAATTCACTTCGAAATATAGAAATATAGAGTAAAAAATATAGAAATATAAAATAAAATATTATAACAGATGAGGACACTAAAATTTTAAATTTTTCCGCGAAAGTTAAACAACTCTTTGCTGGATTCTTTTTCGCCGTTTTGAATATTATTTCCGGCGGGTTGGTTTCTTTGTCAAAATTTGAAATATATGTGTACAAGTACTGTACGTGTATATATATCTTATATATTATACTATATTTAAAACTCGTATGTAAAAAAATAAATTAAAATGATTATTGCTGTTTTATTTCTTTTGAATAATTCATTTTCTGTCGCCATCGTAAAACGATCGATGACCGAAATTGACGTCACACTCGTGCGACACGTTAAATTTGAAACTTGTTAGGTACAGGCGATTCTTTCCCTCCTCTCCCTGTTCTTGGATTTTAAAAAAGGAGAATCGAGGGTTCGTAATCTGTAAAGGTGGATTAAAGTATAATTAAAGGTGTTATTTAATTAGGTATTTCTGCGAAATTTTAAGTTATATAAACAACAATAATATAGATAACTAAGACAAATCACAGACTAAATATTAACTCTTTTATGTGCTCTGTATTTTATCATAAATCGATAGTCCATTAGAACCTATTAGAGATCGAAAAAAATCACTTATTTTTTAGATTCTTCAAAGTATTAAAAAACTTAATATCGTTGAAAACATCGTATTCAATTTTATTATTTTAAAACATATAAAAAATAATAAACTTTTTTTAAATTTTACTAAATGTAATGGAATGGATAATTTGTAACCTGTTTTCGAGGCTTCTCTAAATATGATGATCCGGCAGAATCACTATACTTTTTGTGGTGTTAGTGTTGTTATCATAGACAGGTCCTACCTGAGGTTCGCCAGTAGAAAAATTGACTCCAATAAATTATATTTCTTTGCAATAAAAATGATGAAATTATATTTAAATTTTTAATTAAATATAAAAAGTTAAATTATCAGAAAGCATTGTTCTGAACGTCCCAAACATAATAGCCTGCCTATCTGTGGTAATACCGGCCTGTTATAACAAACGTTTTTTAAACCAAAATATCGAGTAAATATTATGAAAATATACCGTACAAGTTTATTTAAAAATAATCGAAAATATATAAAAACTTAATACTTTTCTCATGAATTTTATTTCTTTCCTCTTGAGATAATAAAAGTAAATTTACATTTATGTCAGCTTATTTAATGAAAGTTGGTTTTTATTTATTTTATATTTAATTTGTACAGCAACAGATTTATATCAGTAATACATATTTTCCCTCCTTCAGACTGGTTTATTCTATTTCAAAATTATATAAATATTTAAATATATTTATTAATAAGCATATTGCTGTTTAACTTTCATACTAAATGCTTACCTGTGTATATGGGTCAGGGGAAGAGAGAAACAACTAAAAAGCTTGTATTTATGAATCTATTTGTTTAAAATTTCATAAAAATGAATTCACTCTGCCTCTTAACCAAAGTTTCTATGCCTATGAAGGTTTATATAATATAGCAAAAGTTCCAATAGGAGAAATAAGGCAAACTTGTTACCTTAATTTTGATATAAAACTAATGTTAATAAAATTTATATGCCTACGTAGAAGCTACGTACTCAGACTTGAATTAAAAAAAAAAAAAGTTAACAGTTGAATAGTGGTAACGACTATTTGTTATCACGTGGTTTTTAACTAGCTGACGGTTACCTTTAAATGACTGTATTCCTGGACGAAACGAAAGAACACTAAATTCATCAACACTTATTTCTAAAAGTGAAGAAAAGCTTAATGATATCTCAGTCGACAGATCTTAAATTACGCAAATAATTAGAATATGGATATGTTTTAAAATCAAGGCATCTCTTTTAAATTGGTAGAGAAACGAGTTTTCTTACTAATTACTTGGTAGAAAAACCAGTTTTTTTTTTTTCTTAAGTACTTGGCGAATGAAGTAACTGATTATTGCAACTACTTCATATACGAGCATATAAGAAGTCATCGTTATTCGAATCGCTTTGCAGTATGTTATAAAATTTCTTTCCATTTTATTGTAAAGGTAACATGTTTGATACAGTTTACTGTTTTATTTCTTGTATTAATTTTAGAAATAAGAGAAGGAAAAACTAATTAGGTTATCTCAAAGTTTATAGATAATCTTTTTTTAAATCTACCCAAAAGTAATCATTCTTAACCTAACGTACCAGTGATATTTATTAGACAATAGGGCTAACTGTAGGGCTAATTTATTTTGACCTATATACAGTATATTATGTAATACCGTTCAATAGAGAATACTGCTCTCACCTGTCTCTGATAGACGATTTATGCCTAATAACCTGAGGAGGTATTGACCACAACTGTATTATACAGTTTCCTTAGTTAGGAAACTAACAATTTGGGCATTCTTCTAACCAAAATAATGAACTTTTTTCCGAATTATGGCTGGTATGTTATTTTTCGAGGAAAAGTTTAATAATATTGTATATCGAGAAATTTAAGAATTTATCTCTTACCTGGAGGCAATACAATTACTTTTTACTCACGTACAGTACTTCCGTATAAAAATTGTTTTTTCTCAGTTGCAATGTTGTCAACGACAGAACAGAATAAACTGTGATCTAAGTTTTCGGGAAGTAAAGTTTTTTAATAATAAGGATTTGCAGATTAGTACTTAATACTTTGAAATTTATATTAATTAGGTCTAATAAATTAAACTAGGATCAAATTATTTAAAATTTCGATTTAGCTCTTTAGTAGTTAGAAGACGCTACTTGTTTATATATTTACTGAAAACTCTTAATTTCCATTGCAAAAAATCGGTGCACTTTAAAGCTGGCATGTAATAACAATCGAATTGTGTACTTAGAATGAAGTGAAAAAATAAAAAATTCATTACAACTTTTAAGCACAAGAATATCTAATTGAAAGACAGTTTCATCACAAATATTACATATGAATAAGTTGTAAAGACAAATTCGTAGTGGCACATTATAGATTCATGGGCCCAGGCAAATTTAATTACAGGCCCGTTGTAAAGTGCTTACTTGGAACGATTACTTTCGCGAAATATTTTCTTGTAAAAGATTGGTTTGATCCTCTGTAGACAATTTCTCGTTTTGCCATAGAATAATGCGCCACTACATATTCTGACTTGTAGCATTGGTACTGTAATGTTATAATGAATTTTTTTATATTATCGCTACCATTCTACGTTCTGAGTATAATTACTACTGCGTCATATTTTGAAACAAAATATATTTTAACAGATTTGAAAGCCTTTTATTTATGATAAATCAAATTTACATGTGGTATATTGGAATATAAGTAGAAAGAAAAACATTGGAGTATATAAAGAGCGCGTTCCATGGGCACATAGCCTACTGAGAACACGAGTATTTACAAAAGAGTCACGCGTTGAGGCGACTGAATAAACGATGTGGGCACAAGCCCTAAAAGGAAATGTTAGGCGCGTTCCATGGGCACAAAGCCAGCTGAAGGCGCGTTATTTACAAAGAGTCACGTCATGGGTGACTTAAAGTAGCATGGTCCAAGCCAGCAAAGTACAAAGATGGACATATTGTCCTATTACAAAGTTGTTACCGCGTACAGAGACAAGAGTAGGTGTAAAAGACCGTTACATGGGCTCTTAGCCAGCTATTAGTGGATACAAATCATGGTCGAAGGTTGTTTTGTCTTGGGTTACCTTGACTATGGGTGTTCTGTTGAGGGTTGTTGAGTTGTCTTCTTCCTCCTTCAAGGTGACGAATGTAAATCTCCCGGCTATGTTTTATATTTTCACTCACCATGAGTTTTTTCATCACTTTAGCATAATTACGGTGTATCGCGAGGCGTCGTAGGGTGGCTTCATTAGCTGTGTCATATCCTCCCAAGGCGCCCACGATAAATGCGTCGGTGAACGTATCGTACCCTCTTGATTTGAAGAAATTAGTTAAGTCCCAGTATTTGCGGATCTTCTCATCTCTGGCTCTGGTGAATGCGTCAGTTCCGTTTTCAAATGGGGTAGCCACGTCTATAATTGTAGCAGATTTGGAGGCTTCGTCGATAATTACAAAGTCTGGTCTGCAGTTCTGGTCAAACTCTGGGATTCTTTGATTGACGTAAATTCGGGCGTTTCTTTTATTGGTGGCCGCCACGAGTCGGTGAAGGATGCCGTTGTGCCTTTTGGTGATTGCCACCATGTTGGATGGGCAGTGACACAGTACGTGTGCCAAAGTCTCGTTTGCATGGTTGCATCTGCGGCATTTTTTAGTTAGGTTACCAAACCTACTACTAAACACCAACCAAATGCCGAAATTCTATCGGGCTAGTATAAGGCTAATTACTAAATAAATTACGTAAGCAATTTGACTGTAGAGGGAGGCGTTAGGCGCCATCTCATATTAACATTAATAATTATAATTTTTAATTAATTAATTTAAATAATTTAGAACCGCTGGGAGAAAAAATAGGCCCGGAGCGGGACTCGAACCCACAATTCCTGCTTACCTGGATTTAGTGATAATGTTTAATATATATTTTAATAAATAGAAATTTACTGAAAAGTGATGAAAATCGAGTTGCATGAGAAGAAAAAATGCGATACTGACAGTATTTTAAATAGTGAATTAAATTTAGCTTATAGATTTAAGATAAATTGCATAAGTACATATAAAAAACTTCGTTTTGTGTTGGACATTTTCCTTGAGAATACTTTTAGAGAATCAAGAATGTAATTAAAGCAAATTGAATAAAGTTTTATTTGGCTTTCTCATTTTTGCAGTATTTATGCAGCAAAAAATTATTAGTGCGGCATCTATGGGATCATATTCGACATAATCCGAAATATTTCTGGAATTTTTTAACCCGTTCCATATCATCATCAGAAAACATGTCATCTGTGTTTCCGCCAGTACATATGTGTGCTTTTGTGTGTGTGTGTTTGCGATTGATTAATTTTTTAGTGTATAAATCTGTTATATTAAACATGTTTGTTATGGAAATGACTACAATGGTAATTGCATAATTTTTGTAAATAAATATATTTATTTTTTGGTACAATCGAAACAGTGTTGTTATTTATATTTGTTATACTGGCACAATGAAGTGGCGTTTTCTTGATCAACACTGGGCGAGTTTTCCATCTTTATTTAGTTAGTACGCTATTTTACATGTGCGTTTCGGGCCTTCGCCCCTCTTCAGCTAACTCGATTTAAAACACACACCTGCGAACAACACTTAGCGAACTGGCATGAGACAAAAAAGTGCATGACAATTATTACGGTATCTATAAATACAGTCCTCGTACGACAGTCATAGCAGAACGGTTGTTTTCCTCTTATCTTCATAATGTAATTCGTTTCTTGATGCTGTGCTTTTTCCACATCTTTTTATTCTGATGCCAACACGTACGAGTTTTGGTTAAACATCCTGAAGAACAAGAAAGAATTCGTCAGGAGATAAACGAAAACATCAAAAACAATGTAATTGGTATTTTTTAAGCAATGTTAAATATATGATAATACATTTTTAGGGTTGGTATTTGCAGCAGTTTCAATGTTTGACTTGAGCAGTCGATCGCTGAAAAGAAACACGCAGATTTTCAGAAATCGTTGTAGGAATGTTATCACTTATACCAATATTTTATATTTTATTAATATAATTTTCTTATATATTATTTATGAACGTAAGTAGTAAGCATTATAACTAAGTTAATAATTAATATTTTATATATTTTAATAATGTATTAAAAATTAAATTAACAATTAAGAACATTAAAAAATATTTATAAATACTTTAATTTGTTCTCATTTAATAAGTTATTATATAGTGGCTTTAACCAAATTCAGCATTATCATTGGAGGAAGTTAACTGGTGAGCGATCATATTTAAACAAGAATATTTTACTAAAATGATATTTTACTATAAATTATATAATGTTTTTGTCATCGAAATGATACCCTTGCGATTTTATTGATAAATATACATATATACGAAAATTATTTTTTAACCGATGCATATGAAATGTGTCAATTTTCATTACATAAAATTTTAATGTCACAATATTAATAATAACACACACAGTTGAAAAAAATTTTGAAGAAGTAAGTTTTTTTTTTCTTTTAAATAACTTTTAACGAGAATCAGTTTAGCTTTAGAACTAATCCATGAAAAAGTATTACTGTCTATATACAAAGACAAGCTAACACAAATTAAGATTGCTGTAATATAAATGAATGAAAGTATCTAATGGCAAATATACGAATAAATCTGATACGGTATGTAAATTTGGCTATGTTTTAATATGTAGATTAGACTAGTGTACTGTACATGATAAAACAAAGGTTCGTTCGAAAGAAAATTATTTTCTTAGGTGGTATGCAAAATTTCAAAATTTTCTGTAATGACGTTGCCGAAATATAAGCAATTGAAAAGTTCAAAAATGGTCAAAATCGCTGTATTTTCTTCTTTTTCTTCTTCTTCTTTTTGACCTGAATAATTGAATTAGAAATGCTGCCAATAGTTTCCAGACATTTTAATGTCAACAATGAATTTAAATACTCCGAAGCCGAAGACTTTAAATAATAATAAAATGTATAGCTTTATGAATACATAATGCGTTACTTAACGTTAATCCAGCGAGTGTCGAATCAGAAAGATGCTTCCAGCCGCTGATTGTTTGTATTTAAGCTTCGTTTAAGAATGAAAGATATAACCGTTAATATCTTTCGTTTCTGAAGATGTCATTTCCAATGTAAAGATGAAATTTTAATTTTATTTTATATTTCTTTTTTATGAAAAGAGTCTGATTTTTGATTTCTAGGAAAAGGCTTTTTTACAAAAAGGTAATTTTATATTAATTTTAAATTGTTTTAATAATATATTATTTTGGCTTAAAATAAAATATGTCAAAAGCTACATTTCTTTTTTAAGTGCACACATTGATGCTGAAATTTGGTAAACCTTTGCCCAAGAAATAGGCAACATTTAAACATATGCGTGTTGAGAGTTAAAATCAGTTGTAATTTTTATAAATTGCCATGCTTTACGGATAAAACTGGTTTACAACAATTTTTAAAAACAGTTATTTATATATTATACTTTCGGTTACTTTGGACGAACCTCTCAAAAAGAGGTATTACTTGTTATACTGTTGGAAAAGAAACACACTATTTCCAGTTAAAATATATTCATTGTAACGTAGTCAACAGCCGTTTATATCTTCGAATATTTTTCACCCTAATTATTATTCAATATAACATATATTAAAATTATAACACATAATATAAATTGTAAATAGTATTATTAGAATTTGTTACATTAAGAAATTTTGTACTTCGTTTTAATGTTTTAATGTTTGATGCTGAAATTTAAGTAAAAATTTCTTTTACTTGTTCTATATGTGTTATAAAAAGTAAAGTTTTTAGCGTAAATGAGCCTATAATATTAAAAATATATTTTTATAGGAGGAAATTGAATACGCGGACTTACAGAAATTCAAATATCTAAGTCAAGTAATAATGGAAACATTACGTCTTCATCCTCTTTCAATTATGTAAATGAGTTTCCATTTTTAAATGATATATCTAATCTAAACTTATTCTAACTTATTTAAAAATTTATTTATAAATAGGACAGTCAATAGAGTGTGTTCGGAAGATTTCCATTATAAGAATATAACTATTCCAAAAGGAGTTACAGTTATGATCCTAGTATCAAACTTGCATAAAGACTGCAAGTATTGGAAAGATCCAGAAGATTTCAACCCTGACAGGTTTGACATATTGACATTTCCAATTACAATAAAAATTATCTTCTATCTTTTGTAGTTTATTCTATTTAAATTAATATTTGGTACATCGATGATTTATTTTCAGATTTTCATCTAAAAATTCAGGACTAATAGATCCATCCATATACCAGCCTTTCGGATATGGTCCAAGACACTGTATTGGAATGAGAATGGCTCAAACAGTTATGAAATTAACTTTGTCTAATCTCATAAGGAACTACAAATTAGAAGCTTGTGGAAGTTTGGTAAATAGAACCTTATTTTAACAATTTACTTAATTTAATGTATAAAGGTATTAATATTATTTTTTAATTATACAAATTAATAATTTGTTATAGGAAGTAGAAGAAGACTTCTCGCTTTTCATAGCCCGTCCAAAAAATGGAATTATTGTAAAAGCGACCGCAAAATCTTCGTAAAACTAGTCATAAATGAATTTTAATCAATCGTAATGAACACACTTATACATATATATATATTATATAATGACTTAAAAATTGAAATTTATAATATATAATGCTACATTGAACTTAACTGTTTCATCATACTACAGTAACTACACTCTCACCAATACTGTTAATAAGCACTGTTTTAAGAACTTGCCGTTTAGAATTATGGATAAAAACGACTGTTAGAATAAGTAGGGCTAAAAATATATCATGAATAGTTATTTGTTGTTGTATGGGATCTCAGTACTTTGTAGGGTTACCTTTAGCCCTAATAACAGCTTTGCAGTTGTTCAGAATACAGTTAATCAGTTCAAACTTTTCTATAAAACACTTCAAATACATGCCTGCAATTGCAGTTTGTTTTCAGGTCTCTCCTGTGCAGTTTTCATGCCCACAATATTCTAGCAATTATCGATAGGGTAGGGATTACCTGGCCAGCTTAAACATTCAATATACGTCTCTCAAAATTTTTCTCGTTACCTATGCACGAATTCAAGAACTTTAAGTAAAAGTAATGTTAATAAACCGTAGAGAAAAACATTATTATAATTTATTCGCCATCTTGCTGACATGACATGGCGCATGATTGTTGGAATTGGCTTGAGAGACATGTTTTTGTAGTTTTCCATTCAGAGATCCCTTTTATAAAGAGACAAGAAACAAAATGCATATTTTTCGAAACTTATAAAATTGTAGTTATCTTTTTGCTATTGAAAGTAAAAATAAAATTTTGCAAATAGCTTTTATAATTAAAACTATACTCTTTTATGACATGCAATTAGAATGTATTAAATTGTTAAATAAACCAAATAAAGAAAACAAAATGTCGAAATAATGATTTTTTAATAATTACAAAAACAAAAGAATTTACAGAAATATATTAAATAACATAGATTATTCTCAAGTCTAATCAAAATACAAATCTTATTATTCAAACATATCTGAACTTTTCTACACTGAAAATCCTACGCACACTTACGAATTACAATAGGATTGTATTCAGAACCTATAAAGTGTTCCTTAAGAGTTCGAAAAACAAGAAATGTTCTTAAAGTAGTCATTATAAAAAACAGTGTTAGGAAAATGTGCAGTCATATCCATCATCCATGATATAAGTGTTACATAGGTGAATCCTTGGTGTTTCAAAAGTGTTTTGAAAATTTGTTAATGTTTTTAATTTCAATTAAGAACACCTTCCATCATTTTATGATCATTTACGGTTCATTTTAAAAGTGGAATTAAATTTTGAAGCACTTATTAAGCAAATATGAGAATAAATTTATTCATGCATGTATTCATTTATATAAAACATATGTACCCATATGTTTTATTACAAATTTTAATTCAATTTTATTACACTTATTAGTTAATTTTTTAATGTTTATTTTGATTTAAAAACTTCATCATAATTAAATTCATAACTTAATTCTCAACATATTTCATAACATTAACCAATCATATCGTAGATATATAAAAATCTGTTATTTGCTTTACTGTTTTGGAGGTACAGTACATTGTTTAATTATTATAACGAAAGACGTGAGTAGCCTATATTAATTTAATAAAAACAATTTACCTTGATATTGACGATATGGTACGTTTTAGCTTAACATTATATAAATGTTTACTGTGTTCTTTTACGTATAATACAATCTATAGCTAAATTATGAGATATGCTGTCAGAAATCACTGCCTTGATCCTCGTTTCACCATGTAATGCACACACATTACCCTTATAAATATCGCAGTTTGAACGCTTTTAAAAATCATATGTCATATAAAACAAGACAATTTTACAAGAAAATTCTTCTGAAACACAGTTTATTGATGATAGCACAACGGAAAGTGAAATATTACAAAACAAAAATATATCTAAATCGATGAGCTATGATCATGACTTTATCAAATAACGTCAATTTTAAAGGTGTTTATAATCAGATTATTAATAGCATAGAATCTTTTAAAAATTCCGTGTGAAATTTAACATTACTTAAATCGAAATTATTCTATTCAGTGTGCATTATTTTATTACTAGCAGCTGAGCCCGACGTTTCTCTGGCAAAAAATAACAACAGCAAAGATTAAAATTATTATTAGATTATTTCGTACTTCTTACCCTTCTATTATAGTATACTATAGATTTTGATTTATATTTACAAAGATTATGTTACGTAGAGTTTATCACACCGAGTGCCCAATCTAACACATTTTAAAAATTCTTTAAATTGTGTACTGTAGAGGAATAAAGAATTTTTAAATGTGTTTGATTGGGCACTCTTAACCTAAGATAAACTTTGTAGTTACATAAATCAAATAATATAATATAACAAATATTAAAACGAAAACCGTATAGTTTGGTTATTTCAGCTTACTATTGTCAGATTTAATTATATTTGTTTAGTAGCTGTATATGTTTATTAGTGGGTGTCTCTTTAATCCGAAGAAATTCGGTAGACTATCTTACAGCTAAAACAGGCTTAAAACTTTTTATTGGTTTTTCATCAAATGCATTTCGGACCAGTTTTATGAGTTCTAGTCCCTCATCAGTGCTACAGGAAGACAAAGGTTTCTTAATTAACATTGGTGACGCGAGTACGTAAATAATAAGATATACAAAATTTCCTACAGAACATTCTTAACTAAATTACATTTTTTGTACCTTTTTAGTTCTTCGTATACTCCTTATTAATTATACATTGCTCATTGGGTTCTGTTTTCATATCCGTTTTTTTAAAATTCTTGTTCACTCGTGTATTTACAGTAGTGCTACAATTATAAAATTTTTTCATATATAAAAATTTTTTCGAGTAAATAGTTTACAAAGATCTGTGTAACTTATACAGGGTTATCTAAATATAAGAACGTACTTACTATTTTCCAGATGTATTTCAACATTTTCCAATACATTTTGGTTCTATAAATATACATTTAAGACTGTGCGTAAAGCTTTCGCTTTTTACAATACAAGAACGTTTTTCACAGTGGAGTGCCACTCATAAAACTATTAGCTTGTTGCGCCCTCTATTACATAATACCACTGTTGGTCGATTTGCATGCCATTTGACAGATTTACTAAGTTACTATTATTGCTATGTTTTTTTATCTCTATGTGTTCTTTAAACCTACGTTTATAAATATTTTTTTCTGAATGTAATATTTTTGTGTTATTTTTTTCTATTTGGCAACTGTTGTCTATTATGTAGTTAAACCACGGGGAGGTGTTATGTCTCAACCTGATGGCAGCCATATGTTCATTGATCCTTGATTCCAGTTTACGCCCAGTTTCACCTATGTAATACTGTGGGTGTTGACAATTGCAGCTGATTTTATAAACGACTCCCGTTTTTTCCCATATATTATTATTATTTGGTTTTTTAACATTACAGATTTGCTGCGATATTTTGTTTGTTAACAGGGGGGCCAGAACAATATTGTCATTTTTTAGGATTATATTAATGACTTCATCGGCGTTTTTAATACTATTTTTTGAACTTTCAAAACTTTTTAACTTATATATCTAAACATATTTTTCATAAATATGTTTAGATATATAAGGGAACGGTTTGTGGTTGGTTTCTTTCTTGTTTTTTATATTAAACCTGTGTTTGTAATACTGTGTTTGCCAGTTATTTAATAATTGCTTGGGGTAGTTATTAAGTATATATTTATGGTTTAATTTTTCAACCAGAGTTTGACGTTCTTTATGTTGACTCGTCCTTGTGTAAATTTTCTTTAAGTCTATAATATATGTATTCTTTTTTATGGTACCAGGGGTGTAGGAATAATAATTGATTGTTTTGTTTACGTCCGTTGGTTTTTTGTAAGTTTTAAAGGTGAAACAATCGTTCTCTTTTTTTATAGTTATATCTAAAAAGTTTATTTTTTTATATTTTTCTAATTCTGTGTCAAATTTTATGTATTGGTTTATGTTATTTATTTTCTCAAAAATTATTTTTTCATTGGTTACCTGGTGGTTAAAGATTAATAAGTAATCGTCAACATATCTCATTACTCTTTTTACGCCTGGAATTTTTTGTATCTTGATATCAAAATCTTTCATAACCAATTCAGCCAGCTTTGGTCCCATTTTTGATCCCATGCTGATCCCATCAGTTTGTCTGTAAAATTCATTATAAGCTTCAAAATAATTGTTTTTATAGGCAAATTCTATTAGGGTTATTAAATCATGATCAATGGTTTCATTTTGGAGGCTGTTTTTTATTAGATCCCATTTTATGTTTGGATACATGTTTTTAACATCAAGACTGATTAAAGTGTCCGTTTTTTCTATTTTTATTTTTTGGATTATATTAATGACTTCATCGGCGTTTTTAATACTATTTTTTGAACTTTCAAAACTTTTTAATTGTTGTTTTATGTAATTTTCTAAATTATATAAAATTGAGTTTCGAAAATCAACTATTGGTCTATATTTTTCACCAGCTTTATGTGTTTTTAACCTTATATTTAATTTAGGAGTTCTATTATTTTTGAAATTTAGTATATAATTTTTATCTATTTCCTTAATTTTATTGTTCAAATACATGTTTTTTACCATTTTAGTTAAATCTTTTTTAATTTTTCCGTATGGGTTTCTATTTAATTTTATATATTGTTCGTTGTTAATTTGTTCTTTGGTTTTTTCTTCTATGACCTTATTATCTATAATTATAAGTTGTTTCGTTTTATCAGCTTTAATGATTGATAAATTATTAGTTTTTAAAAATCTTTTGTTTTTCTTAAGTTAAAACACAATTTATTACCTTTATATTTATTTTTCTGGTGTGATTGTTTCATGTCTTGTATAACAGAACCTATAAGATCACTTTTCTTTTCTTTTTTAATAGGCATATCTTTAATACTTTTGTCTATGTTAGCTATTAAAACCACGGTTATTTTATTAGTAGGTAAGTTAAAGTCAGTGCCTAAAATAAGAAGGTTTTTGACAAATTTAGAAATTTGTTTGATAAACTAATTACTATTGTCAGGCTTATCACAATACTCCGATGGTACGAAATGGCACAATTTTATTTGTCATTCTCGATTGGTGAAGACACCAATTGAGAATGAGATTTCTTAAATTTTTTCCTAATGTTAACTATAAGAAACGGTACCATTTACAACCGAATATCAAACGGTAATCTGCCAACGAAAGAAATTTTGGTAAAAAAAACGATCCAAATATTTAGACTCGGCACCCTCGAAAACCACTTAAAACATATTTTGTGCTAACCGGTAACCTTATATTATGTAATTTTCGAATGCCATCATACCTGTAGGTGCAATAGGAAGAAGAGGCTGCTGCTATTGGAAGTTGAAGTTAATTCGACCAAAAGTAGTCGTTGACCTTTTCCCGGAAGAGAGGATGGTCAACGACTAATTAATACCAGTCTAGTTAATGTTTGAAAAGTGATCCGCGTTGGATAGGTTGGGCATTATGTGAAAACAAAATATCTTTATTTTCACCTGATATTTTGTTTTCACTTTTGACTAGGATTTCCTTTCTTTGCTAGTCAGAAACTACACCAGTATAATAAATCCTCTTTATGAACAAGGTCCAAGTAATCAATATAGAAACAGAAAGGTATAACAAGGACATAGGGGTAAAAAGAATTAATGTTTAGGATTATGTTTTCAGGCAGATAATGACCGTTAAGTGATATTAATGTATACTAAAGAAAGGAAAAAAAACCGTTAAGTAATATTAATGTATACTAATAAGTTTCAAGTATTGTTGTTATGTTTTGAAATAACTTTGTTGAAACGGAAAACAGAAAAAAATTTTACATTATTATTCGCCCTATCGGTACATAGCGCGAATGTATGCAAATTAAAAACTAAATTATGTAGTTGAAGTGGTTGTAAGTGAGATCTGTTTGTAACAGCAGCTATGGTTATCATGTAAATCCAATAAGACTAAAATTCCAGATATAATAGTTGTAAATATACCTTTTGTAAATATGAATCATAGTGAAAAACTCGATATATTTATATAGATAAATATTTAAAACTCGCAAAGATTTATGCTGTTGGTCTACTTGTCCTCTGTCCAATTTTTTGGAACGATGTGCAGTCCATTGTATAATGGGTAAAGTTATTGTGAACACTAAAAATACCCCCCTTTTTAGTCATGTAAGTAAATGTATATTAATTGTTAATTCCAGAGTACAGGTTCTCAACAGAAAAGCAAATATTCCGAATGTGATAATTCCCAAAAAATGTTGTGCCGTCTGTATACACGTACTTGTTACTTGTGAAAACTGTTTTAAGGTATGTTTTCTACAATATATAATATTTATGTAGCGTATAGTTCTCTTGTCGTATTCTCAAATTTATATAATTATATGTATCCTCTCATTATATAAAAAAGTTTTTTAATGTTTAGTTGGCTGAAGAGGGGCAGGAGTCCGAAACGCGTGATGTAGAAAGCGTCGCAAGTGAATAAAAGATGAAAAATTTGCCTAGTGTTTAAATTTGTCACTGCATCGTGTCTGTGCAAGAAAGAAAATATAAAACACGGTTTCATCAAAGAAAAGAAAAAAAAAACTGTTTTTATTCTTTTAGGGACGTAGAAGGTGGAAGTGATCTGGTCAAAAAAGTGTTTTTCATGATTGCTATTATGATTTTCTTATTTCGTTATATTTCACTTTCATTACTTATATAATAACTATGTAGTAACATAGTTATTTCAATTTTTTTAATTTCTAAATCTTTTTCCTAGAGAAGTATGTATTGTCAGCTGAGGAAAATAGCAATATCTTATGAATAACTTTCCCCTATGGAAAATTCTCAGCTTTGTCTGATAGTGCTTTAACAAGCGATTCGAAATTACAATTATATTCCTAATCTTAGCAGCTAAAAGTAGTCCGGTCAGACCATGGCCGGATAGGCTGAACCTGTTTCTATTGTTTTGCTTATAGAAACGAGTATATAAAAAAATTTTCAATAATCTTTTTCTTTGGGTGATTTTACATTTATACTTGAAAATACATTTAATAGAAGTTTCACTTTATTTTGAAAGTTATAGTGGCCCTGGGCGAAGAAAGACAATGGTATATTATAAAATTTGCACAAATTTCAATAGCATTCTGTGATAATTTCAAATAATTGGTAGAGCGTATTAGACAACATACGCTCTACAATGCTTTTTATTTCACTTAAAGTTTAGATAAATAACATCCTGTTTTAAAAAAATCCAGAAACGAGTTGCGTAACTATCCCGGCTGTTATGAGATTTTATTAAAAACATAACTTTTACATTAATTAATGATGATAAATGAAACTGTGATGTTTATTTGGGTATATGGTGTTTGGGGAAAGAAGAGCAACTGCCCTCTCATGAGGAGGAAGTTTCCACTCTTTCACTGCTCTCCCTTGTCCTCTTATAACTGATCTCTCATAGGGAAAATTTGAGCAAATCAAAAATAAAGTAAATCTGACAGAAAACGCAAAAAGACTAAGAAATTATTAGAGATGACAAAAAATTGATACTTATGATTTTATTTGTGTAAAACTTCAGAAAATTCAACCGCATTTTCCTCTTAATCAGTGTCCTCTTATGCACACGAAAGTTTACATAATAAAGCAAAAGTTATTATGAGAAAAAAAGAGCAAACTATGTTAATTTAGATATCAAACTATTGATAAAATTTATATGCATACGTAGAAGTTACGTACTCGGACATTTTCATGCTAAATAAGAATATTTATATATGAAAATACATCATCCTATAAAACTGTCTTTTGAAACTTAAAAACCATTACTTTATGTATAATGTCAGACTTATATACAAAAAACGTTAAATCAACAGTGAAAACAGATAGTAGTGGTTGCTGTTTCACTGTATCTGTTTTCACTGTAGATAGCTGATGGTCACCATCAAATGATCGTATTCGTGAACGAAACGAAAGAACACCAAATTCCATCATTTTATTTCTGAAAGTGAACGGAAGCTTAATAACGTTTCAGCCGACAGATCTTAAATTAAGCAAATTATTATAAAATAGACAATTTTTAAAATCATGAGATTTTTCTAATGTGACAGAAATTTTTTAACGACCTTGCGTATGAATTAAGTGATTATGAAATTACGTCGTATGTTTGTAAGAAAAGTCATCATTCGAATCGCTTTGCAGTATTTTATAAAATTGCTTTTCGTTTTACAGAATAAAGGTAAGGTGCTTGATATATTTTTCTATGTTTTATTTATTTTTTATTAATTATATAGATGATAAAAGAGGTAAATAATAATAAGCAGGTTATATTAACTTCATATCATATATCCCTGGTTGATAAACCACGGCTCTTCTACATCACTACTGATTTTTTCGTGCAGTTATAACTTACAATTTATTTTTTATAAACTACTACTTACACGTATGTAATATTTTTTATAAATGTGCTGAGTATTGTTTGATATCGATTAATTGTGGATATAACTTAACCTTGAAAATATTGCTGAAAGCTAAGGATACGTTGAAAGGAATCGAATTTTAAAGTGTCTCAAATTAAAATCTACAAAGCTTTTAACAGTAAGTAATTGTCAGGGATGTCGAGAGGGAAAAGATGCTGGGGACTTTTTCCGGACCCGAAGAAAACTTAGGTGGCGGTAGAGATTTCAAACCCTGTTAATTAATACTATTTTTATTAATAAGATAGTCAGACATTTAAGACTGCCTTTTATTAATAAAGAAACATTCTACGTATTTCATTTGTTCAAATAAGTAAATAAATGGCAAAAGAGATCCGCTAAAGAGAAGAGGGATCCGCTTTACTTCCGTCAACCCTGGTAATTGTCAGATCCCCGACATGGTCCGAACCCTCGCCGAAAGTCTCTCTCTCTCTCTCCAAAATAAGGAATGCAAAGTGGAGGAAATGAATTCCTATTAATAATAATTTATTTGTCATCGGAATTTCGAACGAATTGTACCTTGAAACTGCCAAAGAAAACTATGCAACTCGTGATTTAAACAACGAAGGTCCAAGTTGTTTAAATGACGAGTTGCATAATTTTTTCTCCATAGTCGATCCCAGACGGAAGTGTTTGTAACCTTGGTAAAAAACGCTTCTGCCTGCGATCGACTATCGGCGTTGATCTTTCCCGAGGTCGAATCGGTCTCGACGAACCCCCTCCCGGAATGAGGAACGAGATATCCGTAAGTGAAAACGAGAGAACGAGACCAATCGTCTGTGTACCAAGACACCGAGGCTTGTTGATCCGTTTCTGTTCAATTCGTCCAATATTGAGCTGTTGTCGTACTCCTCGTCACCGCGGACTTCTGTTCCGTTCGTCGAACGGTGTGTGCTTGAGTTTATCTTCGACAATAACGAAATTCTTTCTGGACTGAGCAGATCCGGAATTTTCCACATTTTCCGACAAACTCATAGCATGGACGCCTAGTTGATCAAACTTAAAAGATCGAGCTTCTCAGGCTTTCGTCCAACTTATCAATAAAATGAGGATTGTTAATAGTCTCTCTCTCGAAATGAACGGTTCTGTCGAACAACGAGCTTAGTTTCGTGTCAAACACACACACCCACTTGCATGACCTCGTTCTGTCGCGCCGTTCTGAGGTATAAAAATTCTTTCTAGCGGAATTTCTACTTTTTATTGGACTTTCCATATCGGGCCGTGACACGCGGGCTTCACATAATGATAGAGAAACGTTGATATTTATTTGGATAAAACGAAATTAATTTATATAAACCCATTTTAAATAGCCTTTCTTAAAAATTTGTATATTTTTATCTATCATAAAATGTCAAAAGGCTTAATTTTGAGGGTAGAGATGGGTTTTATAAAAAGTTGTATTCTCCCGTCGCGTTATACTACCGTATAACGCGACGTAAGTATACAACTTTTAATTAATCAACTTAATCAACTTAAAATAAAATTATGCACTTCACTGTTTAACATTTATTCACTATCGAAAGTATCAACAAATAAGTTCCAACGATGCCGTTTTGTTAATATTGGTTGTACAGTACAGATTTATTGACAACCGTTACAATTTACAGACTCCTGAAATTGCAAAAATTGATCTGTCCCGTATAACGCGATTTCCTACAACGCGGAACGTATTCCCCGCGTTATACGGGAGTCTACCGCACTAATAACAAGTAAAATTATCATTAAGTCTGGCCATACTGGATATCCACACAATCCTGTTTATCTCCCCGCCTATTCATCTCTAATCAGCTATTTCCTTTTTTACAATCGCCAAATTATTAAAAGTTTAAAATACGGCGTTTCATTATATCCTGTTTTTAATCTACGACTGTAAAGTTAGTTCACTTCGAAAAGCGGAAAAAGCAGTTTTTATTTACGACATTTATTAATGAAAGAACACATCGCCGATCTGAAACATAGAAGGATAAATTCGGTCTTTTACGAGCATTGTACAATAAATAATTGTAATATAAACAAAGATGAAGTAAGAATTTTACACAAAAAAACAAATTGGTATAAACGGAAATTCAAAGAAAGTTACGAAATAATGAAAAGCCAAACCAATAACATCTATAAAAGCTTAAGTGTTAAAATCCGTGATAATTGGTTAAAATTAATATAATAATGTCTAAAATATTATCAACAACAATAATTATGATAACAATAGTAATAATAATTAAAAAGATTAATTTATAATATAATCGGTTTTTCAAAGAAAAGTTAATATGCCAACGAGATTAAACAGAACCTTGTTAACAAGGGTATATGCTGGAAGATGTTCGATGTTAAGTCATGAAACCTTAACTATAATAGTAATTTAATTTGTAAATAGGTCTATATTTTAAACTGTAATAGTACCTTAACAATTTTAACTGTAAATAAATAATTTTAAACGGAATCTATATGTGTCAACACCACCTAGAAGAAATCCTGGAAGTCATGGTATGTCGTATTATTAAGGTGACCAACTGTTTTCCTTTTGTAAGTTCTGTTTTTCCTCGAGAAGTGTCCTCCTAAATGCCCTCTTTTTTGATATTTGAAGATTAATTTGTAAATCTCCATATTTGATTGATGCCGAGCCGATCCGTTGCATGTAATGTGACGTGATGTGTTTGTATTGACATGACGGTTCATCAAGGCTCGGTACATTGCAGCAAAACGCGAATATGAAACGCATGTGCTCTGCACAGGAAACCTTGAGAGAGTGCGCTGCATGCAAGTAGCTTTGTTTACTTTTTACCGAAACACAACACGACACATACGCATGCACAGAGGCGTACCGAGGGGGGACGTTGGGGGCTGTCCGCCCCGGGTGTCACCCGTTCAGGGGTGACACCCGGTGCGTGTAGGGGTGACACCCGACTGTGAAAAAATAAGTAGCGAAATAAACGTTGATAACGCGCTTTAACATTAAGTCATGGAAAGTTCGACCGACTCAACAACCCATGACTAAAAAAAAATAGGTCAACGGATTCACGCTAATCAATATAAACCTATGTGATGATATCGCTTATTCGATATAGCGTTTAAGTTTGCTCGAGTGCGGGCATATTACAATTCAATAATCCGATACTGTTTTATAAAACATTTAAGAAGGGTGACTCCCACGGTATATCCGCCCCGGGTGTCACCCATGCTAGCTACGCCACTGCGCATGCAGTAGAGATTATTATAGTGTATTATTATTGCAATCAATAAAATGTTTCTTTTATTTACAATATTTTTTTCTTCAATTTATGTGTCCTCCTTTTCATTATAAAAAAGTTGGTCACCTTATTATTATAATATAAACATTTGTAATGTAAGAAATTATAATGTGTCTTATTGGGTAGCCGACAGAAGAGGGGCCTTTGCCCGAAACGCATATCGGCCTATAGGAGATTCAGAATAAAGATGATGTATAAATGCTTTGTGTCTATCAATGCACCGAGTCGTGAAGATAAAAACAAATGTTATTTTTAATTAACATCTCATAACACATGTCGCCATACATAATTTTAACGTTCAGCTACTGTCATAGTGTTTTCTAAAATTTTAAATTATTTATTTTAAGTTTTTTGATTAGGATACTTAAATTTTCCGTCATAGTGTAATTGAAAGTTATTGCAATTCCTTCCTGGTCTGCTTAACCTCCTGTTCGATTACCGGGAAGGTCGAGTATGATTCATTGCCGGCTTTTCGTTTCGCGGATAGTGTTTACGTTGTACATTAATATAAATACATTAACTAGAAAAAAAATGTGTTTCAGTTAATATTAATAAATGCGCAGAATTTTCTATTCTTGATTGCTTCGCACATGCACAAAATTTCGGGTTTTGTTAAGATCCATAACACTAGAACATCGAGTTTTAAAATTACAGAACTCCAGTTTCGCTCTCTCTTTGCAGACGTGTGACGTACTCATGACCACTTGCTGCTGTACTAAATGATTACACGATGTGCAAAATGAATGTATCGAGAAAGCCATTTGGCTGTTAACAGAACAATTAAAGAGTATGCAAAAGAGTTCGGAAAGGAAGCAATATACGAAAGTGGAAACCTTCTTTATGCAAGTACTGGTGCAAAAGTATTGATTATATTAGAAAACAGACAATAAAATACCATTGTCTATCTCAAACTCATGCGAAACATAAGTCTGTTTTACTGCAAACAGAAAGATTTAATACTTTCTGCGGTGTTTCCGCAGTTATTAGATAACAAGCCTGCACATTGTATCTACACATTTCTCCTGCCACTGGTGCCTACCTGATGGTAAACTATACTGTATATCCTATTTTACTATTACATATGATTTTAATTTGTTTTAATTTCTCGATATTAAAACATCAGTCTTTTGTAGTATTAATAATTTTAATTTTTAGTTATTTTATCGTAATCAATTTGTTTCAAATTACTGTTTTTGTCCATTGTATTTGGATTCATAAGTATGACTTTTCGTGAATGAATTCAATGAATTCACGAAATTCAGATTTCTATGTAATCTTCGAACATGTTTCGTACAAATTCCTACTGATCACGTGATTGTAGATGATTTGTTCATTGACTAAAACAGAAAGCTGTTTCAATTTTTTAGAACATATGTCAAACGAATTAATTGTCGCAAAAGATTAACGTTATTAATAAATACTGTCATAGGTATTAATTGAACAATGTCATACATATTATATAAAGAATTTTTATGCTTAAACTTTAATAAATTGAAATCAAAACATAAATCATCTTTATATTGCATGCTATACAATATGATTATTACCTATAAATATACGTGTAGGCCTACTGAATGTTTGAGAGTGATTATTTTTTAATGTATTAACCTTTACTTCTTTATTATTATAACAAGTTTGAGATTTGTTTTATTTACAGCTGTAAATAAGTAAATTGATTTATGATAATAAAATATTAAAATACTATCATTATCAAATTAGGTTTATCACTTTTACCTCGATCAATGTAAATTGGGCAGCGGTATTGAAGCACAAAGTATCCATGCTGTCATCTACAATAATATTATTCACTTTTTTTACGTGTCTTCTATTATTTTGGATAAGGTAAGCATTCTGTATTCTTTTATTTTTTCTTTCGTTAACAAATAAACATTAAACAACTTAGCAGATTAATTGTCACCATCATAATTTTCATCAAATGGTCATTAAAACAATTTAGAGTAATCAAGGACATAATTCTATTTTTTAATGCACGTAAACTAGATATTATACAAAATAATTTAGTTGAAAACAAACTAAAATCCGAAGCCATTAATAACATTCTCGGGTGTTTTTTTCAAAATTAAAAGCAAATTTTTAAAAAAATGCTTCAGAATTTGATATTTATTGTTTAAATATTTAAGTTCGAAATTTAAATATTTGTTAAATTTATCATATGAAATGACGAAAAAAAAAATTAAAGTACAGTAAGGTATTGCTTAACCCCGGGGGATACGTTCCTAGCGACGAAGCGCTGAACGAAACAGCGTTAAACGAGGTCATTTTAACCTAGAGTAAATAGGGAAAGGGGAACACGCGACCAAAAATAAACAGATTTTACTTTAATTTTACGTTATTTTTATATTAATTTGCATAATAATATATGTTAAATAACACATAAACATATGCACACAGAAATGTCAAGTTCATTTTTTGTGACGAACGTTCTGGCTCTTTTGAAATTCTTGTTTTTTTGGCGATGAAGTTGCGTAGTTTCATTTGTCGCATTTTTTCTTTCCTTAAGCCTGGTACCCACATGCGGCAACGGACGACGGAAACCGTCAACGGAAACGGTTGCCGTTCCGTCGTCTTTCCGTATCGCGTGTACTCACATGCGGCAAATACTCTACAATTGAAACGCGCGCCCTCTGCCCGCTGTAAATATAAATAGCTACCGAGAGTAGACGAAAATGGCGCCGACGAAAACTTTGTTGTTATACCAGTTAAACTTTTTAAGTTTACTGACAGTCTTATCCCAGATAAAAAAGCCACAGAAGCGAAGATTTTGGGTACGAAAAATATTTCGATATCGTTCGAAATTAGGAATTTCGAATACTTTGGTACCCGAGTTAAGATTAAACGATCCCGAATACTTCATGCAGTAAGTACAGTACATCTATTTGACATGATATTTAATTCGGATAGTAATACTATATAGCGAATAAATGAAATATATTTTATTTAAATGTAGGTTTCTCCGAATGCCCATCGAGACATTCGCGAAGTTATTGGGATTAATTGAACCTGATATAACCAAACAAAATACCCGATGGCGTGATGCTATATCAGCTTACGATCGACTTTGTTTAACATTAAGGTAAAATGAATTATTTCAGACTGCAAGTAGTAATCAATCCTATTATAATCATCTCGATGTTGTCACCTTTATATTTTAAAGCTGGACTTTTAGTTTTGGAAGAATATTTAAAAACATTTTTATGGAGAAAATGCATTATTATTGACATTTACAGCCTATTAGTTTTATATATTCTAATATTTTGTATTAAAAAAACAAAATACGAATTATAATTTATAATAAAAAAGGAAATGGATAAAATAATAACATTAACTTATTAGCTATACTACAGAACCAAACATTTATAATCTGCGTATATAATTTCTATAACAATAAAAACAGTTGGCCAGTACTAAAACAAAATAATTATTGCTAGTTTGTTATTAATTTGTGTGATTCTCATTTAAATTTTATCATGTACAGCAATATAAATGGTTATTTATTTCTAAATACAACAAGTTAATTGAATGTGACAAAATGGAGATGATAATATGATGAATTTTGTATACCTTTCATCATATTTAAACTTTACTTAAAATTCTAGGTTTCTTGCTACTGGAGAAACTTTTCGAAGTTTGAGTTATACTTTTCGAGTTGGAAGAACTACAGTAACTAAAATAGTGAGAGAGACCTGTTTTGCTATTTGGAAAAGATTGAAAGGAACATACATGAAAGTTCCTCAGACAGAAGAGGAATGGCAAAACATTGCTGAGGGATTCTTCGAACGTTGGCAACTGCCCAATTGCTGTGGCAGTATTGATGGTAAACATATTGTTTTGCAGTGTCCTGCAAATACTGGATCTCTAAATTACAATTATAAAGGGAGATTTAGTAAAATATTAATGGCTGTTGCAGATGCCCACTACAAATTCATTTATATAGATTTTGGACATTATGGAAGTGAGAGTGATGGAGGAGTTTTTCAGAAATGTACATTTGGCAAAAAAATAATAAATCAGACGATTAATCTTCCCAAAGATGCTAATTTGCCAAATTCTGATGTATCTTTTCCTTATTACTTTGTGGCTGATGAAGCATTCCCCTTACGGAGAAATATAATGAGACTTTACCCTCGTAAATCTCATTTTCATCACGCAGAGCGTATTTTTAATTATCGTTTAAGTCGAGCTCGGCGTGTTGTTGAAAATGCATTTGGAATTTTGGCATCACGCTTTAGAATATTTTTACGATCATTGAATTTTGATGAAAATGTAACATTGCCAAAGATTGTTGCTGCTTCCCTTGTGTTACATAATTTTTTATTAACCGAAAGCAGCACAACATACTGTCCGACGGGTTTTGTCGACACAGAGGATTCGGGTCATTCGGTCAACCTGGGACAATGGCGTGATGAGCAAAAACATTTACATAAATGTGGTAGGCAAGGATCTAACACATATAGCTGTGACGCAAAAGTGTTACGTGACAAACTTGCCCAATATTTATGTACTGAAGGTGCCGTAGCATGGCAAGATAGCTGCATATATCGAGGCCTTTGTTAAATTTTTATAATGTAAAAATATTTGTAAAAATTTTGTATATATAAAAGTAATGGTTTATAAACATGATTTATTTTAAAAGTATGCTAAATGATTTACTTATTGTGTTGTTCATGTATTTCTTTTTTCAAACATAAATAATTCAGTGTTTTCAATACCTCATGTCTATCTTTATTTGACAATTCCTGTAATATTATATGAAGGTTATCACAAAATCTGTTCTTTTTTATAGGAACTTTCATCAGTTCCTTTGATATATTGCTAAATATTTCTGTATAGTTTAAATTAATTAATATGGTCTAAGTATCCAATAATAATAATGAAATCATATCAAATTAGAAGTTTAATAAAGCCTATAATTCAGTTATTCTAATTTACAAGCTTACTAAATATCGAGCAGACAAAAAAACATATTTATTGTTTGGTTTGGTGTTCCAGCAAGGAGCTACTCAATGGTTATCTAAATCTAAATAGATGTAGATCATGTGCATTTTATAAGAATTTTTAACTTTTTTAAAGATAGAGACTGATTTGTTACCATCAGATTTGTTTAAAATGTTATATTAAAAAATGCAAACTAATTCTAGTAAGTTTGATGTAAGTTTGAAGTAAGTTTAATTCTAGTGAGTTTGATGAAAATATGAGCTCTCAATTAATCCAGATCTTATGGATGTAATTGAGTAGTTTATGGCAACTTTAGGTATGCTTTTTTTCAGGATAGTTATCCTTTGAAGAATGTTTTTTCATGATCATTCTGCAATTCTTTTAGTTATAATTATACTTTTGGTTATTTAATTTGTTTCAAGAATTTTAATTAATACTTTTTTAAATTGTATGAAGGTGAGTCAAAAAGTAAGTTTCATTTGTACCAAAAGTAAGTGTGAAACATACAGGTCAATTAGTGATATTGATAATTTTACAAAAAGGTTCTTTTATCTGAGGTAATTTTTCCATATTTTTCTCACATTTGAATTATTCCTCCTTGTCTATTACATTTGTACAAAATAAGTAGACATAATACAAATATGTACAAAAATATTGAAAAAGCATGTAACAAATTTCCTGAATATATTCTGAAGATGCTGTGGACTGGCTGTTTATATCAAGGGTTATATTCCTGTTAAGAAAATTTATAGTGTAAAAATGAAAAATAAATGATAACATTTTGTATATATAAAATTTTTTATTCTTTCAAATATTCTTCTTTTTCTTCTATTTCCAGCATCATAAATTCAATATTTTTTATTACATGATGCCTGTCTTTTTTGTTTAAATTCCGAAGTCTGACATTTAGACTTTTACAAAAAAAGTCTATTCTGTCTTCTTCTTTAGTTTCGGTTAGAAGTTTGGATGTTTCATTGAAGGTTTTCAATGCAACATCCAACATGTCTTCACTTTTTTTCGATGTTTTCTGCTTTTTTTTACAGGGGCTTTCAGGCATCTCAGATGTCTCATCTCTATAATATAATATAATATAATCTCAGCAGTTGTTATTATCTATTACAATTATTTGTTATAAATTTAAAATATTGTACAATTTCACTTACATTTCACAAAAAGATTCTGTTGTATCAGAAATGTTGATACCTGCACTCTCAATCTGTTGGCTGATTGGTTCGTCATTTCCTATAGTGCTGTTAAAATAATTTGACATCATTATTTCTTGATAAATGATTACTACACTAAAATTTTATTTAATGGTTTTTTTAAGTAATGCACTATTTTAATATTTTAAAAAAATCACTGATTATTCAAATCTATGTTTGAACTAAGAAATTAAAATACTAACCATTGCAAACTACTACTATTATCAGTTTTATTAATATCTTAAATAAATTATAAATTAATTGTAACTTATAATCATCATACCTGTCTGCCTGTAGTACAACAGATCCGAGAAATCCATCAATGTACTTAAATAAACTCCAATTCGTGAAGTATACTTCCGAAGTACTTGCGCCACTCACGTGGCTCTCGCGCATTTTTCTCCTCTCCTTTGTATATCTATCTCTAAGGTTTTTCCACCTTTTTTCGGCATCATCCCCTAACAACATTCGGTAAATTTAATAAAATTAGTAATTACATTAGTAAATTTAAAATATAAAAATTATAAAACGTGTTATAGTTTCGAACTAATGTTAAATCAGTACTCACCGCTAATTCCGAACTGCTCGCCAATTGCAGTCCATATTGTTTTTTTTAATGTTGTATCTTTGAAATCTGTACATTTTTTGTCATACAGACACGGATATTTTCGAACTGTTTCAATAAAATATTCGTTATTAAACATGACACGCTGTCTCTTCGTACTGACCGCCATAGTTTGAATGACCACGTGATCTCTATGACGACATTGCTAAACGGTTTTCCTATTGGTCTAATTTTTACCGTGCCGCTTTCCGTCGCGGCAAAAGTTGAAAATTTTCAACTTCGTATTCCGTCGACGTCGACGGCAAAAGTGACGTCATTTTGCCGTTCCGTCGACCGTTTCCGTCGTCCGTTGCCGCATGTGGGTACCAGGCTTTAAGCAAATGACGGTAGCGGAAAATCGCATTCAAAACGCCTCGTCTCGCTTTTGCCTCTTTTCAAAATCTGGATCATTCGCTACAATTTGATCAACAATTTCGGTTATCGTTACCAAACTTTTACTAAGGAAATCTGTAGAAAAGTCTTCGGGTTCTTCGTTTTCAGAATCACTATTTTCCATTTCTACTTAAATTCCTTGTTCTGCCAGTTCTTGAAGGTCATAGTTGGCAGTGGCGTGCCGTGATATTTGATGATAGGGAAGCTGTTTTTCTGTAAGAAGCCGACTTACATGCAATCAATTAATTGCGCGTCAGGATTCATTCATATTCGTTTGTTCGATAAGCCAGTAAAAACCGTACACTTCTTTAAATGTATTTTTTAATAGATTATCTGACGTACTTAATAAACAAGTTCAATATAATTACCTCTTTTATTAGATGCAATAGATTCCTCATGGCCTCTAAATGCCAATTCTTGCTTTGAGAAAAAACATATAACATCTATTAATTTAGATATAATATACCTATTAGCCGTAATTATCTTGTTATAATTTTCAATATTTATTGTATATTGTCTACTAATGTTAAACTCTATTCTGCTTTTATTTCCAAATTGCATCAATTTTACGAAAGAATCGATGTGACGTTACGATTTTCGTGTCTTTTGCCAGCTTTACTCAAATTATTTAAATCGTCAGAGCCATTCTTATTCCACACAATAATTTCATTTGAAAATAGTAGGCAAGGCCAACAAAACAATTTTTGCATTTGTATGCATCCACAAAGCCACTTTTTGTCTTCATAAATTTTATCGTGAAAATGTCGAACAAATTTTTTTATTGAAGTATTTATATTTAATTTAGGCATTGGTCCTTCTCATTTAATAATGTTTTCTTTTTTATTATATGGTCTTTAGCCAAAACTTTTTTAAAATAAATTTTCAATATCACAATTACATTTTGAATCACTAGCCACGATATAAGGACTAAAATTAATAATAAAATTATAAAAACTCACTTGGTAAAATAAAATGTGTGGTGGCTGTACATATCTGGTACAAAATATTCAATTTTGTGAATATACTTTTAAAGAAAATTATAATTCAATATAGCTTTTTAAAGAAACGGTACATAAAAATAACAAAATATTTTTTATCTTTTAAATCTTAAAACATTCCACTTAGAGAAATAGCTCTCTACGAGTGGCTAATGAATGGAATCAGAGACGGTCCTGACAGGTGTGCAGTGCGTGCATGCACGCGGGCTGCCAAATCCCGAGGGTGCCGGTCAATGTCAAATGCCTTCTTTGTAGCATCACTAGTATACCTCAAAGGACGCGACAGGGTTGTTGTAAATTTTAAACGTTTCTCACCACAGCTGTAAAAATCTACATATGTTAAACTTAATAGATTGCCAGTCATTTGTTTTCTAACTAATTCGTTTTAAGGCCAGGTGTCCACGGAAATTTCCAAAATTTACAACTTTTCGGTCACTCTCATTGAACTGGAAAAATTTCTGTTTTTATTACATCTAATATTACAAAGAAATCAGTCTGCGCTGTACTCGGCTAGACATTGGTTCAGTTAAGCTTTTAAGTAAAATTCCGGCTCTTTCAGTAGGGTTTTATTTATGCCCCAATTCCCTAATCTCTTAATTATTTAACTACTTTTTAAGTAGAAATAACTTGAAACCGATTACTTTGTACTGGAATATTTGTAGTCTTGGGTAAGAAGCGGAAAGACAAATTTTTATAACAACGGATACATAAATCGTAAATTTAAGGAAAATAAATTCTAGAGCTTTTTTTTGTACCTTGTGCATCTTCATTAAATTTAGTTGTAAATGATGTTGCCAAAGTAACAGTTAATTTTTTAACACTGTACAAGAATTGTACACGTTTTTTTCTGCATCCCGTTATAGATGGAACATACAAATCGTAATATCACTAGTTTAACATTGAAATCCGTAAGTAATATGAGATGGGAGAGCAGAATAAAAGCAGAATAAGTATATCAAATATTTTAATGGATTTTTTTAAAACGCCTGTCAACTATACAGAACTATCATAAAAACATGCCAGTAAATTCCTATCGGTTGGGTTAAGTTATAAATCTACTTGCAATTCACAAAACGGGGCAAGGGCAGCCAAATATCTATCAGGCAGGCGGCTAACAACTGGTCCCGGATAGAATTATTGGAAGCGTTTTGGTGTGTAGCTTCCACCAGCTAAACCGCGAGGTTGGTGCTCTGTAAAGCGCATGCGCAAATGCGTATATTCTGGCTGCTTGGAAGCTGACCTGGTTTCGACAATCAGCGCTTCCATTCAGCCACTGATATTCGAATATACAATAGCAATCTTATCGTTTTTTTCATATTTAGTATAGAAATTTGTAATAAGATACAAAATGCTGTTATAATAAAATATTAATTTTAATTAATTCAAAGTATTGTACGTTAAAATATGAAAATAATCGCACAATATGTATTTATATTTTAGAAAATACAAGGGAAGCGGCGCTTCCAATGACGGCACGACACTTTCGTTGGTACCTGCACAAACCTGTAGTAACTCCTCAATATCCTGTTCGTCCACATCTCCTAGTCCTGCTGTATCGATTAGGTTGACAATTTGGTCAACCTAACGATACAGCGATAGGCTGTTCTCGTTGAGAATTCTTGAATTCCTTCAACCATAGCTTCTTCCACACTTCGTTCATGCATTGATCAGTTAATTCTTTCCCCGCCAAGTCGATATTGCCTATGGTATTCATGATGTCATATTTTTTCCAAAATTGCACCAAACAAACAGATTTAAGAGAAGTACAGCGCTACGACGAATTTCCACCTTTTACTGATTGGTTCGTGTTTAGGAATAATAGTATTATATACAAAGCAACGAAATTCCACGATAGTGTAAATCAGCATAAATATTCAGCTTTTTTAAGGCTTCGAGCAGACCGAGTTATATCGAATCAGAGTTAAGTCAGGTCTTACTTCTATATAAAACATCAGATTAAAAAGGAATCCGTGATTATCGATTTATGAGAAATCATAAACTGATAATTTGTAACTAAAATGACAAATTAAGATTAGTTTATTTTATAATTAATTGCCTCCAATCGTAATACATCAAATTCTATAGCGATCAAGTCATATATTTCTGGTGTGTTAGTTATCTAATATCGACTGATTCGTCAGAAAAATGCCTTTTGTGCTCTTAGCTTTATTCTGTAAAATAGTAACTGAATCATTTTGCAACATACGCCACGACAGGTAATAATTAAAAATTATAATAAATTTTTATTATTCCAATGAAACCGTGTTTTATACTACTTTGTTTTTCACAGACACAATGTAGTAACAGTTTTCAAACACTAGGCAGATTATTCATCCTTCATTCAGTTGAGACGCTTATTACAAGGCATGTTTCGGGCTTCTGCCCCTCCTCAGCCAACTAAACAATAAAATCAATCAAACATGAGAAGAAGATACATGTGGATACGCGAATTATAGTCCGACAATGAACAAGAGACAATGTAGTTGTAACACATTCAGAAAACATACCTTAAAATTTAATGCCGCAATTACATAAATACAGACTGCACAGCTTTTTTCAGACTGACACATTTAAAAATAAATCAAATTTAGCACATCACTTAAATTTTTACAACGACTCTTGCTACTGCTGCATATTGGTCTCGCGTATGACCATCACAACTCCATAAACTGGTTAGTTAATTTGCATATATACTGTACTAACGAAACGGATTTAAAAGATTATTATTGTTAATTGTCTACTTGGACTTCACTTATTAATAGGACTTTATACTGGTGTTTAAAGATTGGCACAGCAATGAAAGTTAGTTCAGGAAAAAACAGAATTTCTTTATTATATCACCTGTAGTAATAATTTCTGTACACATATTATACGTGTTTCGGGTTAGCATGCCCCTCATCATCAGTATTACTACCAAACACTAAAAGTAACAATAACAAAACAAATATGTTACTGTACATATTAAAATTTCACGGCATTCAAATAAAATACAATTTTAAATCTTACTGTAATTACATATTCCAATACAGAGTACAACTGGATAATTTTTCTCGCTTTACAATTATTTAACATTTCACTGTATAATTAAAATTAAATAAGTAAAATAAATAAAGATGGTAATTATTAAAATCTAACAATATCATGTAAAATTCCATTAAAAACTCACACCAAGGTTTGGTTTGTCACCATTCAACTGCATTATGATAAGAAGAGACTATGAACTATTTTCACACTATGCTTTTTTATAAACGTCATCACGTATGGTGCTCCAGGATTGGTGGATTATACTACCTAAATTATTGTTTATTCTATTTCTTTCTTTCTTTATGTTTGAATGTTCGTATAATTGACGTTTGTAATTATTCGATTCTTTTTTCTTAATTTTTATAGTATTTATGTTGATTTGGCACCCACAACTATTGCAGTGTTCTGCGACTGCAGAATTTGCATAATTACCCCTTATTGCACGTATGTGCTCTTTTATTCTTGTGCTTAATTTTCTTTTTGTTTCTCCTATATAAAAACTTCTATTTTTACAAGTACAGTACATGGTATTTTATATACAACATTTTTCATGTCATCCTTCATTATTTTTTGTTAATTTGTTTTTGTTCAGCGCTTAGTCTGGAAAATAGATTTTCATACTTTGGAGCAAGTTTTGTGCTATTTTTCTTCATCTCTATATCAATTTGTTCGTACATAGACCTACGTTTTATGTATGAAAAGCCTAGATACAAAATTTTTTACAAAATTTATAATTTATTAGACAGCAAACTCTTAGAACGGTTAGCAGTCAAAATGGAGTCGACAAATGTCTGTAAAATTTTCATTCATTAGATATTTATCCAATGAGCTCTGTAAATATATTTACTGTATGCGTGTCTCGTTGACGGATTAAATAGTTACAAAATTATTTTCACTAATGTTAGAGATTAACACAGAGAAATTACTGTCGATTAACTTCGTATCTAGTTTACATTTTAAATATTTATAAATTTTAAAGAATAATTATAAAAAATTAACTGTTTATTTATTTTTTTTACATATGCATTAATTATCTATTTATGAGATTTAAATAAATTTTGAAATTTAAGGTATTTATATTTTGCTTATACGATAAATTTTATACTTCATTTTTGATATTATTAGTTATTTTTTAAACAAATTTTCAACAATAAATAATGTGTGCTTAACAATCATTTCTTTATATTTCCATGAATAAGGAAAATTTTGTTTTATATTATATTCATATAGCCTAATAGATGAAGCAATAAAATATGAATAAATGTTATCAGATTTTCTCAATACAAATGATAACTGAATGCTTAACAATATTTTTAGATGGAGAAAAAGAAAGATGAGCTTGTTTGAGAGATACGGAATCCCCGGACCTAAATCCAATTTTATTTTCGGAAATGCAATGGAATATAATAAAAAGGTAAAAAAAAAACTTTATCTACTGCTAAATTCTGAGGTTTAAGATGAAATATTAATGCAATTTGTCCTATATACAGAGAAACAAATGCATCGATGAATGGATAGAAAAATATGGAAACATTTTTGGGTAAAGATTATTAATGCAAATATTACTTTATTCTTATCATTTTATATAATATCAATAAAATAAAAAATGTATATCATTTCTGTGTAATTACATAAGATATTAAATTTATTTATGATTATTTATATCATTCAGTAAAATTGATAAAGATTTTATTTAATTTTACATTCTGTCTGCGTAATAAAAAAATAAAAAACATTTCATTAACAGTCCTTTATACATGCAAAATTAAATGAATTTTTTTTAATATAAACGACAGCAACGTGCAAATATCGAAAATAATTACGTATAATTAATTAAATCCAAGATAATTATCAAAATAACAATTCGATAATGTTACAAATGTTGGCATATGTATTAATAGATGTGAAATAAACGTGCAAATATAATAGTAACATTGGAAGAAACACAAATAAAAGATCTTGTGAAGATAGCCAACCTTTGCAGAAGACAAAATAAAGTCATCTTATTAAGTTATTACGATTTTTAAGTTTTTTGTTGAAGTTTTTCGTGAACTGTTTTAAAGTGCAAACTTTTTCCTTCCAATTTTAGAAACAATTCAGTCTATTTTAGCTGCTTTAGTCAGAATTCTCTTTCGGCATTTTGATGCAAAACCGTATCGTGTTCACGTGTATCTAGAATTTTTGGAGCTTTACTTTTGAAACTGGAAGAAAGAGCGAGAGGGATTTATTGTGTTTTGCTCATTATGAAAATGGTCTATTATACAGATAAAAAAAATTTCTGTTCTTTATCAGTTACTATGACTGTCATCTACAGGTATTTTACTCTAGAACGTCATCCGATTGAATATTTTGAAAAGCAGAAATTGTAATGGAATTGCACAATGAGACTCGTACTTCAGAGATAATCTGAATTGATTGAAACTATTATTATTAGTATTAATATATTGAATATGAATTGTTATTATCGAATTCCTAAATCCGGTTCAATTCTAAAATGCACGAAACGTTCTTTTCCTGTAAACGAGTTGTTACAAATGAGCGAATTGTTACTGTACACCAGTGGTTCTTAACTTGGGATGCGTGTACACTCAGGGGTGCGAGAGAAATTTCAAAAATTAAAAAAAAAAAAAAAATTAGCTAATGCGCATAAGGAAATGGAATTTGAAAAACTAGACTTAGAACACTTCTGGTGTAAACAGTTAGAAGCTTATCCCCAACTGGCAAAAGCATCACTACAGACACTTTTACTATTTGCCACCACCAACAATTGTGGAATGGGATTTTCAGCACTTTTACACATCGAAACAAAAGCCAGAAATCGCGTAAATGCATCTGATGGCTTACGCGTGGCTCTTTCAAAACAGAGCCTCGTTTTAGTAGAATTATTATGAATAAACAACAACAACCTAGCCATTATAATTTAAATATTGCTTTTTATGTTATATAGTAATATATATTGTAAATAAACACGGCATTTGTTTATGCAATAAATGTTTTTTCTTAAATAAAAAATATACACACATTTTCTAAGGGGGGTGCAAGAGCTTATTTTCAGATTCAAGGGGGTGCTGACCATTAAAAAGGTTAAGAACCGCTGCTGTACACTAATAACAATTACTTTAATTGTCTCCTCTACAGTATTTTTCGTTTTTCATACATTATTATAAATTCAAAAAGGTTATACAAATACGGTGGTGCCTCCTTTAAGAGTAGGCAAATTTGATGATTTAGAAAATTTACACAAAATACTGTACTTTCAACAAGATTTCAACTAGGAAGTTGTAAATTTCATTTTAAAATAAAATATATGTATGTTTACAATATCCTTATCGTGTAAAACTTATTATTTTAATTTAATGGAAAAATACCCATGTAAGATTTTTTTCCGAAATTTTCCGATATGTTTCATAGGTTTATTTCCCGGGTTTGGTTTTCTCTGCCTGTGGTCCTCATGATTAGGTCACACTAGGCTGTCGCGGTTATGGGGGAGAAATATATGTTTAAACATAGTTTTGTGGGGGGCCCTGAGCTCCGGCCCCAATTGCCCTTATGTAAGTCCGGTCCTGCATACGGGACGGTTTGCTCATTGTCACACTACTACAAGACATTTCCTACTTGCATTTCTTCTTACTTTGAGTGTGAACGACTATAACGATTTTGGAATAAGCGATTAAAAATAAATTTTAACTCTTAATTTTAATTATGTTTTGAGAAATTTATTATTTTATTGATTATTACCTAAATTATAAAATATATTATTTTATAATTTCCAGTTTCTTTCTTGGAGGAAAACCTTGGGTTGTGTGTTGTGATTTGGAATTGATAAAACTTATACAGATAAAGGAATTCAAAAATTTTATGAATAGAGATGTAAGTTTTTAAGTACTTTTTCGTAATTATAATCGTATTATTCTGACATTTCGTTATCTATTGTTTTTAGTTAACACTTCCGGATGGAGGAGTTCCTCATAATCTGATGCTTAAAACACTTCCACTTCAATGTGATGAGGATTGGAAAAATACCAGAAATATATTGAGCACAAGTTTCAGTACAGCTAAACTGAAGATGGTATTTATGCTACGTTTAATAAAACTGTAAATATGTAGGATATTAAAATTATATTTTATAAATATTTAGCGTTACAAATACAAAAGTATGTATTGTTATTATTGAAACATATCAAAATTCTATGTTTTTAGATGAGCACTCTTATGTCTAAGCCAATAAATATATTTATGGAGAAAATCGAAAAACAGAAAGAATCGCCGTTTGATATTGCCGAATTTTATAAAAAGTTAACTTTCGATATAATTTGTAGAACAGCTTTTGGAATTCAGACAAACGTACAAAATGACGAAACAAGTAAATTTGTGCAATCCGTCTATAATCTCTCGGAGGTTGATTCTTCTGATATGTTGTCTATATTATCGAGTAAGAATTTTTAAAATAGTTTTATGATATTTTTATAAATAATTAACATAATGTGCTTAGTTTGTTTTCCCGAAATTGAACCGGTTCCTACGTACGTTAGAAAGATTTTGGATGCAATAAAATATGCAATAAATTTTCCATCTGCTAAAATGGTGTTTGATACCTGTAGTCAATTGGTTACTTCCCGAAAAAACTCTGACGTAAGATTTACAATTTATAAATTGTTAAATAACAATATTATCGGTGATAGTTAAAACTGTTTTCTTTTCAGTATCATCCTCCGGATCTCTTGCAAATCATGATTGATGCTGAAGGTGAAGCGGATGGTATCATAACCAAGCTTTCATCAGACGTTATTGTTGCGAATGCTGTTGCATTTATGACAGCTGGGTTATTATTATTTTTTATAAAATAATTTTTAATATAAATTATATCAAGTACATAATGCTAAACTGTACACTAAGTTGTTTTTTTCCCTCTGTCTAGATATGACACTACGAGTACTATATTAGCTTGGTGCACCCATTATTTGGTCAAACATCCTGAAGAACAAGAAAGAGTTCGTCTGGAAATAAACGAAAACATCGAAAACAATGTAATTGTTTATGATTTAAGCAAATTGTCTTCTCACGTCTAATAATATATTTTGTATCTTACTAATAAAATTAACTTATATATTATTTATGGGTGTATGTAGTAAGCATTATTAATTTATTATTAATAAAAATTATAAGTACAGTACGTTGATTAGCAGCGATTTAATATAGGGTAAAACCGGTTAGGTGTCTACTCGGGAGATGTTAGAGGTTGTTTATTAGAACAATATCACGAAGGGAACCGGGTGGTTGTCAATACCGATTTCGACCAAATTTTGTGGATGTGTAGTACATGCATATACTTAAACTCTGCCAAAGCTGCAGGACCCACCGATCAGGCATTCTCGAGAAAACTACGATTAAACTTTTTCTAAAATGATTAATACCTACGTAGCAGACCTATCTACGTGTTAATGGCGTGGTGTGATCAATTATCGCTTTGCGTGAAGAACATTATTTTACGGATTAGAATTTCGTGTGAAATAATTATTTTTTTACATTTATAATTTAATTTTAGGTTTTTTATTATTTTTAAACGAGAATTATTTTTCACTATATCGTATATTAGAATTATTACACATAATATAAATTATAAATAGCGTTACCATAATTTTATATTGAAAAATTTTCTATTCATTTTTTTTCTTTTCTAAGTTTAATGCTAAAATTTTTGTGATAAGTTATAATATTAAATATATAAATTTGTTAGAAAACATAAATGTTTAAGTTAAGAGAGTCTATGTTATTAAAATTAAAAAGTATTTTTTAAACAGAAAATTGAATATGCCGATTTACCGAAATTGAAGTACCTGAGTCAAGTAATATCGGAAACGTTACGTCTTCGTCCTCTTTCATCATTGTAAATATTATGCACTTAGAAGTATATTCTACTTTTTAACTAAACTTTTTGACTAATGTAAGAGTTTACATTTACCCAGGGCGATAAGTAGAAATTGTTCGAAAGATTTCCATTATAAGAATATAATTATTCCAAAAGGAGTTACAGTTATGATCCCAGTACCGAACTTGCTTAAAGACTGCAGATACTGGAAAGAGCCAGAAAATTTCAACCCTGACAGGTTTAATCTAGTGTCATTTCAACCTGTGATATTGATTAATTCATTTTTAATAATATGGATTTTTCTAAAAGTAATATTTAATATTTTCATCAGATTTTCGTCTAAGAATGCAGGACTAATAGATCCATCGATATATCAACCTTTCGGATATGGTCCAAGAGGCTGTATTGGAATGAGAATGGCTCAAACAGTTATGAAATTAACTTTGTCTAATCTCATAAAGCACTACAAATTAGAACCTTGTGGAAGTTTGGTAAATAGAACCTTACTTTAAATAATTTATTTAATTCAATGTATAAAAGTATTAATATTATTTTTTAATTATACAAATTAATAATTTGTTATAGGAAGTTGAAGAAGACCTTTCGCTTTTTATGCCCCATCCGAAAAATGGAATTCTTGTAAAGGCAACTGCAATAACTTCGTGAAACTTTTGATAAATGAATTTTAATCAATATTTTTTTATTTTTTTTCGTGTGTTTGTAATGAAAATACTCATATATGTGTTAAATATTTTCTTATGAAACCAACTTTAATATACTATATATATTAGTAGCGTTTTTGGAAATTGCATCATCTACAAAAATCGTTTAACAAGCGTTCAAATTAGGTTTTTGTCGCAATTTGTAATGATAACATATTTAGTACAGAAAAGAAATTAAAAAGAATGTAGCAAAATGCAACTTCTTATATGTAATGTTATGTTGAACTTATCTGTAATTTTACACTATACTCTCACCAATACTTCAGGAACTTGTCATTTACAATTACGGAAGGAACAAAAATGATTCATAGGGTAGCTACGTCTGAAAAGCATAACGTAAATACAGGTAACCCCGTATAACACGGGAGTTACGTTCCAAAAAATTGTCGTGTTATGCGAATCCGTGTTATACGAAACAAAGAACTAGTACGAAAAGGGGAATTAGGTTCCGAAAATTAAAAAATATGTTATTTTCATAATTATGAAAATAACATATCTTTATTAAAATTTTCTTAAGAAGTGATACGTATTAATATAACTTAAACAATGTTTTCTTTGTCATCACTAAGCACTATTAACTGAAAATTTTTTATCTACGTAGCCAAAAATAAGACACAAAGTCTTAAATTATACTTGTAAAGGTGTGGATTGTCCCAACGGTCGGAGATGCGATTCAATGCCTAAAATCCGGTGACTGAATAATGTATGTAATAAAGGAAAAACATCTGGCAACACTAAAAGCAGAAGCGTCGAGATATGGCAACATGAGAGAAGTTTCGAGAAGGACCACGTGTATCGACAGCAGACGGGAAAAGAAAATTTACATACGGTACTTAAGTATTAATAGTTCACGAAAATTATGCATGAAAATCTGATAGTACGAAAAATGTCAAATGAGGTATTTTCGCACTTAAAAGCTTTATCACGTTTATTGAACGGGGATTTCCCTATTTTCAAATTAGATAAAAACTATTAAAAGCGTACTTTATTACATTTCATGTTGTACGACGCTTTTACCCAATTCTCGAACAGTGTCAGAGTGAATCCGTGCTGTAGAAGTGCCGTGTTATACGAGGCTTCAATCAAATTACAGGTTACCTGTAATTGATTGAATGATTGATTGATTTGATTGAATTTAACATACAAATAGAAATTGTAATAACGGTGTAAGGTATGGAATCGCCAAGACGCGCGATTCCCACCTGTTTGTTTATAACGGAAAAGTCGTTAGGATCGGCCGGTAGAAACGACCGTTAGGAACTTCCGTGGGAAGAACCGTTAAGTTTCAAATCGTCGACCATCGGACGATTGGCCGGCGGGAAGTGACCGTTGGCGGCCGTTGCGGGAACATTCAAATTTGATTGGAGCAGGGTTCGAACGCCGTCGACTATTTAAGCTCGGATCGAGCTCGTATCGGGAGTTCGGATCGGTGTGATCGTATCGGAGGTGATCGGATCGGATCAAGGGAGATCGTCGTTATCGAGGTGCTAACTAACTCTCTTGTTGGAAGTTACGTGTTTGTGTACGAACTTGTTCCTGACTCGGAGGTTTTGTTAATTACAAGTCTGTTTGTTCGTAAGGAGTTCTTTCGACGAATTTGTACGGGAATAGTCGGTTGTTGTTGGAATTAGTGTTGGTGCATAATTAATTGTAACTCTAATTTGGATCATTTTGTACATTTACTGTAAATATAAAATTTGTGTTTTCGTCAAACCGACTGAGTGGTTATTTTGAACATTACTAACGGTATATGTAAAAGCTTATACATTTGTAATTATAAAGTACTATTAAATATGACAAAGATTTAAAAGTAAAAATACTTGGACTTGAAAATAACTTTTGTACGTTTACATTATTTTTATAATTAATCGATAATTAAAATGATACTATTTTACGGTGTGGAATGTGTGTGGTGTATTTATAAAGTTCGGTCAAAGGCAGAATAAAAGGAACGAAACAAAATACATAGAAATTACTTTTAGTTGCCTTAAAATTGCTGTCCAAGAGAGACTATACACTTATGACATTTTCATAAAGCTTCTGGAAACAGAAAAGTCTTGGTTGGGACCACCTTAAGAACTGTCTGATGCACCTGAGTTGCAGAGTCATCAACAAAACGTGATCTCTTGAAGAGCCTCTTAAATGATCTCTTGAAGGCAAACAATCTCGAAACAAAAACATGCCCGCAGGCGGTAAGATTGTTTTGTTTAACGTTTCAGGCGGTTTCCGTCGCCATTTTCCTCGATTTGAAGTAGAACTTCATGTTCTATTGTTTCATTGCTTTTTGCTACTTCTCGTATAGACGTTTCGGGTTATGTATTAATGTAAAAAAACGAATTTCCTAAGCTATAATAAGCCTGAAATATAAATTCTTTGTAAACGAAATCAAAATGCAGTGGAACCTCGCTTAACGAGTACCTCGCACAGCGAGTATTTCGCATAACGAGCTAAACAAATTGTAAAAATTTGCCTCGCTTAACGAGCGATATTTCGCATAACGAGTGATGAGGAGAGAGGAAGTCCCGAATTGTGCACATGCGGCACGCTCCATCAGTCCGTGTTTAGCATTCGTTCCGCTAGCATCTTAGTGTCGCTTGCGATCACATATTTTTCCAAACTTGTGTTCACACATATTACTTATAAACATCAACAACTATAGCCCGTTATATAATAAACACGTCAAACGATACGCCAAATTCTTGGGTCATTAAATTTAATGACCGATTCCAAATTAAACTTTAGAAATGTCTGAATTAAAAATTAACTATTTATAATTATTAAATTTAATACGAGATGGAAGCATAACTGCCTACCTCTAGTCAAATTAATTAATTTCTAATATTTAATAATAAATAATTATTAAAAACAATGGGATCAGTTATTATTATAAATGTTAAAAACAATAATTCTAAAAAATTATAAAGGTTTTTAAAATAAACGAGTCAAAATCACTCTTCTTTATCCGATTTCGAATGAATTAAAACCAAAGATGGACACCTATTTAGAAAATTACCAAATATCTTACTTTATTAACCATATTATCCAAATGCATTTCACAAGTTTTGCCTCCGCAGTGGATATCATGCTATGCACCACCAATACATTTATACTCTATCAAGCTATCCCAGCATGCATCGACAGAAGCGCCGGTATTTAAATTAATAACATTTACATAACTCTTGATACAATAGTGCTCGACAATGCGTCTCGTTACAAGATTCTCTATTTTGTACAACATTTTAATGTTTCTTCTATCTATAATACATCTGTAATATTATATCGGTGAAACAGGAAGACAACTTGAAAAGCGGCTAAAAGAACATAAGGCAAAAAATTTTTTAAATATAAACAAATAACTATTATTAAAGCAGATAAATCTCACGCACTTATAATTATTACGAATTCCGATTTACAATTAAAGAAAACAGAAATAGTATCTACTGATGAATATACGCTTCTACATAATAATCCAATAGATGACATTAAAAAAGAATTAATGAAGTTAATGAAAACAGATAAAAAAGAATTTGCGAGCCAAGACTATGAGAAGATAACGAACTTTAATAATGTGCGTATTCCGCAACTTAATATTAGACTTAAAACTCATAAAGTGGGAAATATTTATAGACCTTTAGTGGATTTTAAATATCCTATATTGTATAATTGGGAACATTATATAAAAAATTATTTACAGTGTATACCAGATTCTTGGTATAGCATAAAAAATACAGATCAGTTGATCTCGCACCTGTTATATGGCCAAAGTAAGAAATCCTTTATACTTATGAGTCTGGATGTAAAATCAATGTACCCATCAATAAAGTTGAACTTTATTTCGGAATGTTTAAGTAATTATAATTTACCTACCTATATCATAGAATTTATACAATTTGCTCTTAAAAATAATTATTTTTCAGTCTGTACAGAGTTTTACCGACAAAAAGATGGGATAGCAATGGGGGCCCGTAATAGGCTCGAAGATTGTGGATATTTGTATGACATCATTAGATCAAAAGATTTTCCAGTCTCAGGGTATTTCTCTTTATGCTAGGTACGTAGATAATATATTGATTTTGTACGATTCAAATATCACTACAGCTAAAAACATTGAGATTTATGCGAATAGTCTAAATAAAAATATTAGACTTACCTATGAAGAAGAAAGAAATAGCGAAATTAACTACCTAGACGTTACAATCACAACACAGGAAGAAACGTTATTATTTCGTAAGTACGAGAAAAATTGTAATAATAATAAGGTGATTAATTATAAATCGTACTGTTCTATAGGCATAAAGAGGAACGTATTTTTAATGGAATTTTGAAAGCTCTTTAGTAGAACAACATTACAGAAACATATACAAATGGAAATTGCAAACCTTTTTAAAAAATATTTATTTAATGATTATCCACAATAATTACTACGTAGGTGGTATAATTGTTATACCATTAATAGATATAATGTAAAAAAGAAAAAGTTATTAATTTATATATTAAAATTCCATATATTAGAAAATTTTATGAAAAATATAAAAATAATTTTAAAACTTATTTTGTCAACTTAGTAGGTGAACAAAGAAATAGATTGAGTAAAGGCATTTATTTGGTAAATAAAGGAAATGTTAAACATCCGACAAATCCTTTGGAGGTGGCAGGAGTTGTCTAATTGATATAATTATACACGTAATCAAATAATTTAACTTACTTGGAGTTAATTTAACTTACTTGGAGCACTCATTTTATTGCATAAAATTTGCTTTCGAAAAATTCTCATCCGACAAGAATCGCTTTCAACAAAGAATTCGATATGACAATTGTTGAAATTATATTATTAACAAATTTTTTCAACGTAACGATAGAAAATCAAGCGAATGACGTGTCAGCTCTTGCGCTCATAAGTTAGTAGCTCGTTACCATCGAAAACTATTATAAAATAGTGTATATCCCAAATTTACCTGTAATTCATATTTATTCCTGAGATTTGTTTTGTTGTAATTTTCGCGGGAGAAGGAATATGTCAATCGCAATTTGATGCTGTTCTACAGAGCGAGTCAAGCATTGCATGGCGTTGCGTTACCGAAAAGAAATAAATAAATTAAATAAATACTTGCCCATCTGGGAAATGAGAATTTATGATAAAGTTTTTAAAAGACAAGCACACAAAAAATCATTAGCTTTAAGTTGCCTACTTGTTTTTTCGAGACTGAATTTAAAGAATACTTTCCATTTACCAACGAAATACATCCCTGTTGTCAAATGTTACTCGAACGCATTTGTTAAATTCGTGAAATGTGTTTTTCGGCGACAGGATGCAAATAAAAAACCAATGATACAGATCGTTTCATATAAAACGGACTGTGGCTCGTAGCTGGGCTGTTAGTTTGTTCACTTCTTTTTATCTTATTTTTTATGATTGACGTTTCGAGTAAACACCAATTTGATTTTGTTTTATTTCCATTCCTATTTATTTTATTTATATTTATTTATAACGAAAAGATACTGTGGCCATTAGGCCTTTTTCAAGTATCTACAGACAAACAAAAGAAAAAAAATCAACAAAATCACCCAATGCAAGTTAAATAATAAATTTTCTGTGAAACATTGTTTAATCGCTTATTATTTTCCGAATTTATGCAATGATGAAAACAATTAATTTTGTACAATTCAAAATTTAAAAAGATAAATAAACTACACAATTATTGGAAAAAATCTTTCTTGAAATCTTTCTTTAAATAAAAAAGTAAAGTTGTTCCTAACGATTGTAATTTTTCCGGATTCGTTTTTCTTACTGTTTTTTACTACAAGGTGCTAAATTCTTATTCACGATCAGTGCATATTTAAGTGGAACTTTTCACGACTAATTCAAGTATAATATTAAATATATTTACAGTATAATATTAAATATATACTCGTATTAGTCGAACATACTCGTATTACACATATAATATTGTTTCTATTCTTTTAGGGACGTAGAAAGTGGAAGTGATCTGGTGAAAAAACTGTTTTTCATGATTACTATTATGGTTTTCTAATTTCGTTATATTTCACTTTCATTACTTACATAATAACTATGTAATAATATAGTTATTTCAATTTTTCTAATTTATAAATCCTTTTCCTAGAGATGTATGCATTGTCAGCTGAGGAAAATAGCAATAACTTATGAATAACTTTCCCCAATGGAAAATTCTTCTAGTTTTGTCTGACAGTGCTTTAACAGACGATTCGAAATTATAATTATATTCGTAACCTTGGCAGCTAAAAGTAGTCCGTTCAGACCATGGCCGGATAGACTGGACCTGTTTCTATTGTTTTGCTTATAGATATATTAAAAAAATTTTCAATGATCTTTTTCTTTGGGTAATTTTACATTTATACTTCAAAATAAGTTCAATAGAAGATTCACTCCATTTTGAAACTTAATAAGACCCTGGGCGAATAAAGACAATGGTATATTATAAAATTTGCACAAATTTCAATAGCATTTTTTGATAATTTCAAATAATTGATCATGCGTATTAGACAACATGCGCTCTACAATGTTTTTTATTTCATTTAAAGTTTAGATAAATAGTTTTAAAAAATTCCAGAAACGAGTTGCGTAACTATCCCGGCTGTTATGAGATTTTATTAAAAACATAACTTTTACATTAATTAATGATGATAAATGAAACTGCGATGTTTATTTGGGCGTATGGTATTTGGGGAAAGAAGAGCAACTGCCCTCTCATGAGGAGGAAGTTTCCACTCTGTTTCACTGCTCTCCATTGTCCTCTTACAGCTGATCTCTCGTGGGGAAAATTTGAGCAAATCAAAAAATAAAGTAAATCTGACAGAAAAAGCGAAAAGACTAAGAAATTATTAGTGATGACAAATAAAAAATTGATACTTATGATTTTGTTTGTGTAAAACTTCAGAAAATTGAACCGCATTTTTCTTTTAACCAGTGTCCTCTTATGCATACGAAAATTTACATAATAAAGCAAAAGTTATTGGAAAAAATAGAGCAAACTTGATATGTTAATTTTGATATTAAACTATTGATAAAATTTATATGCATACCTTGAAGTTACGTACTCGGACATTTTCATCCTCAATAAAAATATTTATATATGAAAATATATCATATAAAACTGTTTTTTGAAATTTAAAAAGCATAACTTTATGTATAATGTCAGACTTTTATAGAAAATGTTAATGGAACAATGGTTGCTACTACCTGTTTTCACTGTAGATAGCTGATGGTCACCTTCAAATGATCGTATTCGTGAACGAAACGAAAGAACACCAAATTCCACCCAACACTTAATTCTGAAAGTGAAGGGAAGCTTAATGATGTCTCAGTCGACAGATCTTAAATTAAGCAAATTATTATAAAATAGACAATTTTTAAAATCATGAGATCTTTCTAATGTGACAGAAATTTTTTAACGACCTTGCGTATGAAGTAAGTGATTATTGAAATTACGTCGTATGTCTGTAAGAAAAGTCGTCATCATTCGAATCGCTTTGCGACATGTTATAAAATTGCTTTTCGTTTTACAGAATAAAGGTAACGTGCTTGATATATTTTTCTATGTTTTATTTATTTTTTTATTAATTATATAGGTGGTAAAGGAGGCAAATAATAATAATTAGGTTATATTAACTTCATTTCATATATCCCTGGTTCATAAACCACGGCTCTTCTACATCACTACTGATTTTTCCGTGCAGTTATCACTTACAATTTATTTTTATAAACTACTACTTACACGTATGTATATTTTTTATAAATGTGTTGAGTATTGTATGATATCGATTAATTGTGAATTAATAACTTAACCTTTGAAAAGGTTGCTGAAAGCTAAGGATACGTTCAAAGGAATCGAATTTTAAAGTGTCTCAACTTAAAACCTAAAAAGCTTTTAACAGTAAGTAATTGCCAGGGATGTCGAGAGGGAAAGGGTGCTGGGGACTTTTTCCGGGCCCGAAGAAAACTTAGGTGATGTAGAGATTTCAAACCCTGTAAATTAATACTATTTTTATTAATAAGATAGTCAGACATTTAAGACTGCCTTTTATTAATAAAGAAACATTCTACGTATTTCATTTGTTCAAATAAGTAAATAAATGGCAAAAGAGATCCGGTAAAGAGAAGAGTGATCCGTTTTACTTTTGTCAACCCTGGTAATTGTGAGATTCTCGACATGGTCCGAACCTTCGCCGAAACTCTCTCTCTCTCTCCAAAACAAGGAATGCAAAGTGGAGGAAATGAATTCCTATTAATAATAATTTATTTGTCATCGGAATTTCGAACGAATTGTACCTTGAAACTGCCAAAGAAAACTATGCAACTCGTGATTTAAACAACGAAGGTCCAAGTTGTTTAAATGACGAGTTGCATAATTTTTTCCCATAGTCGATCCCAGACGGAAGTGTTTGTAACCTTGGTAATAAACGCTTCTGCCTGGGATCGACTATCGGCGTTGATCTTTCCCGAGGTCGAATCGGTCTCGACGAACCCCCTCCCGGAATGAGGAACAAGATATCCGTAAATGAAAACGAGAGAACGAAACCAATCGCCTGTGTACCAAGACACCGAGGCTTGTTGATCCGTTTCTGTTCAATCCGTCCAATATTGAGCTGTTGTCGTACTCCTCGTCACCGCGGTCTTCTTTTCCGTTCTTCGAACGGTGTGTGCTTGAGTTTATCTTCGACAATAACGATCATCTTTCTAGACTGAGCAGATCCGGAATTTTCCACGTTTTCCGACAAACTCATAGCATGGACGCCTAGTTGATCAAACTTAAAAGATCGAGCTTCTCAGGCTTTCGTCCAACTTATCAATAAAATGAGGATTGTTAATAGTCCCTCTCTCGAAATGAACGGTTCTGTCGAACAACGAGCTTAGTTTCGTGTCAAACACACACACCCACTTGCATGATCTTGTTCTGTCGCGCCGTTCTGAGGTATGAAAATTCTTTCTAGCGGAATTTCTACTTTTTAGTGGACTTGCCATATCGGGCCGTGACACGCGGGCCTCACATAATGATAGAGAAACGTTGATATTTATTTAGATAAAACGAAATTAATTTATATAAACCCATTTTAGATAGCCTTCCTTATATAACTACTCAAAAGTGCTCAAAAGTATTCTTATCCTGACAAAACAGTGATAGATATGGAAAGTTATGTAAGCTAACCAATATATATCCTGTATATAAAATACCGTTCCCGTAGAAAATACTGCCCGCGAATATATCTGGTAGACGATGTATGACTAATATCCTGAGACTTGGTTAGAAGATTGGTGATACGAGCGTAGTCCTTAAAAAAACAAGTATTCTTTGCGATTCGGCGTTTCGAAATAAATTAGCAAAGCAGGCCTTATAGTTTTCGACATGAACGAAATAACGAATTTATTTTCTAAGAAGGTAAAGAGTTTTTCGAGGAAAAACTTAATAAAAATGAAATTGTGCGCTTAGAGAGGTAGTGAAACGTTGCCGAGAAGTTCCTGGACTTTCCCGGCTACATTTGGTGGCGCCATCTCTTATCATATTTTATTTTTAAAAATTTGTATATTTTTAACTATCATGAAATGTCAAAAGGCTTAATTTTGAGGGTAGAGATGGGTTTTATAAAAAGTTGTAAATGCTAATAAATAACAAGTAAAATTGTCATTAAGTCTGGCCATACTGGATATACACCCAATCCCCTTTATCTACCCGCCTATTTGTCTCTAATCAGTTTAGTTTAGTTTAGTTTAGTCGTTTTTCAGTTAATATATGAAATAACTGGATCTTTAGGGGAACGACATTTTGCTTTTTTACAATCGCCAAATGATTTAAAGTTTAAAATACGACGTTTCATTACATAAAAGTACAGTAGAGCATCGATTAACCGATCCCCGATTAATCGACTTATCGGTTAACCGACCGCGTTCTAGTCGGCAAATTCAAATGTCCGCTAGTGATGTGGCGCTACAATATTTGGTTATGTCTTGGCTACTTTAATATTATTTTTGTTAAATTTTTGCATGTTTTAGCTGGCAGCACTGGTTCGACCATGAAAGGGAGGCTAGTATTTAAACCAGGCCTAATGCGCTATACTAATAATGTATTTTTTCATACTTTTCGGTTATCCGACTTTTCAGTTATCCGACCAACCCCAGTCCCCAATTGAGTCGGATAATCGATGCTCTGCTGTATTTTATCCTGTTTGTAATCTACAACTGTAAAGCTAGTTCACTTCGAAAATCGGAAAATGCAGTTTATATTTACAACATTTATTAATCAATAATAAATAATCTGTTACAAAACTATAAATTTATTAAACTTTTGCCTTAAGAAATCTCCTTAACTTATTCAAAAATTAAGAAATCGAAAAAAAGTAACTAGTAATTAACATTTTGTTACAGAATCGAAATTATTAAAATAATGCTATTACTGATACCATTTAAATTAACGCTATTTTTGCAAATTATGTTATTTTTAATTAACATCTCATAACACATGTCGCCACACATAATTTTAACGTTTAGCTACTGTGATAGTGTTTTGTAAAGTTTTAAATTATTCATTTTAATTATTCATTTTGATTAGGATACTTAACTTTTCTATCAAAGTGTAATTGAAAGTTATCTCAATTCCTTCCTGGTCTGCTTAACCTCCTGCTCGGGAAGGTCGAGTATGATTCCTTGCCGGTTTTTCGTTTCGTGGATGGTGTTTACATTGTATATTAGTATAAATACATTAACTAGAAAAAATATGTTTCAGTTAATATTTATAAATGTGCGGAATTTTCTATTCTCGATTGCTTCGCCCATGCACAAAATTTCAGGTTTTGTTAAGATCTAAAACAAGAGAACATCGAATTTTAAAATTACAGAACTCCAGTTTCGCAGTCTCTTTTCATGTTGACTTGTGTCGTTCTCATCACCACTTGCTCCTGCCACAAAACGTAGTAAATTACTACGCTATGTGCAAAATGAATATGTCGAGAATGCCATTTGACTGTTAACAATTAAAGAATATGCAAAAGAGTTCGGAAAGGAGCAATATGCGAAGATGGAAACCTTCTTTATGCAGGTACTGGTGCAAAAGTATTGACTACATTAGAAAACAGACAATAAAAGATCATTGTGAATCTCAAACCCATAGAAAACATAAGTCTGTTTTACTGCAAACAGAAGGATTTCATGTATTTTGCGGTATTTCCACAGTCATTAGATAACAAGCCTGCACATTGTATCTACAAATATCTTCTGCAACTGGTGCCTACGTAATGGTAAACTATATATCCTATTTTACTATTACACACGATTTTAATTTGTTTTAATTTCTCGATATTAAAATATCAGTTTTTTGTAGTATTAATAATTTTAATTTTTGTCATTTCATCGTAATCAATTTGTTTCAAATTACTGTTACATTGTATATTAGTATAAATACATTAACTAGAAAAAATATGTTTCAGTTAATATTTATAAATGTGCGGAATTTTCTATTCTCGATTGCTTCGCCCATGCACAAAATTTCAGGTTTTGTTAAGATCTAAAACAAGAGAACATCGAATTTTAAAATTACAGAACTCCAGTTTCGCAGTCTTTTTTCATGTTGACTTGTGAATACTGTGAATATTGTGTATTGTATTTGGATTCATAAGTATGACTTTTCGTGAATTATTTCAATGAATTCACGAAATTCAGATTTCTATGTAATCTTCGAACATGTTTCCTACAAATTCCTACTGATCACGTGATTGTAGATGATTTGTTCATTGACTAAAACAGAAAGCTGTTTCAAGAACATATGTCAAGCAAATTAATTGTCGCAAAAGATTAACGTTATTAATAAATACTGTCATAGATATTAATTGAACATTGTCATACATATCATACGAAGAATTTTTATGCTTAAACTTTAATAAATTGAAATCAAAACATAAATAATCTTTATATTGCATGCAATACAATATGATTATTACCTATAAATATACGGTCAGTCGTAGAGAAACCGTGCTGTGCTAGATTGCTTATTCGTATTGTTAAACAGAAGATCGTGTTGTTAACTCAATCACTTGGCTAAACTAAATAAAGGTGGAGTCAAAAGCCAAGTGATTGAGTTAACAACACGATCTTGTGTTTAACAATACGAATATAAATATACGCGTACTGTATGTTTGCGAGTGATTATTTTTTATTGTATTAAACTCTACTTCTTTATTATTATAAATGTTTGAGATTTGTTTTATTTGTAGTTACATAATTGTAAGTAAGTAAACAGCTTTATAATAATAAAATATTAAAATACTATCATCATGAAATTAGGTTTATCACTTTCATCTCGATCAATGTAAATTGAGCAGCGATATTGTAGCACATAAAGTATCCATGCTGTCGTCTACAATAATATTATTGACTGTTTTTGCGTGTCTTCTATCATATTGGATAAGGTAAGCAATCTTTATTCTTTTATTTTTTCTTTTCTTCACAAATAAAACTTAGCAGATTAATTGTCACCATCATAATTTCTATCAAATGGTGATGATAAAAATTTCGAGTAGATTAAATAATTTAGAGTAAGCATGGACATAATTAAATTTTTTATTACATTGTAAACTAGATATTATACAAAATAATTTAGCTAACAACGAAATAAAATCTGAAACTCTTAATAACATTCTCAGTTGTTTCTTCAAACTTAAAAGCAAATTTAAAAAAAAAATGCTTGAGGATTTAATATATTTATGTTTGAAATTTAAATATTTGTTAATTTTTTCATATGAAATAACGAAAAAAAATTAAAGTACAGTAAGTTCCCGCTTTACGCGGAGGATACGTTCCTAGACGACAAAGCGCTAAACGAAACATCGTTAAACGAGGCCATTTCAACATAGATTTAATAGGAAAAGGGGAACACGCGACCAAACATAAACAGATTTTACTTTACTTTTAAGTTATTTTTATATTAAATTGCGTAATAATATACGTTAAATAATACATAAACAGGCACACAGAAATGTAAAGTTCATTTTTTTGTGACGAAGGTTCTGGCTCTTCTGAAATTCTTGCTTTTTGCGATAAATTCGTGTAGTTTCATTTGTTGCTTTTTTTCTTTTCTTAAGCAAATGTCGGTAGCAAGAGATCGCATCCAAAACGCCTCGTTTTGCTTTTGCACTCCTTTCAAAATCTGGATCATTCGCTACAATTTCATCAACTTATCGTTACCAAATCTTCTACTAAAAAAATCTGTAGATAAATTCTTTGGGTTCTTCGTTTTCAGAATCACTATTTTCCAGTTCTACGTAAATTCCTTGTTCTTCCAGTTCTTGAAGGTCGTCGTTGGTAAGATTCTCACTAGAAACCTGCAGTAACTCCTCAATATCCTGTTGGTCTACATCTAGTCCTGCTGTATCGATTAGGTTGACAATTTAGTCAACCTAACGATACAGCGATAGGCTCTTCTCGTTGAGATTTCTTGGATACCTTCAGCCATAACTTCGTCCACACTTCGTTCATGCAATTGTCACTTAATTCTTGCCAAACGAAGTCGATATTGCCTGTTGCTTATACGACAGATTTTATACTTCATTTTTCATATTATTAGTTATTTTTTAAACAAATTTTCAACAATAAATAATGTGTGCTTAACAATCATTTCTTTATATTTCCATGAATAAGGAAAATTTTGTTTTATATTATATTCATATAGCCTAATAGATGAAACAATAAAATATGACTAAATATTATCAGATTTTCTCAATACAAATGATAACTGAATGCTTAACAATATTTTTAGATGGAGAAAGAGAAGGATGAGCCTGTTTGAGAGATATGGAATCTCCGGGCCTAAACCCAATTTTATTTTCGGAAATGCAATGGAATATAATAAAAAGGTAAAAAAAAAATTATCTACTGCTAAATTCTGAGGTTTAAGATGAAATATTAATGCAATTTGTCCTATATACAGAGAAACAAATGCATCGATGAATGGATAGAAAAATATAGAAACATTTTTGGGTAAAGATTATTAATGCAAATATTACTTTATTCTTATCATTTTATATAATATCAATAAAATAAAAAATGTATATCATTTCTGTGTAATTACATAAGATATTAAATTTATTTATGATTATTTATAACATTTAAAATTCTGCTTGCGTAATAAAAAAATAACATTTCATTAACAGTCCTTTATATTTCAAGTGCAAATATATGCAATTAAATGAATTTTTTTTAATATAAACGACAGCAACGTGCAAATATCGAAAATAATTACGTGTACTCAATTAAATCCAAGATAATTATCAAAATAACAATTTGATAACGTTACAAACATTGGCATATGTATTAATAGATATGAAATGAATGTACATATATAATAGTAACATTGGAAGAAACACAAATAAAAGATCTTGTGGAGTTAACCAAACTCTCTGCACGAACAAAATCATCTTATTAAGTTTTTACATTTTTTAAGTGCAAACTTTTTCTTTCCAATTTTAGAAACAATTCAGTCTATTTTAGCTGCTTTAGTCAGAATTCTCTTTCGGTATTTTGATGCAAAACCGTATCGTGTTCACGTCTATCTAGAATTTTTGGAGCTTTACTTTTGAAACTGGATGAAAGAGCGAGAGGGATTTATTGTGTTTTGCTCATTATGAAAATGATCTATTATACAAAAAGAAAAAAAAAATAGAAATTTCTGTTCTTTATCAGTTACTTTGACCGCCATCTAGAGGTATATTACTCTAGAACGTCATCCGATTGAACGTTTTGAAAAGCAGAAATTGTAGTGGAATAGCACAATGAGACTCGTACTTCAGAGATAATCTGTATTGACTGAAACTATTATTATTAGTATTAATATGTATGAATTTTTATTATCGAAGTCCGACATCCGGTTCAATTCTAAAATGCACGCCACGTACTTTTCTTGTAAACGAGTTGTTACAAATGAGCGAATTGTTACTGTACACTAATAACAATTACTTTGTCTCCTCTACAGTATTTTTCGTTTTTCATACATTATTATAAATTCAAAAAGGTTATTAATGTGTTTAATATTTGAATTTACAACTACAAATTCTTATTAGGAAACTTTTTTAATAGACATTATATAAGTTTTTTGCCTGTGTTCATATTTTCTTATCTTAAATATGAACAGCGCCGGATAAAGGAGCGGGCAAGCCGGGCGACTGCCCGGGGCGTCAAATTTTAAGGGGCGCCGATATAAAAATAAAATATTTTTTTACATTCATTATTTTTTTAGATTTTATAAATTAAAATTGATCATTTTTCATAAGACATCAATTTTTTTAGCAAGCAATAAATTGTTTTTTCTTTAATAATACCAAATAAAGGTCACAACGCTAATTATTTTATTATTGTCAACAGATATAAATAATATTACAATTATTCAAAGAAAACTATTTGTATAGTCAGAATTCATAATAACTCAAAAAAAAATTAATAGACAAAAACAAAAATTTACTAATTAAAATAATGAAACCTAAGAATTTTTATGGCTTTTATCACACAACATTGATGCAGACAAATGCTTTTTAATCTCTAAAAAGTTTGTTTTTATTTATTTTGAAAAGATAATTTGTAATCAGTATCACGTATCACAACAATCTACTCAAAAAATAGACGAGATCAAATTTATAAATTACAAATATCAACAAAATTATGAATAGTCAAAGTGATACTGGAGCCTGTCATACGCCTTAATGGTTAAATAATTTTGTCTTTCTGTAAACTTTGCATTAACAACACTTGCCGTGCTTTAATTAAATAATAACAGTTCCAAATGGCATTTACGCATGTATACCTGTATTGTAATATTGTAGAATATGTCGTAATAATTATTGTTAATATAACGAAATTATTACGATATTTAGTAAAGTTTATTTTATTGTGGATGTTGTTTCGATTCGTGGCGTATCCAATTGTACCAACTTAATTAGTATGATAAAATTTCCCTAGTGTGATTTTCAAAAAAGTTAATTTAATTAACTATGTTATTGAATTTTTGACAAATAGCATTACAAAAAATCTTGTATGTCACAAGTTTGCAACAGGAATAGCATAACTTACTTTTCAAAGTTCTTGCTCCTTCGTCGCTCGAACTTCAAATGCGCTCGTTATGCTATTCCATATGTCGCATCACTTGTAAGTAAATAACTATTGTATTATTTTTTAAATAAATAAATTTTTTACACAGTTCTTTATTGTGTAATTTTGATTTTTTGCCTTTTTTACTATTTTTTTAAATTTGCAGTAAATTTGTATATTCTTGTATGAAAGGGCGCCAAATTTTGTTTGCCCGGGGCGCTCAAAACCCTAGAACCGGCCCTGAATATGAAGGGCTATAATGGTATTAGAATAAGTAATTGAAATAAATTTTAATCGTTTTATAAATTTTCTTTTTGTGACATTTATTAATTAAAATAGAGAATAAAATATTTACATTATTTTAAAATTTCTAGTTTTTTTCTTGGAGGAAACCCTTGGGTTGTCTGTCATGATTTGGAATTGATAAAACTTATACAGATAAAGAAATTCAAACATTTTATAAATAAAGATGTACGTTTTTAAGTAATTTTTTTATACTACTAACAGTATTACTTTGATATATCATTATCTATCATTTCAGACAGTACTTCCAGCTGGAGGAATTCCTAATAATCTGGCATTTAAAGGATTTGCATTTCAATGTGATGAAGATTGGAATAGTGCTAGAAGTATATTGACCAAAAGTTTCAGTGCAACTAAACTGAAGATGGTATTTATGCTACTTTAGTAAGACTGTAGATATGTAAAATATTAAAATTACGTTTCTTTATAAATATTTAGCATTTGAAATACAAAAGTATGTTTTTTTGTTATTGAAACGTATCAAAATTTCATGCTTTTAGATGAGCACTCTTATGTCTAAGACGATAGATATATTTTTGGAGAAACTCGAAAAACAGAAAGAATCGCCGTTTGATATTGCTGAATTTTATAAAAAGTTAACTTTCGATATAATTTGTAGAGCAGCTTTTGGAATTCAGACCAACGTACAAAATGACGAAACAAGTAAATTTGTGAGATCCGTCTATAATATCTTGCAAGTTGATTCAACCGAGTTATCACGTAAGAATTTTTAAAATAATTTAATAATGTCTTCATATTTAACACAATTAACATGATATGTTTAGTTTGTTTTCCCGAAATTGAACCGATTCTTACATACGTTAGAAATATCTTGGATGCAATAAAATATGCAATAAATTTTTCATCTGCTAAAATGATATTTGTTACATGCAGTCAATTGGTTAATTCCCGAAAAACCTCTGATGTAAGATTTTCAATTTATAAATTGCTAAATAACAATAGTATTGCTGATTGTAAAAATCTGTTTTCTGTTCAGTATCATCCACCAGATCTCTTGCAAATCATGATTGATGCAGAAGGTGAAACAGGTGGTGTCGTAAAGAAGCTTTCAACAGAAAATATTGTTGCGAATGCTGTTATGTTTATGATAACTGGGTTATAGTTTTGTTATAAATATTGATGCATGTTATGAAGTTGTAAACATTAACGCAAATTATATGAATTATTTATTGCTAAATTGTAGATTAAGTTTTATTTTTGTTGTTGTCTAGATATGACACTACGAGTACCATGTTAGCTTGGTGCACCCATTATTTGGTTAAACATCCTGAAGAACAAGAAAGAGTTCGTCTGGAGATAAACGAAAACATCGAAAATAATGTAATTAAAAATTATTTAAGTCAATTTAAATGTATTATCACATATACAGTGGTGCCTCATATAACGTACTTAATCCGTTCCAGCTGCACGTCCGTTAAGTGAAACGTCCGTTATACGAAACGCATTTTCCCATAGAAATACATGTTAAAACATCTAATTCGTTCCGCAGCATAAAATAACCGTACTGTATCATTAAGAAAATGAACATGGGGTGCGTTCTTTTATTCCTCCGCGTAACTCCGCGCGAGCGACATCTGTTTAAAAATTCCTGCGGAACGCGTTCCTAAATTCCGGTGGGAGTACGCGCCGTCGAACGGCAAAAACGGCCGCTTGTAGTAGTAGTTTACGGTGGAAAGCAACATGGCGTCCTCCATGGGTCAGATAGTTTCGTTTCCGGGTCCATTATGTGGTTTTATGAATAAAAATTTAGAAATTGTGAAAGCGCGAGTTAGCGCACACGGTGATGTAAGTGTTTTTGCGAATTTTTTTCGAATGGTGGCCGGCATTCTAATTTTTTTCGTGGCTATTTTGAATGCTCTTTCAACAAATAATCCATTTTATGGTTAAATTTTACAATTGGGACCCTTCTTTTGCCTTTAAAAGCTCATATTTTAGAATTATAGATTCCTCCATTACGATACTATCGATAGTGCGGGCGCCGCCATCTTTCTTTCTTTCACAGCCGTTCCTAAATGCCTACAAACAGCAGCGCACTCCGTAGTAGCGGAGACGCAGAGCGACCGCTATTAAAGAACGCACCCATGGAGCAGTCACCTATGCCGAAAGTCCGTTGTTCGCAACCAGTCCGTTGCTCGAGTCACGTAACGGCCAAACAGAAAGTCCGTTGTTCGCAGCGTCCGTTATTCGAGGCGTACGTTATACGAGGCACCACTGTAATAATAATAATAATAATGTATTATCACATATTTTATTGATTGAGTTGAGTGAGCGAAGAAAATTGCTTTACTCTCGTACATATGTCGTTGGATTTAAATAAACTTCTGTGAAACCTTCCCACCAATTTTGACCATACTTGGTACAGATATCAAGTCCATGTCGGTGAGCTTTTTATGGTATTTCGAATCTTTGTCAGGTCTTCTCTGTGAGGAATGTCATTAGAAAAGTCTGTCTTAGACGTAAGTTGAAATGAACAGAACAATTTTGTTCTGTTTACAGGCGTAAACAAAGTTTCGTCGTTTTTGAATTGTAAACGATTTAGCGTTGTAATCGAGTCTAAACTCAAATTTAAGAACTGTAATATAGATTCGTGAACAAGCTCAAAAGCTACTACAAACTGAATTAATTTGTTCTGAAACAAAGTTTGGAAGGAATTGGATTTTCAAAACTAACCGCTGAATCAGATATCATTCCTTCCGTTTTGAAATACACTAAGTAATCTCTAGACTTAAGGATAAATATCACTCAGCTCAAATTGCAGGCGTTATAAAGAATGAATGACATATCAGTATAATTAACTTACTAATATATAGTATTAATAAACGTATGTAGTAAATATTAGTAGTTTATTATTAATAAAAATATATTATCAAACCCTGAAAGTAACATAAAATAGTGGCTTTTAACAAGTTTTATTATTATAATTAAAGTAAGCTAACTGGCAAGCTATTATATCGATCTTTTTACAAGAATAATTTATTTTAAATATCACTATAATAATTAATACAGTCGAACTTATCTATCTCAAACATGTTTATCTCGAAATTTATTTTTTCCGCTGTATTTTCAGTCTAAATTCAATGCAATTTCCATGTTTATCTGGAATAATTTTCTTCCAAAACCTCTATATCTCGAATTGCGGATTGAAGTGTCAATGACAAGTTCAAAGCTCGGCGACTACATTTTGATAGCAAAAGTTGTAGTGAAGAAACATCTCTCGCAATACAGTACATAGTTGCAATTAAAACTGCTTCTCTCTGATTGGCTACGAGTTTTACTTGCGCCTTATTGGTTATTATTCCATGTGTTGTAACGGATTTTAACGAACTTTCCTTGACCAACGGTTGTTTTTGACATCATTTAACTTCTTGATTGCGACATTAAGGGAAGCAAATGGCTGGTGTGAATAGAAAGTTGAATGTCCTTTGAGTTGAAGAAAATATGAAAATCTTAAAACTTTGGATGAATTTTACTTCATGGAATACCGAACTTAGTAAGACTTTATTCTTTCATTCAAATCATTTGAGAAAGAATGAAGTTGAAGAATGAATGTGACCAAGTCTAGTATTCCATCGAGTATTCTTGCAACGAAAGTAAAGAACATAGATTCAGTAAAGAGAAACTTCGAAAACAATAAAAAAGTGAAAAAACACGAAAGTATTCTTTTCCAGAAAAAGATGAAAGTGTTAGAAAATGCTTTATGCAATATTGTGACCGAGACGTTCCTCTCAGTCGATTTTACAAAGTAAAGCTGAGAATTTTTCCGGATGGCTTGGCCATATAGAATTTAAAGCCAGCAACAGGTGGCTCAAGATCTTTAAAAGTAGACACAACACTGTCTTCAGGAAACTTTGTGGTGAAAATGCGTCTGTGCTTTAAAGTGTTTGCGAAGAGTACATCAAGGATCTCTCTTCTCTTCTTCAAGACTACAAGCCAATGGATGCTTCAACGCAGATGAAACAAGCCTTTTTTCCAATGTTTACCCAACAAAACAGCGATATTTAAGGAACTAGAGTGCCAAGGTGGAAAATGACGTAAAGTACGCGTGACTGTACTCTTAGCAGTTAAACTGGAAGTGAAAAACTTCTAGTACTCAGGATTGATTGTTCTGCAAATCCCAGGTGTTTCTCAATAAAGTAATCGTTTCCTGTAGTAGGCTATACAAAGTAATCTTCAACCTTCAATCACTATCAATGTTTTGGACGCTATGAGGATGATATACTATGCTTGAAAGAAGGTTACAGAAAAGACAATTAAGATCAGTTTTCTAAATGCAGGAATTAAGCAGAGAAACAATAAGTAAGAAAGACAACAGCAAAACATTATTGACATGATGAAAGACACAGACACCAATGAAGTAAATTCGTAAGAATAGATAATCGTCAAGAATAGATATAATCTTGACATTAATTAACTAGTTTTTGTACGTGGACGATTCCCAGGTAAGATCATGAGGAATATGAGTGGAGTTTCTGACAACGATGATCAACAATAGGATTAGATAGATTTGCTTAAAGTTATTACTAGAAAATAAGTGGGGAAGACCATTGAAATGTTGAGAAATTTCCTTGAATATCAGGAAGATATTAGTCAGAATGCATTCGCTGCTATTGCTTACATTCAAAATATTGTGCAGTCAAAAAAGGGTAGGCATGAGAAATTATTAACCAAGGATTTCTGCTAACGAAGAAATTCAGAAACATTTGTTTTTATCTAATAGAAGTATGTACTGTAAATGCTATTGTACCTCGTTATATCGCGCTTTTTCGACCCCTAAATATCACGTGGGGCTACTGTATTAATAATATACCGTACTTCAAATCTAGTCGATTGCATACGAACCTCTATATCTCGAAATTTATCTATTTTGATTTTTTCTTGTTCTCGTGAGATTCGAGATAGACAGGTTCGTCTGTATTAAAATACTTACAAGTGATATAAATTGCGTTTTCATAATATTGTTATCTTGAAAGCTGTCTATTTATTTTTGTTACTTTGTAAGTTTGATGCTAATTTATATTTAAAAACGTTTTGTCTATTAAATATATAAATTTGTGCTCAAAAAATTTCTTAAGCTCCAACAGTCTATATTATTAATAAGAAATACTTTTCATAACAGGTAATTGAATATGCGGATTTACCGAAATTGAAATACCTGGCCAAATAATATCGGAAACGTTCCGTTTACAACCTCTTTTAACTCTGTAAATAAATTTTACATTTAATTGAAATTTTTTACTCGAAATTATTTTAACTAATCAAAAAAATTATATTCAGTTCATTTAATAGAATATGTTCGGAAGATTTCCATTATGAAAATATAACTATTCCTAAAGGAGTTACAGTTATGATTCCGGTACCGAACTACCATAAAGATAACAGATATTGAAATGAACCGGAAAATTTCAACCCTGACAGGTTTAATCTAGTGTCATTTCAACCTGTGATGTCGATTAATTTACTTTTTAATATGTATTTTCTAAAATTAATTTTTTAATACTGTATTTTGATGATTTATTTTCAGATTTTCATCTAAGAATGCAAGACTAATAGATCCATCGATATATCAGCCTTTCGGATATGGTCCAAGAAGTTGTATAGGAATAAGAATGGCTCAAACAGTTATGAAATTAACTTTGGCTAATCTCATACAGCACTACAAATTAGAACCTTGTGGAAGCTTGGTAAATAGAACCTTATTTTAAATAATTTATTTAATTTAATGTATAAAAGCGTTAATATTATTTATTAATTATACAAATTATTAATTTGTTATAGGAAGGTGAAGAAGAACTGTCGCTCTTTATACCTCGTCCAAAAAATGGAATTATGGTAAAGGCAACTGCAATAACTTCGTGAAACTTTTGATAAATGAATTTTAATCAATTTTTTTATATTTCTTTTGTGTGTTTATAATGAAAATACTCGTATATATGTTCAAAAATTTTTATGAGACAAAAACTTGGATATATTGGCCTACAGTTGCCCTATATATGATATATATATATATATATATATATAGTATGTTTAAGCGGTGATCGGGATTTGTAATGATAACACATGTAGTACAGAAAATAAACCAATTATAATTGTAATAATAATAAAGCATAACATACGATATTGAATTTAAGTGTTATTTCATGATACAGAACGTTTATGAGAACTGTCCTGAGAACTTGCCGTTCACACTAATGGAAAAAAATAGAGATTTTTAGCATAAGCCTCAAAAAAGTAACATAAATAGTTATTTCTCGTCAGATAAGATTTCAATACGTTTTATTGCTTCCTGAAGTCTTAGTAACAGCTTTGCAATGCCTCGGCTTAGAGTTAATTTCTTCCAAAATTCTACACCAAACTATTCTAATTCATTTGCTGTTTATTCTCATATCTGTCTTCCGCTATTTTCGTATCCACAATATGTCAGGAGTTCTCAATATGGTTGAGATAAGAACTACTACCTGATCAGCTTAAATAGTCTACATGCCTTCTGAAATATTAACTAAATTATCTTTTGGGTGTTTTTTTTCTATATGTTCTTTGAATTTTCTTTTGTAAGTGTCCTTTTCTAAATGCAAAACTTTTATATTATTTCTATTAATTTGACAATTATTATTTATTGATATTATGTAGAAATTAATATAAATCATTAATTATATATTGTAACATTGTCATAATGCCGGCCAGATTGCTATTTTTAATCGTGTTTTTAATTTATTTAATTTAAAAAATATGCTCTCCACCTCAAATTGTCCCTGTACATCATACTTTTCCTTCAACAATAGATTCGTGCCAGTCATCTATTATCTGTTTTAGAGGAAGTTTTGAATTGAAATAACGTGACTTCCGGTTTGCATCGGAAGTTCGCATATAGTTAATTGGGGTCTCCTGCCCCAAAGATCCTTATCTGTTTTTGGACTTTATCTATATAACTCCGTTCTGGAGATTAAAAAAAGACGGACGGACGACGGTGGGAATTTACAGGGCTGCAATTTCTTTAAATAGTATCCAAATAAAACAAACATGTAGAGACACGAATTGGGGGATACCATGTTGCCCTTTTGTCCGAGACGCTGATATGCGTAGTGCTGTTCCTGATTATACGGCATAAGTCAAAAATAACAGGAAAAAAGAAAATCAAATTCATGTGACAAATAGTGTATTACATTTGTGTATATTTTCAATTATAATTAAATGGTTTCGATAAATTTTTATAACGCTCATCGATTTTTTTGATTGAATACTTTTGTTATGATACTCTGACCCCATCACACACAGGCAGAGTAGGAAGAATAATTTAGTTTCATTTGTCGGTGCTTCAAAATTAAATATAAATTTATGTTGTAAATATGCATTATTCTTTGCATGGTATTTCTAACATTTAAAAATATTTACTTCTTATAAAAGATAATTCAATTTCAAACGATGCTTTTGAATATAGTCAAACGTCTAAAATCAATGATCGCAGGATCTTTCAGTAATAGTCATCTGGTAAAAGGTTATCGATTTAAGATAAACTCAGGATATATGAAAGAGTTAATATTTACAGTAGTCTTACATTTTTTATCGTAATTCAAAAGATAATAAAATAAAAGAAGGTTAAATTCTTTCGCACCAGTGATTAACTGTTCAAATTTTAAAGTCAAACGATTGACAGAGGATTAATAATCTGCGTTAGCACCTAAATTCCTTATTATTATTTAATATCTTAAATATATGTAAATATATAACGAAGTCCTCAACGCTCAAACTGCATATAACTTATGAAATATTGAGAAAATACAAAACCATTCGATAATCAGGCACCGCTTTGGTTTGTAAGTGCCGGATTAACGAACTTTTACTATATTAAGTACTATACAAATGACAAACAAAAGAATACTTCATTTATACTTTTAAAATTATATTTGTAGAGGAATTGTAATCGACGACGTAAGATCAAAAAGTCATTATTTTATGCATGAACAGGATATAACGGAGAACCAATTTAATATGTCTGAAGGTGAAAGTTCAATATTAATTTTTCTAAATTCTACGATAATGAGGTAAATGCTGAAAGTGAGATAGAGGTTATACAAAGAGTTGGTTATCCTCTCACGTGAAAAACTCAGAAACCTGAAACTAAAGTGATAAAGGAAGAAATTTCTTCTTTCATATTTTATTAATATCAAATTGCGGCGCTTTATGACAGACAGTTCATTTATTTAGAAATTTACTACTCATAAATATTTTAGTTAAGGTTGTAATACACAGCCAACATTGAATACTAACAAACAATTACAGACAACTGAAGCCATTTTTAACCAACTTTTCGTTTCTCACTAGAAAAATTTGTCATCCAAACTTATTTGAAAACTCAATGAAGAAATAGAGAAATTTACACAAAGTTATGAGTGTATCTAATAGTAAAATATATCCTACCTCATGTTAAAATATTAATTATTTGTGATGTTAATAATTTTAATTTTTAGTAATTTCAAAAAGTTTAATTCTTTATTGTTGTGATAAATGCAGGGTGTGACAGTGGAGTAAAGTGAAAAAGCAACTGCTCGGTTAGAACACAGAGTTTAATCTAACAAGTAAGCTGTATATACTACACATACCAAAAACGAGGGGAGATAAGGTATGAAGTACAAGAACGCAGTTGTATAAACAAAAGTCTAGACATCCCCTGGAATGTCCCTAGGAGAGTGCCATGATACTCTCACCAACACTTCCCCTCATTCCAGTGGGTGCTTATTAAAATAATTATAGACCAAGGTGTAATAATAAATGCGGTCTTGATACATGACTTATAAGATTGACTTCATATTTAAAAGTCTTAGTCCATTAGCATGTTTCGGGTAGTGTAAGCCTTTTGTTAAAAGATCGGCAGGCATCCTATCCGTAGGAATAAATGCGATGTCTACTCTTCCTCGTTCAACGCATTCGCGCACGAAATGATGTCTTATGTCTATGTGCTTAATTCGCGAGTGAAACATTGGATTTCGAGCAAGTAATAGTGCTCCTTGGTTATCGCAATAAATTGTTAATTTGGATTTATTGCTTCTTGAGAGTTCATCGAAAAGTTCTAGTGGGAGTAGAGCTTCTTTAGTAGCGTCTGATAATGCCATATTTTCGGCCTCGATGCTCGATAAGGCAACTGTGCGTTGTTTTCTTGATTCCCATGATATTGGTCCACCAGCGAGCTTAAAAATGTATCCCGAGGAGGAACGGCGATCGTCTGTCGATGCTCCCCAGTCAGAGTCTGAGAATCCTGTGAGTGTCTCTCTGGTTGTCTCAAACGTCAGACCATAATTGGTCGTTCCTCTCAGATATCGAAGGATACGTTTCGCTGCAGTCCAGTGTGTCTGGTCATGTTGGGTGTTATACTGGCTGAGTTTGCTTACTGCATGTGCAACGTCTGGCCTGGTGCAGATAGAAAGATAAAGAAGACAATCAATTAGGTTTTGATATGGAAATTGCTTCATTTCCTGAACTGATGGTTTTCAGGTCTGTGAAGTTTGAAGCTTGGGTCAAGAGGAGTTGTGACTGGTTTCGATTTTCCATCGAGAAACGTTCCAAGATTTTCTCGGTATATCTCTTTTGGAACATCTGAATTATCGTCTTCCCCTCCTTTTTTTGTTGGAAGAATTCGATGCCCAGGCAATAGTGAAGTTGTCCCAGATCTTTCATATCAAATTTGAACATGAGAGTCTTCTTTAGGTTGGCCTTTTCGATTTCGTCACGTGAGACAATTATGAGGTCGTCGACGTAGATGATGACAAAAGTCAAGTTGTCCTGTTCATTTCGAACATAAACGCAGGGGTCAAAGTTCAATAATCTTAAACCCAGTTGTTCATCATCCAGTCGCTTATACCAGGAGTGGCTAACGTTTGTGCACATAAGATCTACTTTTTATCGTAAAAATGTGTCGCGATCGACTTGTTGTCATAGGCATAGTCTAAGTGGGGAGGGGGAAGTGTGAAATACATACTATGTTTATACACTGTTTCAGTACGAAGTGCACTCACTGCTTATGAGTCGAGTCATAACTGCATGCATACAGTTGCGTTCGGTTACAAACATAATACATTAAGTCAAGACATCGCTAGCGATCGACCAAAATTGGCTTGGCGATCGACCAGTCGATCACCAAGCCAATTTTAGTCGATCGCTAGCGATGTCTTGACTTAATCTATATATATAAAAACGAATGTATGTCTGATGTCTGTCCTTCATGCATTACTATACCATTTATCCGATTGCCATGAAACTTTGGGAAGTTGTTTAATACATTCCCGCGAAGGTTTCTGGCATATGTGAAGACAACCATTTCCCCTTTCAAAAATACAGTCAAACCTGTTTTTATGCGCTCTTTTTATGTGCGATTTTTTATTTGTGCGATTTTTTTAATGCGAATTTTTAATTTGTGCGGTATAGTTGGCGACTAGTCTCGTGCGATTCATCATGTCTCACGTTGACTTATTATAGCTAAATAACTTATTATAGCATAAATGCACTTATTATAGTAATATTATTGCATGAATATGCGGAAAATGAAATAATTTACTTTTTAAGTCAACAAAACACCACCTGGACAAAAATATGTAAAACAGACGATAGACCAGACGATGCAGTCAAGTGCTGACATCTGTTGTCAATAAATTCTATTTCGTACGGTTTTGAGTTATTTTCTATGTGAGACTTTTTTTATGCGGTCCCTGTTGACCGCATAAAAAAATTATTTTTTTAATTGTGTTGCGAAAACTATTATTTACAGCCATTCGTGAAGTTTCGTGAGATTTTTTTTAATGCGTTTTTTTTAATGCGGTCCCTATCCCCCGCATAAAAACAGGTTTGACTGTATATTTATATATAGATTAAGGCTTTTATGTCCAACAGATGGCGCTTACTTCCGACGACCAAAGTTTGCTTTTCTGTGAGAATAAACTAAAGCAGATCATTTTCTATTTATCTATATAAATAAAATATAACGTTCGTTTGTTCCTACCGATTCCTTTGCATTTTTGACACAACGTTGCATTCGAATACGCACGTGTTTTAATATAATATACATGTCGAAATTCCCCCCACTGGGGGGGAGATGGACAGGATTATGGATTACGGTGAAGAACTTGGCTTCTATTATACTATTTTAGATGCGGTTTTTTGCGTTTTTAATTGCGTTTTAATAGATTACGTCAACAGAATATACACTAAAAACAGATTTTTCGATATTCCCCAGCGGGGAAAGGGACGGGATTAAGGCTTACTGTGAAGAACTCGACTTCTATTTATTCTACTTTGCATGCGGTTTTTTGCCTTTTTAATTGCGTTTTAATAGGTTACGTCAACAGAATATACACTAAAAAGGGATTTTTTTGAAATTCCCCCCACGGAGGAAGTGTTATACATTTATAATAGATACATTTTGAGCCACAACAACGCGTGGCCGGGTCAGGTATTATATTTGTAACCGAACGCAACTGTATGCTTGCAGTTATGACTCGACTCATAAGCAGTGAGTGCACTTCGTACTGAAACAGTGTATAAACATAGTATGTATTTCACACTTCCCCTTCCCCACTTAGACTATGCCTATGACAACAAGTCGATCGCGACACATTTTTACGATAAAAAGTAGATCTTATGTGAACGAAAGTTGGCCACCCCTGCCATAGGCGACTTGCTTGTCGTAGACCATAGAGGGCCTTGTTAAGTTGACAGACTTTGTTGCCTATTTATTATAGATTGCAGCATTTGTTCTGCTTTGGTTCTAGTCTGTCCTGTTGAGTTTTTAATTATATCTTCTAGAATTATTTCGATTTGGTCTAGAAGCTGCATGAAAATCTCTTGGTCTATGTTTCCATTATGGAACGCTGTTTTCACGTCCAATTGGTCGATGAATAAATGTTGTTTGGCAGCAATGGCCAGTACAGTTCGAATGGAGTTGATCCTTGCAACTGGTGCAAAAGTTTCTTGGAAGTCAATCCCAGGGCGTTGAGTGTAACCTTTTGCTACTAATCTCGCCTTTCGTCTTTCAAGAGTGCCATCTGCATTGTATTTGTTGCGAAAGACGATACGGCAATCTACAATGTCTCTGTTAGGAGGACGGTTGGCGATGCACCATGTGTTGTTTTCGATGATGGAGATAAACTCACTTCTAATTGCGTCTCTCCATTCTTGAGCAAACGAGCTTGAGAGGGCATCCTTGACGGAGATTTCGGTGTTGAATGCCATTTCCTGGATGACAGAAGCAAATTCACTTGTATCGCTCCTTTGTTGGACATTTTCTCGGTTCAGTTCCTCATTCTGTAAATGTGGTCCTTCAGTTTGGTGTTGCGAAATCGAATTTGTCATCGTCATGTTAAAACTTTTGCGAGGTCTACCTTTTAAGCCAGTTTTGAGTAGGCGCGGGCGACCTGGACCCCTCCTTAATTCGCTATCCCTGGAGATTATATTTCCATCGTCAGTCTTGTTGGATAGTGTGACGGATGTTCTCTTCCCCTTGTTCAATGGCTAGGGATGGAGGTTTAGTTAACTCAGTGATTACTTCGTGGCGATGAGTTTTGTTTTCTTGTGATGAATATTCTCTTGAGATGAATTCCTCAAAGTCGTTATTCGAGGTTTTCAGCTCAAGGAACCTAACATCTCGAGTCGCAACTACCTTCTTCCGAGTTAGCATCCAAATTCGATAGGCTTTGGATTGTTCAGAATATCCAATGAATATGCCTTCTTCAGAGCGAGGATCAAATTTACCGATAGTTGGGTCCTTATTGAGTACAAAAGCGGGACTACCAAAGATTCGAAAGTGGGAAATTTTGCAATCCCTCTCCATTCACAATTCTATAGGGTGTATCATTGTCTAAGGCTCTAGAAGGACAGCGGTTCAGGATAAAGTTTGCAGTGTGGACGGCTTCGGCCCAAAAAGAGGCCTTGAGTCCTGACTGAATTAGCATGCATCGTGCCATCTCGACTAATGTTCGATTCTTTCTTTCAGCCACTCCGTTTTGTTGTGGAGTATGGGGGACGGTTAAGCGTCGCTTTATCCCACATTCTATCAAATATTCGTCAAATTCTTTGTTACAATATTCGGTTCCGTTGTCGGATTGAAGACATTTGATTTTCTTGCTGAACTGTGTCTCTAGAAGGTTCTTTACTTGTTTAAAGACGTTCGGTATATCGCTTTTGTTGCGAAGGAAACGTGCTTCACACCATCTAGATCGGTCATCTATGAAGACAGCAAAATATCTGGCGCCTGACATAGATTGAATTCGAGTCGGACCGCAGATATCAGTGTGTACTATTTCAAGTATATTGGTAGTTCGTTGGTTGTCTGCTGAGGGAAATGGATTTTGCACCATTTTTGCTCTGAGGCATGTCTCACACGGGGATAAACGATCACCAGATGGGATTCGAATTCCAAGACGACACAATATCATCCTTAGGCTCTTTTGATTAAGATGACCTAGGCGTTCATGCCAATCCATTAGGATGGACTTAGGTTGAGCGATGGCAGCAACTGGATTCCATTTACGAATATGGTAGAGTTCGTTCACTCGGTCAGCAGTAGCAACAACGTTGTCGTTTTGGTCCATGATAAATGCAACTTGTTTGCTGAATGAAACTTCATAGCCTTTATCACAAATCTTACTTACAGACATGAGATTTGTTCGAAGGTCTGGAACCAGAAGAGTGTCGGATAAGTTAAATACTCGTCCTGCTGATTCGTCGTCAAGTGCTAGTTGCACTGAGCCTATTCCTTCGATCGGTGCAGTGTTTTCTTTGCTGGCTAGGTTCAAGATTCGTCCGTCGGGTTTGATTTCTGTAAAATCATCTCTATTAGCACACATGTGGGAAGATGCACCACTGTCGAGACACCATTTATCTCTTTTGGTTGATCTTGAATCAGTTGTCTCGCCATTAAAGCATTCTTCGACGGCTTTACCTGCACGCTCACTATTTTTGGGTTTGTAACGGCAGTCAGAAGACTTGTGATTTCGACGACCGCATTTCGAACCACTTGGATTTGTTTTCTCGAATCTGAATGGAGTTTTGCCTTTTGGATTCCTACGACCATCTTTGTTTTTGAAGTTCTTCTTCTTTTCAGCATACATGGCATTTGATACATGGCATGGTATTTTTGCCTTTTCGAGATTCGTGCTCCTCGAGGATCTTAACATTAAGGGCATCTGGATTTGGCAGATTGTCGCGTGATTCGATTGCACAACGAAAGTTTTCGTAGGATGGCGGAAGGCTATATAACAACATTATAGCGAGAAGGTCGTCGTTCATGTTAACATTTAAATCTTGAAGCTTATCGACAGCATTAAAAAATTTGTTTAGGTGGTCTCTGGCGTCATCAGGCTCATCCATCTTATGCAGTATGAGCTGTTTGAGGAGTGTGGCCTTGCGCGCGGGACCTTTAGATTGGTAAATAGATTCCAATTTGTGCCAAATTTCCAATGCAGTTTTACATCCCTTGACTTGTTTTAGTTCGCTGGAACTGATTGTGAGAATTAAATCGGCTTGGGCCTTGGAATCGTCTTCGTCCCATGTGGCTGCTTTTTCCTCATCATCAATGGGTCTTGGGCAGGTCCCATTCACGTATTTCCACGTTCCATTTTTAACTAAAATAGCCTTCGCTTGAATTTTCCACGTATCGTAGTTATCTGTCTTTAAAGGTTCGATTTTGATCGTGGTTGTCATTATTAAATTTAGTTGTTAATGATCGAATGATAAAAAACCACGACTATTATAATCAGAAAATTGACGTATCGTTTCAAAGTCTGTGGGTACGGTGTCTATATATATCAGTAATTTCCCAGCAAACTCAGTTCCGTATAAATCTGTTGCCGCGTTTTTGTTCGCTAGCTTGACCGGAAGTTTACTTCTCGATACTTGGCGTGGAATTTTTAAACTAAGGATCCATATCTTTGTTCTCTGTTGGTTCTCTGAGTTTCGTAGCGATTGGATTCGTGGAGCGTGAGAAATAGTCCAAACAAAATTCACTACTTGTTGCAGTTTTGTCAATTACACTTCTTCCTTGGGAATTTTCTTTTTATTCCTCTTCAGAAAGCTACTCCTGGGCCCATAACCTGTTGTGATAAATGCAGGGTGTGACAGTGGAGTAAAGTGAAAGAGCAACTGCTCAGTTAGAACACATAGTTTAATCTAACAAGTAAGCTGTATATACTACACATACCAAAAATGAGGGGAGATAAAGTATAAAGTACAAGAACGCAGTTGTATAAACAAAAGTCTAGACATCCCCTGGAATGTTCCTAGGAGAGTGCCATGATACTCTCACCAACATTTATTCTATTTGGATTCTTAAATATAAGTAAAGTTTAATACAACAGACATAATGTGATTATGTCTGTTGTATTAAATTTTACTTCTTTTTTTCTTCTCATATGGGAAAGTTTTACTGGCAATTGCATAATTTGTATAAATAAGTATCTTTATGATCATTAAACATTAAAGTACTGTTATCAGTTTATCAGTTCGACCTCGATTAAATGGGCGTGCACACCGAAACGTACAGCATATAGACTGTTAAGATGTCTCCCATAATAATGTTATTAACTGTTTTCACGTCTTTTCTATTATTTTGGTTAAGGTGAGCATTATTTATTTATTACTTCTATTACTAAGAAAAAGTGAGCAACATAGTGAGCAGATTAATTTTTCACCAATATAAATTTTATAGTTATAAGAAAAGTTATTTATATAGATAATTTGCACTATCTAAAGACTTTAATAATTTAGACTTTAGAATAACTTAAATTACCGTATTTTCCGGCATATAAAACGAGTTTTTAACCCAGGAAAATCTTCTCAAAAGTCGGGGGTCGTCTTACACGCAGAGGGCCGTCTTATAGGGCGAGTATATCCCAAACTCTATATTTTAACTGTAGGGGGTCGTCTTATACGCCGGAAAATACGGTAATTGATTATATAACTTACTAATTTTGTAATTTTTATTTTATTCCTGAATCTTTTGCTTTATTACTCATAATTAGATCATAACATCTCTGTAAGAACAAAAATAATTACAAGTATCTCTCGTGTAACAGTCGTTAAGTTTCGAAAAAGTTTTTCGTGTTATGCGAATCCGTGCTACACGAAACAAAGGACAGATGCAAAACATGAGGTTACGTACCAGAAGTTAACAAAAGTATACTATTTTTCTTTGTTACTAAGTGAAATATGATTTATAAAGCAATCGATAATTTATTTTCAATCAATAATTAACTAACAAACACAATTAAAAGTAGTGTATGACGTTTTGATATTAATTTTAGTTAAACGAGGGTGTTGTGAGATCGGGAGCCGCCAATAATTAGATTACGCAAGTTTATGGTAGGGTCCTGCCACCAGGTGTGTTTTGTCGCACACAAATCCGATTTAGACAAAAAACAAAAAAAAAAAAAAAACAAATAGTTAAGGCGCGAGGGTAAGAATCACTTCAAAGTCCAGGAATGAGCCTCTCAGGAGGATGAATGCAGAGTCAAGTACAAATAACAAGAGTTTATTATTAAAAAAAAAACAAAGTTTTGAACAAAATTATAAAATCCGATTTAGGAAATTGGCCTACTTCTATCTATAAAACGAGGGGGGTACCTAACAGGGGTTATCTGAATTGCGCGACTCAGAACATACCAGGAAAAGAGTTGTCTTCTATTCTTTCTTCACTTTCTTTTCTTGTTCTCTTCTTCCTTTTTGTCTTCTTTCTCCTTTAATTGGTCTAGGTCGGTTGTCTCTTGTCTGGTCAATCCCCTGTCCGGCCAGTCAGTCAGTCAGTCCCTCAATCCTCTCTCGCTCTTCCAATTCTGTCTCACTCTGTTAATTTTGCCACTTCTTTCTATTTTTCTTTGTGTTTGACCAATCATGGTTTAGTTCCGGAGAAAGGTGTGGTAATTTGTAAAATGCATGATTGGTCATCTAGTGGTCCTCCTCCTCTCTTGTCAATGAAGAATGATGTGCGTCCACGTGACATGGAAAGCATAGTATCGGTCATATAACACCGTTGATAAAAGTAGGAAATGACGAGCATCCCTCATCTTTTCCTTCGCATGTTGTGAGATTGATAACAATTACAGGTGCTCTTCACTTTACGACCTATCTGCTTAACGACCACTCGCACTTACGACCAATCGAGTTTCGACCTGCAATTCGGGAAATCCTCTTTCTCAGCTTGAATGTCAATCAGTGGCGCATGGTGATATGCGCACTAAGCGTACTATAATAGGCTTGCGCTTACTATAATAGTCTTATAGTACTATAATCGGCTAATAGCGTACTATAATAGTCTTTTTATGAATAAATTTGAAGTTTGTTGCATAATTTGTATAATTTTACAACGACCCTATATTCCCGGTGCAAGCTCCTCGCTTATCGACGAATTCGCTTAACGACGTAGACGTCGGAATGGAACTCGGTCGTAAAGTGAGGAGTACCTGTAATTGATAAACTTTTCGACTAATTTGTTTCTATAAATTATTTTAAGTCGATATTACAAAAAATTTGGAAAAGGGTTCCCAAAAATTGGAAAAATAGACGAAATTCCTTTACACCTTTACTTTATAGATAAACAATTAATAGATAAACAATCTCGGTGTCACGTTTACATACGCATCTTCTCTTCGAGATATGGGTATAAAGGGCGTCTTGTCTGATAGCTAACAGTTTTTTTTTAACATATATATACAACCAGACAGAACAATAAAGGATATAAAAATAAACGGTGTTGTCAGTCGCTACAATGAGCAAGATGTCATTATTATACATTCATTTAAAGAAAGGAGATTCCCCAGTTTCATCACAGAATAAGTAATGAAAAATTCCGTGCTCATTTCTATCGGTCCGAATTGTAGATGCGACAAAAATATGAAACGAAATGGTTCAAATTTTTACAAGTTATTATTATTATTTATTGTGAAAAAATGCCGCCCCCTAAAAGTGAGGCCCGGGCGTGCCACGCCTGCCGCCCCCACTACGTTACGCCGCTGTTTCAATCCTTTTGCTAATAATGCATTCGCTTTAATTAATCAGTTAGAATTTTTTTTTGTAGTAGAGTTTAAAATACATTTACATTTAATTTCAAGAGTAAATGGAGCTATCTGTATTTTGTTACAGACTTTGCTCTCTGAGAAATTGAAAGAAAGCAAAGTGAGCAAAGTCTGTTACAAAATACAGATAGCTCTACTCACTCTTTAATTAAATGTGAATACAAAAAACATTCTAACTGATTAATTAAAGCGAATGCATTATTAGCAAAAGGATTGAAACAGTGGCGTAACGTAGTGGGGGCGGCAGGCGTGGCACGTTCGGGCCTCACTTTTAGGGGGCGGCATTTTTTCACAATAAATAATAATAATATCTTGTAAAAATTTGAACCATTTCGTCTCATATTTTTGTCCCATCTACAATTCGGACCGATTGAAATGAGCACGGAATTTTTCATTACTTATTCTCTGATGAAACTGGGGAATCTCCTTTCTTTAAATGAATGTATAATAATGACATCTTGGTCATTGAAGCGACTGACAACACCGTCTGTACTGACTTGTAGAGATTCCCCGTATTTTATTTGAGGGGGAAATTTTAAGGGGGCGGCGAAATTTTCCTCCGCCCCGGGCGGCTGACTCCCACGCTACTCCACTGGATTGAAATAAAGTAATTAAAACTAAACTTATACAGACAATGTAGTATAAATAGCAATTCACAAATATATATATATATATATATATACAGATACAATAATAACAATTTTTGGAGGGGGGAGATGGTGGACTTCACAGTGTTTACTTTTCACAAAGTATCCTCGTCATCTGTCATCTCAGCTTGTTTGTTGATGAAAACGAAAGAGATATTTCTCCATCGGAAATATCAATAAAGTTTTTATTTTTTTTTTATTTTATCAAATTATTTTTATGGATGACAAAATAAAAATAAATCAGCAACATGGCGCTCAAGTTTCCCGACAACATACAGGTATACCTCGAGTTACGTCGTTCTCGATTATACGTCGTTTGTCAAAAAAGTATATGGAATAATAAAAATCAAGTTTAAGTCATTTTATTGGACTTTACATCTGTCCGCCACAAATATTGAAGTCGTAATATCACTAGAAAAGCGTTAAAAGCACATAAAATCATATTAAAATATGTACATTTACAGTAAATGTTAATATAATCATCATAAATCCTAGAGAACGAAACATGAAAACATCTGTGTTTCTGTGTTGTCGTCTTATTTAGCGGTCTTTAAGTGCTCATTATTGGCGTTTTCCACCGTAGTTTCGACTTACGTCGTAACTGCACAAGTAAATTCGACTTACGTCGCCTCCCCTGGAACCAATTACCGACGTAAGGCGAGGTATACCTGTATAGAATTTTGGTGGCGTCATCTGTTATGATATTTTATTTTAAATATTTTATATTTTAATTATTATAAATCTGCAGAAAACTTAATTTTGAGGGTAGAAATGAGTTTTATAAAAACTTGTAAATGTTAATAACGAGTAAACTTGTCATTAAGTCCGACCATACTAGAGATACACACAACTCCCATAATTTCCCCACCCTCTTGACGTTTAACCACCAAAATACGAAGGCTATTTTTTAAATAAGGTCCGTTTTTTAATAAGAAGAAAAATACTGTAAATATCATTAAAATATATTTTTTTCCATATACTACATACTTTTATCTACTTTTCTACATAATTTCCATTTTATTTAAACATTTGTCATACCGCTCAACAACTTTTTGAATTCCAACTTCAAAGAAATCTGCCCCCTGTGAAGAAGCCCAATCCATGACTGCAGTTTTCACTTCTTCTTCGTCGTTGAACCGTTGACCACCAAGGAACTCCTTTAAGTATCGAAACAAGTGAAAATCACTGGGTACAAGGTCTGGACTGTGTGGATAATCGTATCGAGTCAAAACGATAAAGCACTGTCCAATCTTTCTGTTTTGTGATCGTCAGAAAGCAGTCTTGGAACGTACTGAGAAAACAATTTTCGATATTTCAGTTTCTCCGAAACAATGGTATACAAAACTGATCTTGAAATCTGTGGAAATTCAATTGATAACGTTGAAATCGTGAATCGTCGGTCTTCTCGAATTTTGTTATCCACATCACGAATCAAATCTTCAGAAATCGGAGAAGGTCGGCCAGGGCGTGGCTCATCATGCACATTAACTCGCCCATCCTTGAACATTCTTACCCATTTTCGAACTTTACTGTCACTCATAGCATTATCACCGTAAACTTCACAAATCTGACGGTGAATTTCCGCTGCTGCCAAATTTCTTGCACTCAAGAATCGAATAACAGATCGTATCTCACAGTCGGCGGGAGACTCAATTTTCTTAAAAATTTTAAACTTCTACAGCTCAGCATACAGACAGACTATATGGCTACAAATAGCGTCAAAACGTGCGTCAAGCTTGCTCGGAGCAGACGCGCATGCATACTGCCGTGATTGCGCATTATTCTCACTCTCATTCACAAACGGAAATCTTAACATCAGGAAAGCAGCAGGACATGATGATATCTCGCCGGAACTGGCTAAATACTTATGGCTAATTATACCACAAAAACTGACAGACATTTATAATAAATGTCTCGATCAAGGTATATTCCCTGACTCTTGGAAACACGCGCGCATTGTGCCTGTACCTAAACCTGCAACTACAGACGAATGCCGGCCAATTTCACTTTTACCGGTACTTGGTAAAATATTAGAACGATTAATAGCCAACAGACTACATTGGCACCTCGAGACCAATCAATACTTACATAGCTGTCAGTTTGGGTTCCGACCACAACGCTCGGCCCCAGCTGCTATTGAGAGTGTAATCAAATGTATTAACTCATTACTTGAAGATAACCGATACGTTTTAGCAATTAGCCTTGATATTGCCAAGGCCTTTGACAGCGCTTGGTGGCCGTCGATACTGAATAGCCTAAGGAGCCGACAATGCCCTAGAAACTTATATCGTTTATTAACTGACTACTTAGATCACAGATACGCAGATCTTTGTTGCGGGGCACACACCATTCAAAGGAAAGTCGAACGTGGATGCCCGCAAGGGTCGGTTTGCGGCCCAATCTTATGGAATGTAGTATTTGATAACTTTCTGAGACAAGACTTTGGACAACATCATATTATTGCTTATGCGGATGACGCGCTTGTTTTGTATGGGGGACGCTCAAGATCTGCACTTGAACAAAATGGCAATCATATCTTACAAAACATTTTACTCTGGGGGAAAGAGTATAAACTCAGTTTTAACGCCAAGAAAACTAAATGCATAATTTTCAATAAGCCACGACACCAGCACCTATATAGGAGGGTTCCGACTATAAAAATGGGCGGAAACACTGTGAAGGTTGAAAAAACCATCAGATACCTTGGGGTAATACTTGAACACCGACTGCTCTGGCAGGAACATGTGTCATATCTCAATGAACGCACTGGCAGAATCTTCAATACCTTCGCTAGCATGGCGAAAAGAAGATGGGGCTTAGCCTCAGAGGCAGTCAGTACAATATATAAACAGATTTTCATACCTATCGTCACCTACGCATGTGGTAGCTGGGGTCACGACATTCACAAGGTACACATTTACAAAAAACTTATTGCTGCTCAACGGAGAGCTCTTATTCAAATTACAAAAGCGTATCGCACTTCACCGAATGCCTCCATTCAGGTCTTGGCTAGAACACCTCCGATAACGAATGTGGTAGAATATTATACAAAACTTTGGTACATCAGATGGGGACGGAATATTAACATCAACGACCAAATCGTATATGCAGCAGATTTTGAAAGACCCGTTCTGTTCTCTCGCTCTAGTCACCCTGCTATGATAAACAACATCCAATTTGATTCTAACGATAATATGGATATTGAAATATTTACTGATGGATCTAAGTCAGAAGCATTGGTAGGATGCAGCTTCGTGGCTTTTCGGGAAGGCACGGAAATTGAACATCAACAATTCAGATTAGGTGAGAGTTGCTCAAGCTTTCAGGCTGAGCTATATGCAATACGCATGGCTGCATCCTGGTGTAGAGATCATTATTCGCAGCAAAAAATTAACATTATAACTGACTGTGCCTCTGCTATAGCTTCTCTTAAGACAAGAAGCTTTCATCCACTTGTAAATGAAATCCAAAATATCATGAATTCTTCGACCTGCCAATACTTCATAAATTGGATTAGAAGCCATCAGGGTCATTTTGGTAATGAGCGGGCTGATAATCTTGCACGTCTGGCTTCGACTATCACTGATCTTCCAATTGCGTACAAAAACATTAGCATACAAACAATCAAATCTAGTTTATGGATGGAAGTGATCGACAAGTGGCAATTAAAATGGGAGGATAATAATTCAATTACCAATCACTTTATTCCTGATATTCCAAAATTTCTCGCTATTAAATGGTATTACCCAAATCACAATCTGACACAAATGTTAACTAACCATGGTAGATTTTTTACATACCAATCTCGATTTATGGGCACCACCACTACCATGTGCACTATTTGCGAGTGCCTGGATGGAAGCAAACACTACATTCTACAATGCCCCATGCTTGAGCCTGAGAGATTTGTGCTTAAAACTCTTGCTGCAGCGCATAACCTTGTTTGGCCACCCCCTAACTTGGAAAGTTTATTTATCTTTAAAGACACATACGACGCATTTATCCGGCTTGTCAACATGTACTTCAAAAGAACTACTGTCCCAGCCTACATCAGCAGATAACTCAGGAATACACAATTGGATCGTTTTACGATGATTCTTCAATTATTGTTCGATGTATATTCTCAACGATGACCACCTAATTCAGAATACAAGCAAGAAGAAGAAGAAATTTTGGCTTCGCACCTCGTTTGTACCGATCATCTTTGCAAACTCTGCAAGGCAACATCAAGGGACCGAGCTGGCTTGTCTGCACATTAGTGCTGATTCCAACTTCAATACCGCCTCATTGACAGCACTGCAGATTGGTTTGAGTGAACAAGATACACGCTTTACTTTGTTCACGGACTGTACAGATTTCTTGTACAAAGATTTTTTTTTTTTTTTTTTAACTACTTGGACTGCACAGATTGACATGTGCTGACTCACTCATACAGGAACTCTTCAGACTCCGACAGATGATGATCCATCATTATGCAACTTTAGAACTGTTCAGATCTACGTGAACACAGAACCTACTACTCAATTTGGACGGCGCAGTTGCACACTGGCTGTTCTTTTCTGCTTTACAACCTTCCACAGAATTCTACCTGTGCCGACCCATCTTTACAGAAGAGTGATGGACTGTACAGCTTAACTTGTACAAAAGTTGTTCACTTGTTACATTTAGGTGTTATTTTAAGTTTTGTTATTTAAATTCAGGTTACTATATTATATATATATGTGTTATTATTTGCTGTTAATATTTTATTTGATGATAGTTAATATGTTTGTTGTTACTTATACATGATATTTATTTTCTCATGCTATATATATTTATAATACTTTATATGGTTCATAAATTATTCTATGTGATATATTCACATAGATGACGCTTGCACAAAGATATTACCATATTTGTTAACTTCAATTAATATTTTATTTCTTTATGTTATGATGTTCGATGTCATGAATGTGCTGTTGCTCTAAATGTCTATATAATGCCGAATTGTTAATTTTAAATTGAATAATAAGATATGTGCTGACGATATGCTTCGATATACTGGCACTGGTTGGTATTTTATATTGGCTCATAAGATGTAAATCAATTGCTATATATGTAATAACTCAAATGTACAGTACACTACGTGTAATTATGTCGCATACGCGTGTGTTAATGACATCTATGTATGACATTCTACAAGGCATTAATCCTTTGTTACCATCTTCTGCAATGCATTATCGAAATATGTTAAACGCGAGCCTTTATTGTCTCGTCCTCAATCTGTGCACCATGTCTTGTGATACTGCTTCATCTTTTGATGAAGCGTTTTACAATTGTCTTTATTCTTGATGTATTTTATGTATTTTATAATATTTAAACCTATTAATACCACTATAGATAATTCTTGTTCTTCAGAAAACTGCTTAATGTATCTCATGTTCTCACCCGGTTTTGTACTTAATGGCACCGGGCATGTACCTTATGTATATTCATCAACAAATAAATAATAATTCACAAACGGACCATATTTAAAAAATAGCCCTTGTATAATAGCATCAATTTCCTAACAAACAAACCTCTGTGCAGAATTTAAGAATTTTTGACGAAAAGCACAAGAGTTATTACGCTTCAAACAGGGTGAATAAACTCGTGCCTCCTGCACACTCTAACGTCCATACATAAATAAATTACTCCTAAAATTATTTTTTCCGTTTCTCGATATTTCGATGTGTTTTGTGTTCAAAAATGTAAAAATTTTGGGGAAAAGGTCATTTTTTGACTAATCGTCATTCATTTTCCTCTGTTATATATAAAACCTGGAAAGTAAAATGAGTAAAATTTTATTTAATTTTGTTATTTGAGTTACAATTATTTTCTGTAATTAATAAATTATTTCATATTAAATATTATCAGTTCCTCTCAAAAGAAATGAGAACGAAATGCTTAATATTTTTAGCTGGAGAAAAAGAAAGATGAGTCTGTTTCAGCGATATGGAATCCCCGGGCCTAAACCCAATTTCATTACTGGAAATGCAATGGAATATAATAGAAAAGTAAAAAAATTTTATTCATTGCTGAATTGTGAGTTTTGAGATTAAATATTTGTGCAATTTATCTTATTTACAGAGAAACAAATGCATCGATGAATGGATAGAAAAATATGGAAAAATTTTCGGGTAAAGATTATTATTGAGAATATTATTTTATTTTTATCATTTTATATAATATCAAAAATTCTGTCTGAGAGACAATATGCATACATTTGATTTAGTCCTTCGTACTTCATAGTAAGAAAATATACAATTAAAATTAATAGAGTAAAGTTCAAACACCAAATCGGGTTGACAATTCACAAGCGTTTATATTGACAAACAAAAATACACAAAATAAATACACAGTAACACTCAATGACACCAAATAAACAACGTTTACAGACTAGATTTCCACGTAAGCACCAAATCAAAGTTACAAACGACAATAATTCCGTAACAGGTCCGTTGGAAGAGCACCTTGCGACTTCCGTTTACGAACGTATCAATCGTAGAACCCACGAATCCTATACAACAGCGAGTACGTTACAGTCCAACCTGAGTCCACTCCTTATGGTATTCAAAACGAGAGCCTTCGCCTTCAGCTTTCAAAAGGAAACCTTTTTCAGTGTTGCCGCTTTTAAATTTCAAAATGTACTGAATCTCCTTCAAAAAATGTACTATTTTCCTTCAAAATGTACTATTTCTATGGTTGGTTGCTTTTGATATTAATATACCATCATACTAAGTTTTTGTGCTTATTTCAAATTCATATTCATAAATACTTTAAGTGAATATATATATATATATAGGTTATATATAGGCACGTAAACAAAGTATTCATGAAAAAATATATATATGTATACTTTCAATCTGCCACATAGGCACTTCATTAAATTAAATAAAAGAATAGTAAGACAAAACTTTCTTTAATAAAATTAGCAAAATCAATTCTACAAGTATAAAAAATTGCAAATCTTATCTTACAAGTTGAACAGATGTATTATGTCGTCTACATCTTCATTCTCTTCTGTTTCGGTATCGTGGATAGCTATTGGGTGAGTTTCTTTAAGTTCTGGGATCCAATCGTAACATTTTCGGTTTTGGGTTTTTAATAACTCTTTTGATAGCAGAAAAGCATTACAAGTGTCAACCTGAAGTCTATTGCGAATCTTTGTCTTAATTAAATTAAGTTGTGAGAAGACTCTTTCCACACAAGCACTAGAGTGGGGAAGACTCAACAAACTTGTTGAAAGCTTTCCAAGTATTGGAAACATCACGTCGCCATTGTCATCTTTAATTTTATTTACTTCATACCAGAAAGTTTCTAGGTTTTCAACTGCACAACTGGTTAACTTATCACGAATTTCAGGCAGCAGTTGCCATTCTGTGTTCAGCTCTTCATACTCATGTTCAGGCACAATATTAGGAAAATGTGTTACCAGGTTTACAACTGACCTAACATTTCCAGACAAAGCAATTTTTGGCTCCAACTTTGTTATTTCCTGCAAGATCAAATCATCAAAAGGAAATTTCTTTTTAATTTCTGCACTTAAAACAATATAGAAAGACTGAATGCTTGAGAGAAATAGCTTCATGTCTTTTTCAGGGAATTTATTCTTTGCAATCTGAACTTCGCACATTGCACCAAGATATATTGTTTCTATTCGTTGAAAATGTCGTGAATTTTGAGTGTCTATCTTGTTCAGCGGTATTGAATCCACATAATCTTTTTTCAGATAGTTGTGCAAAATTGTTTTAAACAGAGAAGATATGTTTGGCAGAAGTGATGTAATACGTGGCCTCTCGCTTTGAAAATTAAGGTTCATTTTGTTGATGAGTTCCAAAATGTAAGATAAAAAATGTAAATACAACTTATTAAAGGGATTCTGTAAATCTTTCAGTAACAACTGTGCTGTATGTATGTTATCTTCCACAGCAGCTGCTGTAAAATAAAGAGTGAGTGCATTCCATTGTTCTAAGGTTCTATTGACTACTGCCTGCCAGGATAGCCATCTTGTCTGAGATAAACGTAACAATCGATGTGGTTGGCCATCTACAAATTTTTGAAATTCACTAAGTTCATTGATCCTCTTGGAGCTATGAGCAAAGTAAGCATATATATTTCTAACCAAGTCTTCAATTGTCCGTGGAAGTTTGTTGCAAGCCTGCGACACACATAAGCTAAAAGAATGGCATACACATCCAAGAACAAAAATATTCGGATTGTCCTTTTTAATTAACGCTTTCACACCACCAGATTCACCCATCATCACAGAGGCATTATCCGCACCAAATCCAATCATATTTTGTGCAGGAATATTTAAATTTATCAAAAGTTCCATCATTGAATGATAGATAGCTTCAGCAGTTGCTTGCTGAACTTGCAACAGTCCCATAAAGCGATCCCTTGCTTTTCCAGAAGAGTTATCAAAATACCTAGCAATCACTGCCAAGCATTTGGTGGAGGAGATATCAGTCGTTTCATCAATAATTAAGGAAAATTTCACATTTTGTAACACTGAAGTCATTTCTTCGCAGCTTTTCGCAGATAATTTTTCTTTAATGAGTTCTGTTGTTTTCGTTCGGGCTACTTTTAGGTCTTTGGCAATATTTGAATCATGGCATACGGACTGGATAAGTTTAGGAAGGTGATCCATAATCTTTATTGGAAGATTATGCTCTACACAAAACATAGCTAATTTCAGCTCAGCTTCTAATTTTTCTTGTTGGTTTGATTTTCTTTGAAAAGCTTCTAGTAGGCCTCCTGATTTTACTGTTTCAAGGCTCTTCATTGCTTGTTTGTGTTTTGTATTGGTGGCATGTCGTCGAAGGTGACAAACATTTCCAGATATGGTTTTTTGGCATACTGCACAAAATGCTTTATTTGGGTATACTGTAGATCGTCTTAGCCAAGTCTTAAATTCTCCCATTTGTAGCCACTTGTCACAAAAATTTTGAGGATAATTTTTTCCTTTCTTCTCAGATTTATCATCCTTTTTCACAACACCACCATTCGATCCTGCTTCGTTTTCACTACCAGATTCAATACAAGATGAGTCTAATTCAGCTTCTTCAACTTCCGATTCAGAAGAATACAAATTAGTCATTTCCTGAGTTAACGATTTAGATAATGTTGATTTCTCAATGTGCCTGCGTTTCTTAACTGGAGAACTAGTACTTTTAGAAGCTGAAGTTATATCCCTCATATTTGTGGAAATGGCGGAAACAGCAGTTGCAGAAACATTGTTCGAAGAAAGCACTGCAGGATTAACGGGAATTTGAGTAGGCTTAACGGTTATTGGATGTAAGTTCTTCTGTGCTGCACCAATGTAGCCTATTTTTTGGTTGCGCTTGATGTATCTAAATTAGAAATTAGACAAAACATTGCACTATATTGTAATAATGTTTAGTCGGAAATTATTTAATGTACGTGAAAACAAATAAAAAGCAAATCGATATATTTGCTCACAAATATTTTTAAAAAAAATTTAAAAAGCATTAATATGAGTGCTTTTTTAACAGTTTTTTAATGATCGAAATTCTTTAAATCTTCGTGAGATCGAAATCAAATGCTCTGTTATTGAAATACAAATATAATCAAGGTGTGACTTGAAAAGGCTAATATTTAAATATAAAATAAAATATTTCATAAAATTTTTTAATGAAAATATGTTGTATGGTTTTTTTAACACAAGCATTAAAGCTAATTTTTTAAAAATACAATAGTGATGGATAAAAAAATTATAAACTAAATATGCGTGGACAGATTCAAATTAACAAAAGTTAATTCGGTTAAATTTCAGATATGTATACTGTCATGGCCGCACAGTGGGGACCTACGTTCAAACCTAACCTAACCTATTCTAATAAATTAACAAATTATTAGTAATTTATTAGAATAGGTTAGGTTAGGTTAGAACGTGGGTCCTCGGGCCCGAGAAAATTAAAAATTTGCATTTCTAATCGCAAATACTATCGAGATTCCGGAAGGGCAGCCATAACAGTATACGTATCTGAAATTTAACCGTTATTTCTTCTACCAAAATTACTAAAACTGAAGTTCATAATTTAAGAATTAAATTATAATGGTAGAAAATAATATAAAAGTATTTATATTATTTATACTCGTACAATTTCAAAACTATTTTCTATAATAATTCGACTCTGACTTAACGGCTATTTTGATATTATTGACGACAAAAGTTTAAAATCGTTGATTTCCTTACCTGTCCATTATTTTTGTTTGACGGATTTGAATTGTTTGGATCACGTGACACTATCTATGTTGTTGACGTCACCGACATAAGCCATGTGTATGTTGTGATTGGATAATTCAAATTAACAAGTAGTGACACTAGTGAGACTTTATTGAACTAATTTTTTCGGATTCTTTCGTTAATTAAGGCATGAAATATTATTTTGTACCATAAATGGTACTAAAATATTATAATGTACTCAAAATGTACTAAAAATCTAAGTGTACTTTCAATGCTCTCGAAAACGCAAAATGTACCAGAAAAGTACAAATGTACTAGAAACGGCAACACTGACCTTTTTCCCGTCGAAAGTCGCTCCTTTTATACTGGACGTAGTCCATGGTCGTCCTCCAATCAGCGCTATGAAGTCTTCGGCTCACCGGCCGTATCGTCGACCAATCGCTGCTGTTTGATTTAAACCCAACGGCCGTTTTCCTAACCGTCGTTCTAACGGTCGCTCTCCGACGGACTCCTCTCCAACGGCTATCAATTTGAATTTACAGAATCACGTTATAACACAAAAAGGCGGGAATCGTCCGTCTCGCGATTCCGACCACGACAAATAGTTTTACGTATGCGACAACAAAATGCAAACAACCGAAAACTACAATTACACAATATTATGAATGTTTACAAATGCGTCAATACTGATTTTATCTAACTGCATTTTGCTATGTTTGGAACGCGTTCATAGGCTGCCAGCATCTGAAATATATCATATTATCATAATGTGGATTAGCGTATTGAAACTTTTAATTTGTGACTAAAATCTACTATTTTATTACACAGAATTCTTCAAAACAATGCGTAAAACATTTCCTACTTGCATTTCTTTTTACTTTGAGTATGAAGGACTATAACGATTTTGAAACAAGCGATTAAAAATAAATTTTAACTCTTAATTTTAATTATATTTTGAGAAATTTGTTATTTTATAAATTTTATATTATAAATTATAAAATTTATATTATTTTATAATTTCTAGTTTCTTTCTTGGAGGAAATCCTTGGGTTGTGTGTTGTGATTTGGAATTGATAAAACTTATACAGATAAAGGAATTCAAAAATTTTATGAATAGAGATGTAAGTTTTTAAGTAATTTTTCGTAATTATAACCGTATTATTCTGATATTTCATTAGCTATTGTTTTCAGGTAATACTTCCGGATGGAGGAGTTCCTCATGATCTGACGCTTAAAACACTTATACTTCAATGTGATGCAGGATTGGAAAAATACCAGAAATATATTGAGCACAAGTTTCAGTACAGCTAAACTGAAGATGGTATTTATGCTACGTTAATAAAACTGTAGATATGTAGGATATTAAAATTATATTTTATAAATATTTAGCGTTACAAATACAAAAGTATGTATTGTTATTATTGAATCATATCAAAATTTTATGTTTTTAGATGAGCACTCTTATGTCTAAGCCAATAAATATATTTATGGAGAAAATCGAAAAACAGAAAGAATCGCCGTTTGATATTGCTGAATTTTATAAAAAGTTAACTTTCGATATAATTTGTAGAACAGCTTTTGGAATTCAGACAAACGTACAAAATGACGAAACAAGTAAATTTGTGCAATCTGTCTATAATCTCTCGGAGGTTGATTCTTCTGATATGTTGTCTATATTATCGAGTAAGAATTTTTAAAATAGTTTTATGATGTTTTTATAAATAATTAACATAATGTGCTTAGTTTGTTTTCCCGAAATTGAACCGGTTCCTACGTACGTTAGAAAGATTTTGGATGCAATAAAATATGCAATAAATTTTCCATCTGTTAAAATGGTGTTTGATACGTGCAGTCAAATGGTTACTTCTCGAAAAACCTCTGACGTAAGATTTACAATTTATAAATTGTTAAATAACAATATTATCGGTGATAGTTAAAACTGTTTTCTTTTCAGTATCATCCTCCGGATCTCTTGCAAATCATGATTGATGCTGAAGGTGAAGCGGATGGAATCATAACCAAGCTTTCATCAGACGTTATTGTTGCGAATGCTGTTCCTATTTATGACAGCTGGGTTATTATTATTTTTCATAAAATAATTTTTAATATAAATTATATCAAGTACATAATGCTAAACTGTACAGTAAGTTGTTTTTTTCTCTCTTTCTAGATATGACACTACGAGTACTATGTTAGCTTGGTGCACCCATTATTTGGTCAAACATCCTGAAGAACAAGAAAGAGTTCGTCTGGAAATAAACGAACACATTGAAAACAATGTAATTGTTTATGATTTAAGCAAATTGTTTTATTATGTCTAGTAATATATTTTTCACCTTAGTAGATATAACAAACACAGAAATAAATAAGACAAAATAAATTGTAGCTATGCGTCGATTCCGCGCGACACGTCCGAACAGGTAAGCTGAACAATAGTTTGGGGGGAGTGAGTATCAACGGTTGCGTGGCGCTCAAACAAAAGACGAATCGTCGATATTTGAAAATCGCGTAACTCCGGGTTCGCGTAAGTCTGGGTAGCGTAAGTCGAGTTATTACTGTATTTACGGATGTATGTAGTAAGCATTATTAATTTATTATTAATAAAAATTATTTATAAGTACGTTGATTAGCAACGATTTAATATAGGGTAAAACCGGTTACGATGTCTAGTCGAGAGATGTTAGAGGTTATTTATTAGAATAATACTCACGAAGGGAACCCGTGTGGTTGTCAATACCGATTTCGACTAAATTTTGTGGATGTGTAGTACTTACATATACTTAAACTCTGCCAGAGCTGCAGGACCCACTGATCAAACATTCTCGAGAAAATCACGATTAAATTTTTTCTAAAGTGATTAATACCTACGTAGCAGACCTATTTACATGTTAATGGCGTGGTGTGATTAGTTAAGGCATTGCGTGAAGAGCATTATTTTACGGGTTAGAATTTCGTGTGCAATAATTTTCTTTTTTTACATTTATAATTTAATTTTAAGTTTTCTTATAATTTTTAAACCAGAATTATTATTCAGTATATCGTATATTAGAATTACTACACAAAATATAAATTATAAATAGTGTTATCATAATTTTATATTGAAAAATTTTCTATTCATTTTTATTTTTTTCTGAGTTTAATGCTAAAATTTTTGCGATAAGTTATAATATTAAATATATAAATTTGTTAGTGAACATAAATTTTTAAGTTAAGAGAGTTTATGTTATTTTTAAAAAGTATTTTTTAACAGAAAATTGAATATGCCGATTTACCAAAATTGAAGTACCTGAGTCAAGTAATATCGGAAACGTTACGTCTTCGTACTCTTTCACCATTGTAAGTATTATGCACTTAGAAGTATATTCTACTTTTTAACTAATCTTTTTAACTAATGTAAGAGTTTACAATTACCCAGATTAACAAATAGAAAATGTTCGAAAGATTTCCATTATAAGAATATAATTATTCCAAAAGGAGTTTCAGTTATGATCCCAGTACCGAACTTGCTTAAAGACTGCAGATACTGGAAAGAGCCGGAAAATTTCAACCCTGACAGGTTTAATCTAGTGTCATTTTAACCTGTGATATTGATTAATTCATTTTTAATAATATGAATTTTTCTAAAAGTAATATTTAATATTTTGATTATTACATTTCAGATTTTCATCTAAGAATGCAGGACTAATAGATCCATCGATATATCAACCTTTCGGATATGGTCCAAGAGGCTGTATTGGAATGAGAATGGCTCAAACAGTTATGAAATTAACTTTGTCTAATCTCATAAAGCACTACAAATTAGAACCTTGTGGAAGTTTGGTAAATAGAACCTTACTTTAAATAATTTATTTAATTCAATGTATAAAAGTATTAATATTATTTTTTAATTATACAAATTAATAATTTGTTATAGGAAGTTGAAGAAGACTTTTCGCTTTTTATACCCCATCCAAAAAATGGAATTCTTGTAAAGGCAACTGCAATAACTTCGTGAAACTTTTGATAAATGAATTTTAATCAATATATTTTTTTTTTCGTGTGTTTGTAATGAAAATACTCATATATGTGTTAAATATATTTTTATGAAACCAACTTTGGTAAACTATATATATATTAGTAGCGTTTATGGAAATTGCATCACTTACAAAAGGCGTTTTACAAATGCTCAAATTAGGTTATAATCGATATTTGTAATGATAACATATTTAATACTGAAAAGAAATTAAAAAGAATATAGCAAAATACAATTTTTTATATGTAATGTTTTGTTAAACTTAACTGTAATTTTACACTATATTCTCACCAATACTGTTTATGAATAGTGTTTCAAGAACTTGTCGTTTACAATTACGGAAGGAACAAAAATGATTCATAAGGTATCTACGTCTGAAAAGCATAACGTATATACGTCTCGTTGAATGACATTTCAATATCTTGTATGGTCACTCCGATCTGTAATAAAAAGATTGCAGTGCTGTGGTATACAGTTAATGGTTTTCCTCAGGCTTTTTGTTCAATACTTTTGTCATACACTTTTGCAGTTGTTTATTTCAGACCTTCCCTTTGCAGTATTCGTGCTCACTATTGTCTAGCTTTATTAAACGTCTGATTTGTGCTTCTTGAAATTGTTTTCCGTTTACCTAAGCTATAATTTTTTCGTCTAAGAACAGAACGGCCTTGGAAATTGCATCATGTACAAAAAGTGAAAATAACGCTAAAAAATTGTAGTGAGAGGACAGGCTATACTTTACTCACAGTCTTGGAGATGTGACTTTTCACAAAGTCTTCCTGGGCACTTAGTTTCGAGTTACGTGAGTAGCGAACCTTTCGGTATTCACATAAATTAAGTCTAAGCACCTGGAATGTGTAAGATTTCGTGTTGCACAACTGTTCAATGATTGTTGTAATTAGCTTTGGAGTATAACATGTTTTATAGCCTTTACAAACGAATTTAAAAAGAGTAGTCTGCTTACACTTACTGGATATGCATCCGCATACAATTTAACTCGTATACTTTATTCTCTGTACGGAAAAATTTTTGTTATAGGTCTCGTCTTTTCTAAGCCTAACATAGGGTTTGCTGTCAGATTCCGTGCGGGTTAAATTTGGATTAATCAGAAAACATAAAAGAATCAAACATGTCAACGCACCAATCGCATGCTGTTTTGTCCGGATAAGCAGCTGTCTATGTATATTACTCGTTATAATTCAGCAATGCTTTTACTCAATTGTTAAGCTTTTAAACTCATATTCACAGCGACGTCGCACCTTTCCTGCACTGACTCAAATCGGTCTGCTTTATAGATTTTATTTCAGATAGACTCAAAGTTAAAATGAAACCTCAATTTTTCCAATATTTCCAATTTTTACATATAAAAGGTCTATTTGAGAAATATAAGAATGAATTTAACAAATTTTCCATGGAGTTGGCTCCTTCTCCAAAGAACAGAGTATCAACATTACTGCATGGAAAAAGAAACGAAGTAGATATTCTCAAGACACCTGGAGTAATTTACAAAACGTTCTTGTAGATTTGTGGAAATGAAACTAAATATTATATAGGAGAAACGAAAAGATTACTCGAAATCTAGTAAAAGAACATCAAGCAGCTATTAGATTAGGTACAATGACGTCACCAAGGCACTGTAGTGGGGCATTGGTTTACACTGTAGTGAGGCAAATTGTAAAATTAATACCGATAATATAAAAATATTGTTTAAAGAAAAGAATATTGTTAAGAGAAAATTTAAGAACATTTCTCAATAATAAATAAGAAAAATATAAATAATATTAATTTAACTAATGGCATCAATGTTTATGCATGTTAGGATTTGTTAACTATAAATGCACTGATGCGCCGATTGAATTGTGTCACTGAAGAGGCCGAAGCGTCGTTGCTTTGACAAAATGCAAATAATGAGCAACTTACAGTTGTATGATGAATGTGAAAATATATAATTATTTTCTTGTTATAAGTGTTTTTGAATATTTTCATCGCTCTGAAGCTCTTAAAGTCGGAACAGGTTGAGTCAGATTGATACTTTTCGTCGTATTTTTGACAAGACTACGTCTTGTTTATAAAATCGTACTGCCGTTTTTGTTACCAGCTTAGAGGTATGATGGAATACATGTCAAGAGTTGATATTTGGCACAGAGTATTCGATGCCCAAATCATTTGAGCATAAAAAAAATCCAGACTTGTAGGTAGTCAGGGGACCAAGAACCGAGTCAAAATAAAATACAAATTGGCGACCCTCTTCTACAAATAGGCAAAACAGGAACCTCACCCCACAGAAGTCAGGTGGGGAGAGTAACACCCAGTCATTCTAAGAAGTGAACTATGTCTTTAGGACTGAACACGTAGTATCTTCTGTTAAATAAAATTTGTAATCTAATTTTGTAAATTTGGGAGTGCTTCAAATATGACGTTAAAACGGTTTTATGTCGTTACAAGTGGGTTTTTTTTAACATTATCTAGTAAAGTAAAATCTTGGAACTGATAAAAATTTGACGTGTAGGGCAGAGGGCGCCACCGTGTGAACTTTGCCCTTTGACCTTACTTTGCTCCTAAACTCTAACAAGGAGAGGCATCTTTTTACTTCATTTAGTTAATCTTACGATTCGATAGTCGTGCCGATCTTGGATTTATGTTATATCGCGACACTACTGTAAATATCGCGTAGCCGATAAAAATTAAGTAAATTGTCAGTTTCTCAGTTAATTTTTACCTGCAGAACCCGTGGTCGAGGTCAACTTGGACATTACTGACAAGGTAGGACGTGCCACGTACAGATTTTAGCCACGCAGATAAAGACGTTATATTAGGGTTGTCGTTACATCCGATGACGTTATAATCGGGTTAAACTGTATGTTGTTTGTGCAAAATTAAAAAAATAATTTCGGACGATACAATAGCCACGATTATTTTTTTCAAAAACGGGAAATTTTCGTTAGGCATCGACAAAAATTCAACGCGGGCCGACAGGCAACGGAAAGAAATTTCGACATAGATAGGTTAATTTCACCGAAAATGCATCGTGGACGACCTCGTGGTCGTGGCCGGCGAAGTTTGAACGATCGTGCTCAAAACCAGCAATGCCAAAGAAGATTGGAGAATGAGAACGAGACCCGCTTGAGCGTCAAAGTGAATGCTGCTTAGTAGTGAGTCTCCCAGTGAGTCTTGTCTCAAATACGGCTTTGCCGTTTTACTTGTTAAAAATATTTTTGGACTATTTTAATTTTACTTTCAGTTTGGAAGAACTCCCAGTGCGTTATCGCAGATTGAATTGTTTTAGCATCGTATCATGCACGGCGTACTCACAAGATTATCTTTTAATCCAGCTTTTCTTTCAATGCTGCCATGTAACAAACTGATAATTATTTGTTGATGACAACATACACTCTGTGCTGTTACGAGATTTAAATCTTTAACATTTAAGGAAACAATTACGAAGATTTAACACAATGAGTTTTTGAACTAATAGATGACTGCGTGGTAAACTTTGTCAGCCAATGAAAAGTATTCACGTGTTTGTTATGTCTTGTATCTTGAAATCTTAACGGTTTCTTGCAGGTTGCAGCCAACTGATTCTATGTTTTAGAAAGAAACACATTATTATTGGAATTTTGAGTAATGCAATTTCCATCGCCGCTAAAAATGTTAATAATTTGATTGAATTTAACATACAAATAGAAACTGTAATAACGGTATATGTAAAAGCTTATACATTTGTAATTATAAAGTGCTATTAAATATGACAAAGATTTGAAAGTAAAAGTACCTTGAAAATAACTTTTGTACGTTTACATTATTTTTATAATTAATGGACAATTAAAATGATATTATTTTACGATGTGGAATGTGTGTGGTGTATTTATAAAGCTCGGTCAATGCCAGAATAAAAGCAACAAAACAAAATACATAGAAATTACTTTTAGTGGTCTTAAAATTGCTGTCCAAGAAAGACTATACACTTATAATCAATTAATCTTTATTATTTGATATAACTTTTGTTATTACAAAGGGGGTTAAAAGAACATTATTGTTTTAAGGTAGCTACATGAACAAAGAAATTGTATAATTTATACAAAGTTAGCTTGGAAAAATTATCACCGAGTATAATTTGATAACAAAAATCAGATGGCAGAGTAGCAGCTCGGGTATCCAAAACGAAGTTACACGAATCGAGTAGGTGTTTTCTCATATCCAACACTACTGATCCACAAAAAAACACCCTGAGTCGTCCGAGATATTAATTGATTTGCCATTTAGGTTTATAGAGAACCTATTTAGTCTAAACTGTGCACCAAATTACTTTAGTTTATAACTCAAATCAGACAATAAATAAGGCATTGGACTCCACATTCCATTATGGAAGATTTCACTGTTCCAAACTCTTTCAGTCAAATATTGAACATCCCTAAACCAATACAGGTCTCTCAATCGTCGATCACAGTCCAGAAAGAACAGACTCTCACTTAAAAGTTCTATGATACCTTTATCTTACTCGTGTTGAAATTAACTGTCTTCTTTATGCTGATGATATCCTTCTCTTAGCTAATTCGGCTTCTTCCTTATACTACGTTCGCACACAATCCACGACTCACTTCGATCTCGATTTACCTACAATCTGGATTGTGACTGTCGCTATTCAAACGTCGTGCCGTTCGCACAGGTAACTCGCTTGAGAATAACCCGGCTATTGCAAGCGATGATAAAACTGGCATAACTACTCGGTAAGTCACAAACACCAACACACAAAATGGAAGTTTTGATTAGAAATAAATACTTTTTCTTGCCATATATCTAATAATAGACAGATGTCATCGTCTCTCCAAACATCTTTTTTATTTCTTTGCCGATAGCCCGACACGTGTTCTGTAGCCATCTTGTATTTTCTCGCGCGCGTGGGATTGTGGGATCTCTCTTATGACTGGATCTAGTTTCAAGAACTCTCTCCAGTCAATCGCGATTGAACGTCGTTTCAGTCGAGATTGAAACGGTCGAGGGTGTTCGCACCAAGGCATAGTCGCTGACCTTGGTCACAATCTAGATTGAAATGCTTGGTGCGAACGGGGTATTAGAGAAAGACTTAATCTTACTTGGAAATACTGTGAAGATAATCGATTGGCAATTAATTTGGAAAAGACAAAGCTTATGATCTTTCGTAGAGGTAGAAAACATAAAAAAACAGATAGTTTTAGTTTAGAAAACCATAGATTTGAAATTGCGTCTAACTTTAAATATCTGGGTATTTATTTTTCTTCACATGGTACATTCTCCTATCATTTAAACAAGGTGTTACCTGCTGCAAGATCTAGGATCTCCAATCTCATCACGTTACTTATTAAAATTAAAGCGTCTTCATTATATAACTACTTTAAACTATTTGATTCTTTGATTGGACCAAGTATGTTTTATGCTTTCCCGGTTTGGGGCGGTCTTTTAGTGGACAAGTTTGAACCGATACAGTTATTCTACTTTAAGCGGGTGTTCCATATTAACAGATCTGTCTCGGGGTCTGCATTCAGAATGGAATTGGGAAGACCTCCCCTCGCAATTGGATTGGTGATAAAATTGTTTAGATTTTGGAGAAAACTAATTGACCTACCGGAAGATAATTATCGAAAATTGACATATACAAGACTTTCAAAGATGGATGGTAATTCGTTTTTGAAGCCATGGCCTGCTATCGCTAAAGCATTATTAAATAATATAAGATTGTCATATAGCTATATGTGTTTAATATGAAATGGTCACAGGTAAACTACTTGAGACCACGCCCCCGTGAGCTTAAAAGGGTTAACTCTCAGAAGCCCAGGGAGATCGTTCAAAAACAAAACAAAAAGGATAGGACTCAGTGGTTCTCCTTGAGGTAGCCCTCTATTGGACTCAACATAATCAGTGCTTAATGAAAAAGTTTCTATAAAATATCTAGTATTGGAGAAGAGACTCTTAAGTAAGTTGACAAAAAACGAAGAAAGACCAATGCTTCTAGGCTTATACCATAACAAATCACGATCAACTGTGTCGAAAGTTTTCTTGAGGTCAATAAATGCAGTATATAATTTCCCTCGTTTCCTCGATAGTAATATTTGAATAAGACCAGTCAAAATAAACAAATTATATTCAACACCTATATTTTTAACAAATGCTCCTTGAACAGTTGTAACAATATTAAATTCGTTCATCCAAATCCGGAGCCGATTTTCAACAATAGTTGAAAAGACCTTTCTAAATACATTAATTAAAGCGATTGGTCTATAATTAGTTGGCGTCTGCCTACATCCCTTCTTATATATCATTCTCGAAGCAATTTGTTTCCAAGATAGTGGAAAGGAGCGCCTAGACCAAAAGGAATTAAACATATCCAATATATCCAATAGTATTTCTGTAGAAAGGCATTTTATCATTTCATTCCTTATATTATCAGGACCTGGAGCCTTAGATGATCTTAGTTTTCTGATTACAACTTCTAATTCGCTCAGGGTAATAAAGTCATCCAAAAGAGGTACAGTATTATTAAGACTTACATCGATATAAATTACTGTATCTGGTCCAGCGAAATACTCTTGCAAATAGTTTAACCAATCCGAGGGAGATATAGCATTTTCACACGGTTTCTTAATTCGAAACTTATTGACTAGTGACCAAAAATCTCTAGTATTTTTTGTCTTCAATAATAATGAATTTATTTTAGCCAAAAAGATCTTTTGCTTCGCCTTACATAGCGACTTGTAGCTTTTATTTAATTTACAATATTTGTCCAAGAGGTTTCTACTTTTGTTTCTTCGAAACATTCGTAGTATTCTGTTCTCAGATTTCTTTAAACATAGACACTGTGGATCAAACCATTGCTTCTCAAATGATAACAAGGAAATGTTCTTCTTGACCATCCCACATCGTAAAGCCGAAGTCAACAAAATGTTTAGTAGTTCTATAAACAAAATCTACAACAAAAACAAATCTTGCAGAGCAAGGAACTCTTAATTTACATGTTTATTTTATGGTTCTATGATTGTGTTTAGAAGTTTTTTCTGAGTTTATTTTTGATTTTTATTTTGTTTTTTAATTTTTATACGATATTAGTTAATTATGTATCTTTTAATCCGTTGTTAATTTTTTTAAATTTAAATATTTGTATTAATCCGTTGTTAATTTTTAAATTTAAATATTTGTATTCGTTCTTATGGAACGGTTCTATTCGATTTGTTTAGCCTGAGGATGGCCTATAGAATAGGCCGAAAACGTTTGTTTAAAATTAAACTTTCTCAGCGAAGATAAGGTGTTAGATTTTGTTTATATAATTTTTGCAGAGCACGTTTTATTTAATGTTTAGTAGTTCATCATAGTAACTCTGCGCATCCAGCAAAAAAGTTGTCTTAATCGAGGTATACAGCGAGCTAACCAAAGATAAATAGTCATCCGATCTATCTTGTTTCCATACGTAACGAATTTTTGGGAGTTTCAGAGTCCGTACGCTATCCGTCGTAAATTCAAATAAAATTGAGATTGGAGAGTGATTACAAATGAAAATATCAAGAACGCTAAAATCCAATAATCTATCTATTAAATAAACATTTACTGTTATTAGATCTATAACAGATAGACCAACTGTTGAAAGAAAAGTGAATTTAGCCGGGATTGTCTGAGGCACATCGACCATTTAAAATATATAATCCGTGCGACTTAATCAGTTGTAAAAAGCTTTTTCCTCTTTGGTTCAATGTTAAGTCATTAGATCTTCGGGAATTTAGGACATTAATATTACTCCCAGCTATAAAAATTATCTAGTTCCTTGCCTATTCTGGCATTCGTGTCACCTAAAATAACTATATCGTCGTCAGGGAAATTCATCAACAAGTCTTCCATTTTTTTTAACAGAAAATCATAAAGATCTATTCTCATATAAACAAGAACAATAATCAAGCTTTGACTAAGTGAACAAAAAAATCTTCCATAATTTAATTTAATCACCATAAGATTATCGGAGTTAAACAACATTTCCGAGGAGCCCAATTTCTGGGAAATTGCAAGAATAAGACCGCCATAAGGACGACCGGGACCAATTTGTTTTTTAGCAAGTTGTTCATATAGAAACAAATTTGGGTTCAACATAGAAAGAACCGGTTTGAAATACTTAGTTAATCATGTCTCAGTTATAGCAACTAAATCATAATTTTGCAATAAATAAATGAACCCTTGGTCATTCACTGATAAGTCCAGCGTTCCTTGGCAATTCCAAGACAATATCTTCATTTCCAAAATTTTATTTGTCTCGTTAGCAGTTGTTCCACTTATCCTTTTTGGCTGGATTTGTCTAAAAAAGTATCGATCTTCTGTAGTTCATTCGTACCCAAATTAAAAGTAAATTTGTCACCATCGACAGTCAAGCAGTCGGCTTTCAGAAATATTAATACTTTTTTTTTCAAAGATTTTGCTTCCGCAAAAAAGGGCAACTGTTTTCTAAGCCTTAATCTTGATCTGTATGACAAATCGTCAAAGACTAATGCGCGGGAATGACGGCGACGCCTGAATTTTCTTAAAATTTTTAAAGATAACTCTTTTGTCACCTTGACTATAGAGTTTAAACAAAAGAAGTCGAGTACCCGATATTCGATAACTATTAACTAAAGGAATAGACTCCCCGCTCTGTCTTTTAAATAATTCAATAAAGCGATTAGCATTATTAACTATTTCCTCGTCATCGCCACTCAAACCAGAAACAATGATATTATTCTTCTTCGAATCGTTATGAACCGAGTCTATATAATAATTTTGAAGAAAAAGTTTATCCAAACATACAGTTTTAAAGGACGAAAGTTCAGCAATTTCTCCTTCCAGGCGAGACAGACGTTCGTCGTATTCCTTATGTAAATTAGACAGCCAGTCAAATTTCGACGACAATTCCTCCAGTTTTGATAGAATAGTATCAAAACGTTCCTCGAGGAGACACAGAATCTTCTGAGGTAGTTGAGAAGAAATATCCTGCGATGCAAAATAGTCCTCCAATCGAGATGATTTCAACGTTGGTTCGCTTGGAGATCGACGACGTTTACCGGCGGAAGTCGAAGCTTTATTGCGGGGTGAAGAAGGTGGTGTACGAGACATTGGGCCTGGGTTAAGTTCGACTCCTCCAATAATAAGCAAAAAGAACAAAATTAAAAAAGAAAGTATCACAGTAGAAAAAGACATCTTCTACAAAGTCAATTAATGGCAGACAATAAATTGTAGTTCGAAACAGCAACTCGCAGAAAAAACACCACTATACACTTATAATAATGTTCATAAAGCTTCTGGAAACAGAAAAGTCTTGGTTGGGACCACCTTAAGAACTGCTGTCTGATGGACCTGAATTGCAGACACATCAACGCAACGTGATCTCTTAAAGAACTTCTTGAATGATCTCGTGAAGGCAAGGAAACAAGAACATGTCTTCAGGCGGTAAGATTGTTTTGTTTAACGTTTCAGGCGTCTCCGTCGCCATTTTCCTCGATTTGAAGTAGAACTTCATGTACTGTACAATACTATTGTTTCATTGCGTTTTACTATTTCTCGTATAGACGTTTAGTGTTATTAGTATTAATGTAGAGAAACGAATTTCCCTAAGGTATAATAAGCCTGAAATATAAATTCTTTGTAAACGAAATCAAAATACAAGGTGTGAAAATTTAAATCCCGAAATGGCCGCATAGTGTCGCGTATGACATAATTATATCGAAATGCCGTGCGCATTCGTGTTCGAACATGTTTGAACTAATACGTGCGTAAATTTCAAGCTGATAGAGCTATTTGTTACTTAGCTATTGGGAAGGTAATAGTTATCTGTGTGCACTCTTTGACAAAAAAATGGGTGACCGAAATTTAAAGCAACGTATAAATATTAGATTTTCGAAAAATGCGCTACTGAAATGTCACAACAATTTCAAGTGGCATATAGTGAAGATACCATGAAAAGTGGGTGATGTCACATGAAAGATGGACGGATAACCCAAGAAGCGGACAGCCAAAAACAACAATAACGCAAATCTTGCACTCTGTTAATATTAACAGAGTGCAAGATTTAGATTTAGAGCAATGCTATTTAGAAGTACTGTAGAGATTCGAGATGATATTCGAAGAAAAAGAACCGAACTATGACCAAACAAGTGGATCATTCATCACGACAATGCGTTAAGTTACAGTGTAATCACTGTAATCTACGTAGCCACATGATCCCCACGTAGCCACCCGATAATAGTGCATGCTTTGAAGAGTATATTGTAATAAGATGGGAGTGAAATTGACTGCATTTTGGGAATGGTATACGTATACCCGGTTAATGTAACCCTTGGTGCCAAGATGGCCCAAGGGTTACGTATACCCTTATACGTATACGTATCAGTGGCGTATCGTCATTGGAAGCGGTGGAAGCGCCGCTTCCCTTGTATTTTCTAAAATATAATTTCATATTGGGCGATTATTTTCATATTTTAACGTACTTTGAATTAATTAAAATTAATATTTCATTATAACCGCATTATGTATCTTATTCTATTTTGTATTACTGTATATTATATATGTATCTTATTATCTATTGTATATTCGAATATCAGCGGCGGAATGGAAGCGCTGTATTGTCGAAACCGGGTCAGCTTTCACGGCGAAAATAACCGAATGGTGTAAAGCAGCCATATTATAGGCATTTGCGCATGCGCTTTACAGAGCACCAACCTCACCCGGTTTAGCTGGTGAGGTTGGTGCTCTGTAAAGCGGTGGTTTAGCCCGGTTTAGCTGGTGGAAGCTACACACCAAAATATCGTATAATACTTCCAACGATTCTGCCAACTGCCAGTGGCAACTTAACCACTGGCAGGAAGCTGACTACGTGAATTGTTTAAGATCTAAAAAGTAAAGAGTATTAAATGTTATTTTTACGCATGTTTCCTTGCAAAGTTATATTTAATTATAATTTTCTTTTAATTATACTGTAATTATAATGACAGATTTTCAGACATAAAATCTTTAGAATTTTTATCACTTTTAGATGTTAATAATTTTAATATTATGAAAAACAATTTTTACAAGCGTGTTTTAATTCTTTAAATTAAGTAATTTTATGGGAAATTTTTTGATATATCCAAATTACGTAGCGAATCGCAATATTTATATTCGTGTCCGGACTATATTGACAAGTAACTCTTAGACATAAAACATATATATATATATATGTATATATATATAATTAATGTCGATTCGATCAAAGACGTACTAAAAGAATTATATGATTTAATATCATTAATTTTTACGGTACCATTTACCAGTGGGTCTGTTGAGCTCAGTTTTTCGACCACGAGGCAAATTCATACATTGACCCGTATCACTCACTCGGTCGGACGAAAAATTGTCGTCGCAAGAGTTGCTTTCGATAGAAAAAGAGCTTTCAAATACGTTGATGGAGTTGACGACCAGCGACTTTTATGATAAAGTAATTAACGACTTTGCGGAAAAAATCGCCGAATAGAGTTAGGCCGCGACTCCACTAGCCGTAAAAGGGCCGTAAAACCCCTCACCGTAAAAGCTTTTAATCACGTGATCATGATATTTTACGACCTGCTCAGGCGTAAAATATCATGGTCACGTGATTAAAAGCTTTTACGGTGAGGGGTTTTACGGCCCTTTTACGGCTAGTGGAGTCGCGGCCTTAGTTTATATAAAATTAAAAACAAGTTTTTCTATCATTGTTTGTATCGTATCAATTTGTATTATGTATGTATTATTTGTATTTTAGAACTAAAATACATAAATTGTTTATTTTTGTCATTTTCAGTATTTGTTTAAAACTTTTATGGAAATGTGAGGTTCCAGAAAGGTCTGACCCGTCACGAAAGACACGAAAAAAAATGGTTAATTTAGAGAAAAATTTATTAGTTTAAAAAAACATAGGTTAAAGTCGTTTGTAGTCGGACAACCATTGTTTATATCAAACTACCGGACAGAAACCATAAATCGCGGAAGGAAGTCGTCCTATGATCGGTGGAAGATCGAATTCATCTTCGATTTTGACTTTTCTCGCGCTCCAGGTATGGGTCTGGTTACGTTTACTAACCAGGGACCAACCACTCGGGAAGCGTGATTGAGGGAGAACGACCAATCAAAATGGACGAAAGAAAGAACGGAGATTGATATAATCTCCGACATCTCGCACTCGGTTAACGTTCCGAATAACCAAAACGCCGTGTGTCGACGCGCAAAAAAAAAAAAAAAAAAAATACAATTTCTCTTCTATTGTGCCAACCTATAACCCGTGCCACTTCGGACTTAGACGTGTCCCTGACGCCAACGGACGAAGTCTCCCCGTGTCTTACAGACTTGTCAACGCCACTGTCCCGTGGCCACCTTCCATCGACCATCAAAAAACCACATCGACGTCTAGGACGTCCGAACGGCTGATTGTCCTAAAGCAAACTATTTAGTATGTAGTGTGAAATCCGGAATTTAGCGGATTTTTCGAAATTATTTTCCCTAATGACTCATAAAACGAACCTCGGAGTTCGTGGGAATTTTATAACCCTTTCTATTAAAAGTAAACGTTCTCACGCGGTAAAGACGTAAAGTTTACACTTACCGTCCAAATCTGTCAATTGTTTTAATTCTGACGACAACCTTAACCTCTAAACAATCGGTGCTCGTGACATAATTTCCCACCGCAAAATTATAAAACCCGCTTCTTCCCCCCTCAGGGGAGTCTCTGGTCTTCTATCTACGGAGTGTGTACAACGCCAACCCTCCAAGCCGAATTTTTCCGCGTGCCCTTTTTGTTGGATTACTTCAAGCCTCCGATTCGACCCTATTTTCGAGCGACACCGTTTGACCTATTGCCAAATTCAATTGGATATTCCGTCTTCTACAGAACAGTTCAAAGAGGTGCAATCGGTATTGTAACTCTCTCTCTCGGTCTCCCCCTCCCGCATAATAGGGACTAGAACGCTAGAAACCGAAATTCGCGTTGTACTTGTTTATTTGATTAATCTCAATAAAGCTTGTTTCGTTGTTAAAAATGGCGTCTTTGCACGACTGTCGTTCACACCTTATCGTCGGCTCCATTGACTTCCTCCACTCGCGTAACGCGTAACAAAACGTAACAGCCATCCTTGACAAGTGAGTAGGTCAACGACCTGGTGCCGAAAGGAGCAGTCCAACTTCCTTTGACCTTCCCGGCGCCTCACAATAGTGCATGTTTATTTTATGTTAAAATAAGCGGTTTTTGTCAGATACTTGTCGTCTTTCTCTTCCGCTACCACGCACGTACGAATGGACCCTAGACCATCACTGACGCTCAATTAACTTATTGCCCCTGGAAGTCGGCTTCTTACAGAAACACAGTTTCCCTATCATCAAATGTCACGGCACGCCACTGCAAGAGACTACTGCATCATCTGTGGAGAAACCTTTGAAGAAGACTGGATTCAGTGTAGTATTTCTGAAGCTTGGGCTCACGAAAATTGCGCTAATCTTGAAAGAAACAAATATTTTTATGTGATGTTTGCATTACCAAAAATAAAATAAAATAAAATAAACACAAAATGCATTTGTCATTAAAACGAATTGTTAAATTTTCAGACTGATAATTTTTTTAATTTTTATTATTTATACCACTTTCCTATCATAGTTTTACGATCTATAATTTGTACTTTTATAAATTTCACAAAAATGACTCTGCCTAATAATAAAAAGTTGTTTGTAAAACCAAAATTAATTCTCTTCTTGCACATTTTTCGCTTGTCTGATACAATTCTCCAAAATTAAACTTGGTAAAAATGTAAAAAGTGTAAAAAAAATGATTAATATTTTTATCTTAGAAAAATGAGTTTTAACGGATGTTTTTATAAGACAATGAAGTTTTGTATGGAATGTAATCTGGACCAATTCAGCTGTAAAATTTTTTTATAATATGGGAGCTTAGCTCTCCGGTACTACCCGACTTTCTCCTACATCGACGACAGACTGATACGTCGACATATCAGTATCACATCATTATCGGTCAAATTCCTTTATACTGTATGAGATATCTGTTTAACGCAATTCTTTTTATCAATCACATGCCAAATGTTTATAAGAAGCTTTAACCATTTCAACTCAGATTAATTTTCGTTAGGTTCATAAAACGAACGTCTGTCAATCCACAAATGAAAGGTAAATGATTTATTATAATATTGTAGTTTTCCTATTCGAAATAGATACAACCAAAATATAATAAAAATAATTATATAATACTCTATATAATTTGTAAATACAGAATATAATTATATCAATAGATCTTAATATAGAATCCAGTCGGATAGAAGACAGTTCCTATAAAGAATTTTAAGGAAAAATAATCAAAGAATTAGAATGGCAATTAATAATATTGAGCAACGAGTTACGTAAATTTCCAGAAAACATTTATTTAAAAATACATCTTGCGCCATCTGTTATGATATTTTATTAAAAAAACTTTTATACAATTAATTATTATAAAATGGCAAAAAGCTTAGTTATGAGGGTGGAGATGTGTTTTATAAACATTTGTAAATGCTAATAACTAGTAAAATCTTTATTAAGTCGAGATATGGCATATGACCTCTTCTATCTCTCCATTCCCTCGAGCTTTAAACACAAAACTTTAAAAGAGCCTCTATTGTACAGATCTCAGTGCCAAATTTAAGAAATTTTCGACAAAAATTGTGAAAATAAATGTGTGGGGGGAAGATTTTGTTCACCCACAAAATCATGCCGACACAAACAGGTACTAATGTACAGTACATACAAAAAAAAGCCTTTTACTTTTTCCTCGATATTTCGAAGCCTCCAAGCCAAAAACGTAAAAATCTTCGAGGGTCATTTTTGACCGATTGCAATACTTTCCTTCTGTTTTATGCAACAGCCGGGGAAGTAAAACGTTATATAAAAACAGTAGAAAGGAGAATTTTAAAAAGTTGTTATAATCATTTGAAAAAAAGGAATTGCAATAAAATGTTTTAAAAATTAGATAATCCGAAAATCAAGGATGAGACATTAAGAGGAAGAGAGATGGAGAGATAGCATTATGAGAGATACAGAAAGAAGAGAAATAAAATACTTAAGAAAGAGTGGTGTGATGTCTTATTAAAAGTTTAAAATGCATAGAAATGCAGAATTAGAATTTTTACTTAAACATCATAATTGTCATTATTTATAATATTTATTGTTATATATAATATAATATAATATTATATTATTAATAATATTTTAAACTTTTCTAAATACATTAATTAAAGCGATTGGTCTATAATTAGTTGGCGTCTGCCTACATCCTTATTATATATCATTCTCGAAGCAATTTGTTTCCAAGATAGTGGAAAGGAGCGCCTAGACCAAAAGGAATTAAACATATCCAATATATCCAATAGTATTTCTGTAGAAAGGCATTTTATCATTTCATTCCTTATATTATCAGGACCTGGAGCCTTAGATGATCTTAGTTTTCTGATTACAACTTCTAATTCGCTCAGGGTAATAAAGTCATCCAAAAGAGGTACAGTATTATTAAGACTTACATCGATATAAATTACTGTATCTGGTCCAGCGAAATACTCTTGCAAATAGTTTAACCAATCCGAGGGAGATATAGCATTTTCACACGGTTTCTTAATTCGAAACTTATTGACTAGTGACCAAAAATCTCTAGTATTTTTTGTCTTCAATAATAATGAATTTATTTTAGCAAAAAAGATCTTTTGCTTCGCCTTACATAGCGACTTGTAGCTTTTATTTAATTTACAATATTTGTCCAAGAGGTTTCTACTTTTGTTTCTTCGAAACATTCGTAGTATTCTGTTCTCAGATTTCTTTAAACATAGACACTGTGGATCAAACCATTGCTTCTCAAATGATAACAAGGAAATGTTCTTCTTGACCATCCCACATCGTAAAGCCGAAGTCAACAAAATGTTTAGTAGTTCTATAAACAAAATCTACAACAAAAACAAATCTTGCAGAGCAAGGAACTCTTAATTTACATGTTTATTTTATGGTTCTATGATTGTGTTTAGAAGTTTTTTCTGAGTTTATTTTTGATTTTTATTTTGTTTTTTAATTTTTATACGATATTAGTTAATTATGTATCTTTTAATCCGTTGTCAGAATTAGAATTTTTACTTAAACATCATAATTGTCATTATTTATAATATTTATTGTTATATATAATATAATATAATATTATATTATTAATAATATTTTAAAAACTGTAACCGAATCAAATATTTTCTACAATTTATTTTTCAATATGGTATCATATTATTTGTCATAAATAATTATATAATACAGTATAATGTAATTGTATAATCAATAAAATAATATAGTCTATCTATTATATATATATATTCTGTTTTGAGAATTTTTAACATAATTGTAGCTTATTGAAGTATTTAAAAACCAATATAAAGTAAATATTCATATTGAACATATTAATTCTAGATGTTGCCCATAATAATATCATTAGCCGTTTTCGTATGTCTTCTCTCATTTTGGATAAGGTAAGTCTTCATTTGTTTAGTTGTTTCTTCTTTCTTGCACAAATAAAATAAAAGATTTATTAAGTCAATTAATTTTAAAATCGTGATTTATTCGAAATAATAATGAAAATTTGTTACTTATTAATAATATTAAACAGGGTTATATCAATTTTTAAGTTAAAAAATTATTTAATTATTATTTAGTCTGGGAATCGTTTTCGAGTTTTCTAATTTATGTGTAAGGATTACAAATAATTTTATAAATACATATGAACAAATAATGTACAAAATAACTAAATTAACAACGAAATAAAAGTAATTTTTTCTGTTTTTATCGATATAACTATTTGGCCATTCAAAATAAACATATTTATGAGAATACAGTGGACCTAAATTCCCGCTAACTCCGATTAATAGGGGGTAAAGATTATCCGAGTTTACAAAAGTTTGAGTTAAAAATAGAAAAAAAATTTTTGCTACATACGAATAGATTTTGTTACCGACAATGTTGAGGTAGTAATTGGTAAAGCGCGTGGCAATCGCGGTGCATGCAAATTTACCACTGCTAGTTGATCCGCTGGTGCAAGAAGAAGCAGGATTCTGTAACGAGATTTCCATCTGTCTCTAGATGGTGGATATAGAAACAGTTGCAGCTTTCCTACATTTTTTACATGGTGGTATATCCGAAATTTTCAAAGTCTGGCCACCGTGTATGTGTGCCCTGGTGTATCCACTGTACTCATCTCTATAATGGGTCCATTGTACAATATTGGAGAAAGGCCTAAGCCCTCCCTAAGCCTGATGAGGCCTTCCTCCAACATTGTCATCTGCGGATAGTGTCTTTAACTTCGTCGTACAGTCATGTCTGGAGTTCAACGACCATCAAACATTGAAAATTTTGAATACAGAAGTGAGCCTCTTTCGGCCTTTTCATAACATATTATTTTATGAAAATGGAAGCAATTTAAGGCACTCTGATGACATTATCTAGTGTGCAGTCGGGCCAGAACTGTAATCATTTATGTACTGGTCTTACACATAGATGTATGCAGAATTTTTACCTGAATTTTTAGAATACCTGTTCTATTTATAATTTTTTTATATTCCATACTAAATATGTTTTCTTTTAAATGTTTCTTTTAGTCTATTTTATTCGTTTTACAATTATCATAAAACAATAAGAATATAACCAACCTTAGATAGTAAATTCCTTCTGTAAATTTTGTTATTGCGAGCAGACGAGAAGGGAACAGACAATTTATTCATATCATATAAATAGAACATTTAATAACAGTCAAGAGTGAAGCATTTCTATTGATAGAATCTTCTGCAAGCTCGTGTGATCAGAATGTATGCTATTATTTACAATACCATTGCTACCATATTCGATTTCAATGAAAGAAGATAGCATGCACATCTGAATTTCTGGCAATAAAAAACACCTCCAAAAAAAAGGTATCATATTCCGAAATATAAGGAGTCAGCAAGAAAATCGTATCTTTCATCCACTTGGGCGTTCTTACTGCGAATTAAATTTGACTATAACAGAAAAAACTGAGATGAGTACAGTAGTTCTCGATATGCAAATTTGTCTTAAAAAATAAATCTAATATTTTTAATTGTTATTATGTAGGCCATGGCAGTCATCAACCTATGGCACGCGTGCCAAACGTGGCTCGCAGGACGATTTTCAATGGCATTTACATTTAATTTACATTTAATTGAAAAGAAAGGGGGGGTGCCTCCAGGTTTCACTCATAGGTACGACCTGGAGGTTGGGAGGGAAAAGTTGGTGAAATGGGAGTGAGGGAGATGAAGGATAGGGGATGAAAATGGGGCAAAGTGGGATAGAAAGGTAAGAAAAGTAAGAGTACATGGCGCCTGCCTCGCAGTTACAGAAAGCATAACAATACATAACACACAATAGAGAATTGACCGAAATACATTGATGCGCGCCAGAAAACGGCCAGTACATAAAATGTATACATATAAAGATACAACAAAACATGGCTAAGAAACAAGATATGTACAGTGCAGCAAAATCACGCTTGTGTATTACACGTACAGGATACACAGATAGCAAGAGTGGACTAGCACGTTTGCACAAGGGATAACTACTTACCCTGTGCTACATACCCTGTTACACAATGAAGGAACAGTCTGTGTACATGCAGCGACAGCTAATAGACCAGCATAACCAATGAGAGCCTGGAACAATTGCCGGGGAGAAAAAGTTAGCCAGCTGATCAATCATTTCTAGCAGATTGTTGGTCGCATGGTGGGTTGAGCGCTGCTGTTGTTTCCAGAAATTTGATGAGATGTTTATAAATGTTCGGGTCTTCCGTGAATCTGCTGTAAGAACATGGCCAGTTGTTTCCGGCATGGAGCACGTGCCCCATGAGTCTGACTCTCTCCTGTGTGAAAAATTCACAGTCCCATAGATAATGCTGACTGTCTTGGATTGAAGTACTGTCGCAGGGGCAGATGTCCATGTCTTTAAGATGAAACCTTTTTAAATAGCTGTTGAAATTTCCATGTCCAGTAATTAACTGGGTCATGGAAAAGGTAGGCACAAGGTGTTTCCATTTAAGTCTTTCCTTAACTTTTGGGATAAAGGTGTGCGTTAATCTGCCTGTAGACCCGTTATACCATTCTTTTTGCCATTGACTAAGAGCGAGTTCCCAAGTCCATTGCTTGATTTTCGAAGCAGGAATCTTGTTGTAGCAAGGAATAAAGCCGGAAGCAGCGGCTTGTTTGGCCAGCCGATCAGCCGATCAGCTGCCTCATTCCCAGGTACACCAGTGTGTCCACGGACCTACCCAAAAGAAATCACATGCTTGTGGCTATTGGTGCTAAGATAGCGATGGATTTGCGCAATGTTTTCACCCCTATTATGGGGACTGAAGATGGAATTGAGGGCCGCCATGCTGTCAGTGTAGATGGTGATTGTTTTGTTGCGAGGAAACCAATCAGAATAAACATGATCCATCGCCTTGACAATGGCAAGGATTTCCGCCTGCGGCACAGTGCAGTGTGGACCCAGCTTGAAAGCAGATCTGTGGGTGGTGCCAGTGTTATGATGGTAAAGAATGAAAGCTGCCCCAACCTCTGTGAGATTCTTCAACCCATCAGTATAGATGGAGATGTCGCTGTCAACATTTTCACTTAAGTAGTTATCACCGAGAGTAGGATAGTCCTCATAATAGTTGGAATTTGCCTGCTTGTGCTCGATACCAAAGTTAGCGATGTCGTTCTTTATTTGGTCAGGGAAAACAGAAAGGATGTTATTATCACTATTGCTGCTGTTGGAAACTTCGCCATTCATATTGTTACAGATATTCCAGATCAACCTGGCCATTTTGGCTTTAATATACACTGGAAGGAGGCCCGCAATGACAAGCAAGGCTGAAGTAGGTGCCGTTCTGTAAGCTCTACAAATACGTAGAGCGGCAATTCTCTGTGCCTTTAGGAGCTTGCGTTGAATGTACACAGTTTGGGTGGCCACTGCCCAGATTGGCGCAGCATACAAAATAATAGGTTCTATTGCCCCCAAGTAGATATACCGTGCCGCATTATAACGTATACCCCAGATATTTTTTGCAATACTATTCAGAGCATTAGACACTTGAATAGCTTTGGCACTGACCATGTCTATGTGCTTGGTCCATTGGAGTTGCTGCTCAAGAACAACCCCAAGATAAGTGAAGTTATTTACTTTGGGAATCCGATGCCCATCTATAATAATTCTAGGACTTTTCTGGAGAGACGTGTTTTTCGAGAAAATTATATATGTGCACTTGTCGTAGTTGATTGGGAGGTTAACACTTTTACTCCAGTTGGAAACCTTTTCAAGTAAATTGTTACAGAGGACAGGCAAATTTCCACTGTTCCTCTCTGACACGAGAATCACCGTGTCGTCTGCGTATCCCTGCAAAAGCTGATCTTTTGGTCCATTGAAAATTGTTAAAAGGTTGTTATGAACAATAGTCTATAAGCCAGGGCCGGCAATTGAGCCCTGTGGGCAACCTTTGGTAACACGATGGCTGTAGCTAAAGTTGTTTGTGTACCAGCCTGCCTGCCTCTCATTTATGAAACTATTCATCAGGTTGTGCAAGTTGCGGGGCAGTTATAAGCCCGCAGTTGACAGAGAATCGCCGGCCACCAGAAATTATCGAATGCTCCACGGAAGTCAATAGACACAAGGAGCGTGTGTTTACCTTCTTTTTGGCGGAATTGATGTACTCGATGATGTTGGATAGAGCAGTAGTAGTAGATTTTCCAGGTGTGAATCCATGCTGATGGGGACTTAAGATGTTATTTCTCCTTAAATAATTTAAAATCCTATTGCTGACCAGCCTATCAAGAATTTTCCCCATCACGGGAAGAAGGCTGATAGGCCTGAAATCTTTCGGGTGAATAGGATTATCTTTAGGCCTCTTTTGAATGAATTTAACAGATGCTTTCTTCCAGTCAGCAGAGAAGTACCCAAGAGAAAGGCAGCGGTTGTACAGAGTAACAAAAGTAGTAGGAATTGCATCATATGCCTCCCTGATCATCTTCCCTGTTACCTGATCAATGCCTGGGGCCTTTTTGATGTTAATGAGATTAATAGCATGGGATACTTCTTTATATGTGAATGGTCTGTCGTCCTGGTTGTTTGATGCCACCCGACAGTTGCTGCGCAGTTCACGTTGGGTGTCAGTATCAAGAGCTGCATTGTCAAATGGGAAGTGATAGTTGAAAAGCTCATCCATAGTTCCTGTTAGAGAGTTGGTGTAAGTGCCCTCTGCTGTAAGTACCGTAGAGGGAATACCTGCGTTGTTTTTCCTTTTAAACGCAATATAATACGGCTTGCTCCAGGGGGTGTTGAAGCAGCTGCAGTAGCTTCTCCATGCTTGGTGCCTTTTACGATTTATTAAGGTTTTATAGTCATTAAATTTGGTGATATAGTTAGCTTTCTGGATTTCCATCATATTACATCTCTTTGTCTCGGATATGTTTTACGTAGCTTGTGCACCTCCTTTCGACAATAATCAAGTTCATTATCCCACCATGGAGCATTTGTATTCTTTTTGTTTTTCTTACGGCTTGCCCAGCGGTAGCTATGGAGTATGGTCTTAGTTAGGTCTGAAACACACTGGTCGATACCGTCTTTTGTCATACTAGTTATTGGAGAATCCATGACCCAGTTGTTTTGAAGCAGGTGCTTGTAAGTGGGCCAGTGGGTACAGCTGTAGGTGGTAATAGCGTTGATCCTCTTGATTTCAATGTTTAGTTCAATTTTAATATAGCGATGATCACTGGAACTTGGTTCTTCCATAGTTGAGCAGTAATTAATCATGGGAGCCATGTGAGCATTAGCTAACGTGACATCCACCCAGCTCTCCCCCTAGACGAAAAATAGGTGGGAAGAGGGCTGGTATTGCAGGATGTCAGATGAAGGGCCGCTATCAGCTCAAGCATGCGATAGCCCCTCGGATATTCTATGGGACTATGCCAAAGGAAGGATTTAGCATTTGGATCACCGCAGATAAGCTCTGGGTGGTCGGCAATTTTGTTATTGATGTTATCAAGGTCCTCCAATAGAGGCTCAATGTTTTCAAAAGGTGAGCAGTTTATAGAAGAAATATATATGACCATGTTCAGAGTGTGCACCGTACCAGTTGTAACGTAGCAAGTTGAGAGATGTGGCATAAACTGCACAGTAAGACTAGTATCCCTTATAAGGATGGCTGTTTTAATGTTATCGTAAAAGCCCTTGGGTGGGATAATATTCCAGCCGCTGTAATGTGTAAGGTAGCCTTTGAAAAGGTATGGTTCCTGAACCACAATGATGTCCGAGTGCCAGTCCTCTGCAGTTTTGATGACCAAGGAGGAGGGGGCTTTTCCCCTTTGGAGATTGATCTGCAGAATTTTAAGGTTGTTATGATTTGACTTGAGTGGTGGTGCTGTGGAGATTAAAGGCCATAGTTAGTTTGGCTGACCATGTTAGACTTGATTCTGTTGGTTATTGAGCAGGCAGGATCAAAAGCGTTGTGGTCAGTTTTCAGCTGCTTGCCTTCGGGTTGTACTTTGTTAGCGACTTTGCAATTGGTGCAACAAGGAGCCTTGTCGAGGCGCCGGCAGTCAGCGAAACGGTGCTGCTTGGCACAGTGGCTGCATCTAAGCTCACCTGGACACTCACTGGCGTGGTGATTGTAACCACAGCAGTTATAGCAGCGGACGATCGGGATGTAGTCATCTGCCTTGATATTGGCCCAAGCAATGGAGAGATGTTTGTGCTAGACGATTAACTTTTTAATGTGTGGTGATACCGCTATAACGACATGCCGACAGTTTTCCTTTACCTTCCCTTTGTGAAGGCTGGTGCTTATTCTGCTGTTGAAAAGAAAATCCTCCCTGCTTACCTCATGTAGCATTTTGTTTTGTTCATAGGATGAAGTAAGGACCTCATCGTCGTCAACCGAATTTGGCACATTTAGCAGAATGACTCTTGGTTGCCTCCCTTTGGATGTTGAACATTTAATTCTGCCATTTATATCAGGGATGTTGTTAATTGCTGCCATGAGAGTCTCGCTCTCCTCTTGGGTACCGACCCGGATACAGATGCCATTGTTTCTTACTTCTCTCATAGATTTGACGCTCACCTTAAGCTGCTGACGCTCACCTTAAGCTGCTGACACTCACCTTAAGCTTTTCATTATTGTGGCTTTAATCTTTTTAATTTCTGGCTTGGATTGGGACTCGTTGTCCCCCTTGGCGTACACGAGCACGGCGTGGCTGCTGCTCGTGCCTTCTTTGTTTATTTTCTTGCCAAGAGTTTGATTAATTGCTTTGGTGGTGCTGCTCGGCCAGATGTTATTGTTTTTACTTAATATTTCAGCGTAGGATGGCTGCGCGTTGCTTCTTTCTCTCGGTCTGAAAACGGATTCCTGCTTTGAGCGAAACCGACGCAGAATTCCAAAGAGCTAGCCTACACAAGAGTAAAGTTCAGAGACCCTCTTTCTAACTTCCTTTTTCTCCTCAATTTTTAAGTTAGTGCGGCAGGACTCTGGGACTAGATCCAGTATTTTCACCAGTTGTAGGCCGGCTTCGCAAAGAACAGTATCTTCAGGGTAGCAAGGTACTGTACCACTGATGAGGCAACCTGCATGTCCAAGTGAGAGGTAGATTCGGAACATGCCATCATGAATGGCAAGCCAGGCGATCACAACACAAGGACAAGTAATGGTAAGAATGATAAATAAATAAGTCGCACCCCAACAAAACCGAACCCCAAGAACCGGTGATAGGGTGAACAGAACGATAAAAAGCCCGAAAGTTAAACAGAACCGACACTAGGTCCAAAATAGAACACTGGGCGCCTTACGATTGAGAATGAATGCTGCTCGCTTAACGAATGAGGGGGCAAGGCAGAAGACCATAAAAGTTAATAAACAAACAGTAAACAAAGGAAAAAGTGCATACGATGCAAACGAAGCGAAAATGAAATAAAAATAGCACGAATTAGGGTCGGATAGAGTATTAACCGGAAAGATCAGGTTAGGGTCAGAGAGAATAAACGAACAATGACCTTTGTTTGGCCCACAGGTTCCAGACCATATAACTGACGAACAAATAGACGTAATAAAAAGAAATTTAGTAAAAACACGAAGAAAATGCTCCCCCTCAAAACTAGCCCAAAATAATGGCCTGAAACAAAGCGAGTCAGCCGGAAAAATGTCCTAAATTTGGACCGGAAGCGCCGGGAAAAAACCCCATATAAAAGCGGAAATAATAAAGCAGTATATCGTCCGACTCGGGAAATTATACTGAACACAACAGTGTAAACGAAAAATCGCTATTGTGCACAGAACGATAGTTAAACGCCCGAAACAAACCACGAAGTGAACCACGTGGACACGGTAGAAGAATAGCCGTAACTTCGTTGAATATGCACCGATATTAACAAAAGAAATATTAAAATATACTATTCGACTTCAGCAATACGGATATATATACAGAACTCACGACTGAGCTGGTAGAACGCCGATGCCACGATCGAAAACAGAGCCGAGGATCACCATGTCCTAACTGTCCTACGCCTCTACCTTATTGATTTTCAATGGCACTCTGATTGAAGAGAAATGTAGCAAAAATTATATTTTAATTATTAATTACACATGTAAATGGACGTCATAGTTCAGCGAAGGCCGTGGTGCATTAAAAACGCCTCTCGTTTGTATATTTCTATTACAGCGCATCTGTTTACGCTCCGTGTCTCCATTTACGTGCTATGCAATGTAAGAACATAATTCAATTAACAACTTAACTTCACAATTATACATTTTTGAAATCAGTTATAACCGGACTAATTTTGATAACGTATATAATAAACTTGGTAGAATCATGTCGGCACTCGGTATAACACTATAACTCTATAACTGATCTTCTGCACAACACCGCTGAAAGGTTGCCGACCCCTGATATAGACTATACATTTAAATGGAAAACGCATAATTTTGGATGCAAAATAATTTATTTTTTAGCAGACAGAAATCTATAGAGAAGAAAAGAATATCCATTAATTTATATTGTGCATCTGATTTGCATTTTAATAGTTATAAACATTTATGCGAATTAAATACACGGATAAACAGATAACAATTAAACCTTTATTTATTAAGCGCTATGTATTTAAACAAATTTTAAAGTCTAAATTCTGATTTGACAATAAATTTTGCAATTTACTTCTTATATTTTAATTTATTTTCTTCGTCTGAATTTCTATGAATAAATAATATATCTTTAAAGAGAATATTGCTTTTTATATTTTCAATATGAGAACAACAATATTTACGTATACATTACAATCAATAAAAGTTTAATATGATTAATACATTTATCATATTTTCGTATCGAAAAAAAAATGTTTAATGGTACAATATTTGTAGGTGGAGAAAAAGACAAATGAGCATATTTCAGAGAAATGGAATTCCTGGACCTAAACCCAATTTCATTACTGGAAATGCAATGGAATATAACAAAAAGGTAAACAATTTTCTTATGCATTGCTAAAATTTCACAGTTAAGATTTTGTATTTATGCAATTTATCTTGTTTTAGAGAAACAAGTGCTTCAATGAATGGATAGAAAAATATGGAGATGTTTTTGGGTAAATATTATAAAGATGTAATTTTATCATTTTCAGTAATTGTAAGCAAATTTATCAATAATATGTGTATCAATCCTATTTAATTAAAATTTTAGAAAATTTATTATATCTTTTAAATAAAATTAACATTAAATATGACCTTAAATAAATTCTGTTTGAAATAGAATAAACTTACAATGATAGTGATTACATGATCATGGTTTCCATGTTCCTGTTGCCAGTTAGCCTATCTAAATTGCTTGCTAATAGGAAATGTCAGTTGTAACCATCGTGGAAAGCAGCGAACTAGCCAGTAATTACAAATGGCAGAATTTCTCTCAGGTAACATTCGATTGCTGCTTGACTTCATTTGTCGTCTCCAGTGTGTCTTTGCTCTTCATAAAGTAGTTTATTCTTGTACTCTTTCATTCCTGGGGTACTGAGAGGGCCTTTTTTAATCATGTCCATCGGGGGTTCCGCCAGCCGACAATGAAGCAAGACCGATATAACAGGAACGGAGCCCTAAAGCCATCGAAAAGGAGATTTTTCCAGGGCCTGGAGAAAACCTAATTGACCATAGTGGTTCTTATCCATATAAGTTAATGTTAGTTTTATTAACAAATATAATATAACTTACATATAACTGAATATGTGAGCGCTAAATTTTGAATCTCTGGAAGTCTTCTCACACACTATTGACACAATAGGAGAAATCACACAATGCTTTATTGTATTTACTGTAACAACGGTAAGAGTTTCACACAGTCGATTTGATCCTCTTTGGCCTATTTCTCTTGTCGCATCAATATTATTAGTCTCAATAGTCTTTAAAGGGGCATTTGATCACGACTTGCACGATTTATCAATAATATGTGTATCAATCCTATTTAATTAAAATTTTAGAAAATTTATTATGTCTTTTAAATAAAATTAACATTAAATATGACCTTAAATAAATTCTGACTGGCGTGGTGGCCAGTCATCCTCACCACGCTGGCAAACGTCAACTGCCCCTCCAACATCTACGAGCTCCTCAGGAGTTATCTGACAGGAAGGACCGCACTCGCAATAGACACTCTGGGAAAATCTGGCATCAAACCCTCATCACTAGGGGCTGTCCTCAAGGGTCTGAATCTGGCATCCTTCTGTGGAACATTTTATACAATGGGATATTTAGCATCACAGATCGCTCTTCGCCTAATGGCAACCCCTATATTCAAGGATACGCAGACGACACAGTTGTTCTGCTTTCTCACAATAACCAAAAGGTTCGCCTGACATACGCTAATAGCTTCCTACAAGAAATCAACAAGTAGAGCATAGAAAATCGTCTAATTAGCAATCAAAACAAGTGTAGCTGTATCGTCTTTCCGAAAGGAAACCCTCTTCAGAAAAAACCCACTATCAGGTTAAATGGGCATCGCATGAAATGCGTGGATCAATTAAAATATTTAGGAGTGATTCTAGATCCCAGGCTAACCTCGAAGGCATATATTCATTACTTGCACGATAAGGCGACGAAGGTCATCCATTTTTTCAGGAGCATCGCAAGGAACATATGGGGCTAGACCATTGGAATGCCAAGTTAACTTACAAGGGGGCCTTGAGCCCACCCTGACATATGGGTGTGAGGAGTGGGGCTACGCTGTCCTTAAGGTAGGAAATTCGTATCAAATTCCTCTGGGCCCAGCGTATGGCGGCTATTGCAGCTACCAGAGCATATCGGACAGCACCAACGAACTCCCTCCCTTATTCAGCATGTCATCCTGAGCAGGTACATTAATAACCTCCACATTAAGCTCACCACTCCCGGTAACAACTACACATTGCTTAATAAGGCAATCAATGAACTTAAGCTTCCGGATGCCATCCACTTTATCGTCAAGGACCAAAGACTATGGGATCGACCAAAATGTTGAAACCGACACAACCCATCCAGCTGCCATCAAGAGCTGCAACATCTACTTCAACCACCCCTCCCAACTAAGGGAGTCAACTTCTATACTGACGATTCCAAAACCGATAATACAGTGGGTGCCGCTGTCTATCTTGACGATCCCAACAAAAGGCACTACTGGCAATCAGTAGCCTCTCTCAATAATCACTGTACCATCAATCATGCTGAATCGTTAGCCATCCTGCACAGTCTAAAGTATATCAAAACCAACATACAGCAATTCAATCGAACCACCATCAACATCTTAAGCGACAGTCGCACAGCTCTCCACCAATTGAACAACGGTAATCGCCGGCTCCCTATTATTAACAACTGCCTCTAGATCATAGAAGAGATTAGTCAGGTGGTTTCAATCAACCTGTACTGGGTAAGGGGACACACTGGGATATACGGAAACAAGAAGGCTGATGCTCTTGCCAAAAAAGCTCATACCATCACAAGTAATTGCAGCTACACTGCCATCCTCCTCTCTGTCATCAAAAGCAAGCTAAACACATTCATTATGGAAAATTGGCAAAGGGACTGGGATGCCAGTACCACCGGGCATCTAACTCACCAATTTCTGACCAACATCAGCCAAAGGATGACTCTAAACTTCTTCTATACAAATCATGCCATCACTCAACTTTTGACAGCGCACGGTAACTTCAGGCATATCTCCACCGTTTTCTAAAGAAAGGAAGCAGCACCTGCAATTGTGGGATTGAGGAAGATGAGGACCCTTACCACGTGATCTTCACAAGTGCGAATCACAGGGCCCACTGACCCCCTCTCAGGGACAGGCTCCAGGCAGAGGGTCACAATTTGCCCTGCTTACTTGAGGCCTTTCTCCAAAACAAGAAAACTTTCACAAGCTTCAAGACCTTCGTGGAAAAGCTACAACTGACAAACTATCCCAGAAACAACACTCAACGAAACTAATGAAGCAGATCCTCCAACAGGACTTTCAACCTTCTCGCGTACATGTACAGTACGCTAACTGCTTTTAATTAATTGTGAAATTGTCATTTTATATTTAAATTGTACTTCTATCAATCGATGTTTTATTATCGCGCCATCAACTTGTAAACATATTCTTGTTTACACTGTATTCTGTAAATTCTGTAATTTGTATCAATCTCTTTTTATGTCAATAAATGCGATGCAGGCGCTCAAAATTCTACCCTTTCACCAACTATCATATCTCTCTTTCCATTCCCCCTTCACCCCTTCTCCTAAACCTCTTTCTTCTTGAAATCTCACACTCGAGCGATACCACTGAGTAGTCTCGAGCTTTCACCCCCCCTTTTCAAGCATCGTGTTGCATAAGTATTGTCTGATAAGTCCTCATGAGAGTCAAAAATTATCGCTCACATATTCACTTATAATAAAAATATATATAATAAAAAGACAAAACACTAACATATTTCGCTACTTTTCACTGATAGAGACGTTCTATTCTACGTACGATACAGTATAGTATTTCATTTTCGAAACAAAAATGGTAATGGACTCACTCAACCCCTGGCCTTATACAAGTTCACGATAGCTCTGCAGAACATCCTCGAAAAATTCCTCAGGCTTATGGATTCGTCCGAATTCATTACCAGGTTTCCAAAGCGATGAGCCGACACTTTAATGGTCCTAATTCACATTAGGACCGAATTAGTCGTTAAGTCACTGGTTACAATCCGATTCGAAGGACGGATAGCAAAATGAACTGTACAAATTAAATAGTTTAATCATCGAATGGCATAAATCTATGCTAACCTGTCACACAATTTTTTACCTTTTCAATACATTAAATTCTTTACTTTCTATTGTGTTAAGATTCCTATTTTCGTTTCGTTCCATGTGCCAAACTACGCAAACATAAAATAACGTCCCTTATTGGTTGTAACTTTAGACATTTTATATACATCTTCAACTATTGGATTTATTAAAGACGGCCGTCGTCTACAAAACATACACATATGGCGACAGGCCTTCCTTTTTAGGCTTCATGTCGCCAAAGGTAAAAAAGTCCTTTAAAAAACACAAACATCCAGTTAAAACTAGGAGTCGGTGACACACAGACGTCTTACTCTTCAACCATCCAGCCAGTGGGTGTTTCCGCTTTTTTATCTGCTGGAACAAGCGCTGGAAAATGCAAATTTTAAAGCTGCACCCCGGCGTCGGTATTTTAAAATTTCTTTTTGTCGATTTTTCCGACCGATGGCGAGATTATTATTAATCAAATTGAAGACAAGTCTGCCCAAGAGGGACCACCATTTATTTTGCGCTCCAGACTAAAAACATACACATATCGACAGTCCTTTACCTTTGGCGACATGAAGCCTAAAAGGAAGGCTGTAGCATATGTGTATAGTTTATCATCGAATGGCAAAATCTATGCTAACCTGTCACACAATTTTTTACCTTTTCAATACATTAAATTCTTTACTTTCTATTGTGTTAAGATTCCTATTTTCGTTTCGTTCCATGTGCCAAACTACGCAAACATAAAATAACGTCCCTTATTGGTTGTAACTTTAGACATTTTATATACATCTTCAACTATTGGATTTATTAAAGACGGCCGTCGTTCTATCAAAAAGTTTGGCTAGCTAAACGTCATTGTGACGTTTGTTTGTTCGTTGTTACGTTAACCGCCGATGAGGACGAACCGGACCGGACGACCCTAATGTGAATCCGTCTTTATTAATTTGTTACGGGTTTTCTTCAATTGTTTTGACATGGAGCCTTTTACTATAAAACCGTAATCACTTCTTTATCATTTAAACTTTATTTTGCATACAACGACAAGAAATTTTCTTTGAGATTTGCGTTAATATTTTTAACACAAAGATATGTTTTCATTTCATGTTTCTGTATATTCAAGTAACTCCAATTGTTTATTAGTTTCTTTGAAATTAATTAATTAGTCTAAATAATAACAAAATATAAATATTATTTTATTACTTTCAGTTTCTTCTTCGGAGGCAAACCTTGGATTGTCTGTAGTGATTTGGAATTAATAAAACAAATTCAAATAAAAGACTTCAAAAATTTCATGAATAGAGATGTAATTTCTTATTATTATTAATACGAAGACTTGTTTACCATATTGATATTTTGTTGTGTATTATTTCAGTTGTTACTTCCAGATGGAGGAATTCCACATAATCTTATGTTCAAAGCACTCACGGTTCAACATGATGAAGATTGGAAAAATACCAGAAGTATAGTGAGAACAAGTTTTAGCACAGCTAAACTAAAAATGGTATATACTTTAATAAAATTCTATGTACTTTGAATTAAAAAATTCATTTCGTTTATGCAAGTTTAGCATTATAAGTATAAAATTATCATTTTGTTATTGCAGAACTGTATGGTCACTTTGTATACTTACAGATGAGCCCTCTTATGTCTAATCCAATAAAAATATTTTTGAGGAAGGTTGAAAAACAAGGAAAATCACCATTTGATATCGCAGACTTTTATAAAAATTTGACTTTTGATATAATTTGTAGAGCAGCTTTTGGAATTCAGACAAACGTACAAAATAAAGAGACAAGTATATTTATTCAATCCATCTACAGTTTATTGGATGTTGATTCCGCAGATTTATTGTCCATACTATCAAGTATGTAAATCTTAAATATTTTAATAGTTTCTCAAAAATAATTGATATAAATTTTTTAGTTTGTTTTCCCGAAATTGAGCCAATTCCTACATTTTTGAGGAAGATTGTAGATAGAATGAAATATGTAATTAATTATCCATCTGCTAAATTGGCTTTCGAAACATGTGAACAAATTGTGTTTTCTCGAAAAATATCTGATGTAAGTTTTCATTTTTTATATAAAGTTTACAAGAATAATAAAACCAATTTTGATAGTAGAAACTGTTTTCTAACTTATGCAGTATCATCCTCCAGATCTTTTGCAAATCATGATTGATGCCACAGATGAAACTGATGGCATCATAAAGAAGCTTTCAACAGATAGTATTGTTGCGAATTCTATTCTGTTTATGATAACTGGGTTATTATAAATTTTTCATTAATAGTCTTTAATACACTTTATATAAATTATTTAATATTAAACTGTAGAATGGGTTTCATTTTTATTGTTTTCTAGATATGACACTACGAGTACTATGTTAGCTTGGTGCACTCATTATTTGGTTAAACATCCTGAAAAGCAAGAAAGAGTCCGCCAGGAGGTTAACGAAAACATTGAAAACGATGTAATCGGGTATTATTTATTTAAATACTTTCATTATAATTATTACATTTATGAATATTCAAAATTATGTATAAATATATCGAGAATTAGCAGAAAAAATATACAATATCATATCTTGAGAGTATGAAAAATAAAAATCAGTCGTTAGTTTACTAGGTTTACTACATAAATATCCCTATTACAATCAAACATAATTAACGAACTTAGTTCCAAAATATCTTCAAAAATGAAACTAACTGCGCTTTTGGTATTCTGTATTAAGAGAAGTATAGAATAACAGGTTAGTTTGTTTACTGAAACACTTATTTGGTATTGTTTAGTGAATAGCCAACGTACATATTATTTAGAAAAAGATTTACTTCCGCTCGTATTTGAAAACATCCTATCTCCAATACATCAAACAACCAACTTTATTCAAGTCGGGTTTAACGTTTCTAACGTTTACTATGCAGAAAATAAAATACTTACAGTTGTTGTCAGCAACTTTTTAACTAAAGAAAATCTGGAAATGTTATTTTAGTTCATTCAGTACAATATAAAACGAAATAACAGTCAAATGAGATGCTGAACGTATTCGAAATTACAGTAACCGATGTAACATCGGTTACTGTAATTTCGAATACGTTCAAGAATACTTAAACTGGGACTATCAATGCAGCCACAATTTACTGAAATGAGGGGAAATGGTAGCAATGAGGTAAACAAAACAATTTTATGACGTTATGGTCTAATTGCAAAGGAGGTTTATGACTGACAGTCACTCAGCATTTAAAGTGTATACAGATGTTGAAAGGTTTGACAACGATAAGAATTGTAATACAGCGTATTGATGCACAAAATTATATACATTTTTGATTATAATAAGAAATGAAATAATTGATTGCTATTAAATTATTCATTATATTATATAATGAATAATTTATGAATAAATCTAAAATTATATAATATAATTATAGATTTGTTGTTTAAGACGAATTTGTTTTTAATTTAAATTTTGTTCCTAAAATGTTATCCAAGACATACATCACTCCAATAAGTACCCACAGTACGTTTTATATGCATTGTTTTCTAAGTCTTCTATGTATTTATAATCTGTTGTTGGAGATTTTCGATAAACGATTATATATTTGTTTGGAGAGAGGAAGTTCCGATTTCTATTTGTGTTCTCGTGCTTGTTCTCACGAACTGTTTCGTCTTTCTAGTGAAGTTTGCCTATAACAACTGAAAATGTTTTTATTAAATGTAACTAAATTGTATGTATTCTTGATTCAGAGGCGAACAAAATAAGTTTTAAAACATTTGAATCAGATTTCTTTTTATACATTTATAATATCTGTAAATATCTGCTCTTGTAACATTAAGCCTAAGTTTTAGATTAAGCTTTATTAATTTTAAAATATTTTTGATCGAATATTTTATAATTGCATCTGTAGGTCAATCATGTACTGAAGAGTAGGGACATCACCCTATAAATAGAAAATACATGCACATATCACACAATATCAGAAAGAATTTAAGTAAATTTTATTTTTATAGCAAAATTGTTATATTAATTTTAATGTTTCGTCATTTTTAATCCTTTACACTCTATAAATCTTATTGTTTTCATAATTTCCTGCACTAATATTAAATCAATTTTATTACCAATATTTTTAGATTGCATTTTACTTATAAAATCTGTAGTAAATTTTAAACATAAAATTCATAAATTTTGTAAGAATATATAATACTGTACTAGTACTGTGTATCTTTTAATATTTTTATATTATAATATTTAATATTAAAATTATATAAAATATTTTCTTATTAACTCCAAAGATTTATGTTATAGAATATATACGCTGTAAACACAAATTTTCATGAAGTCAAAAAAGTGATAGATCTATTATATTAAATAATAATTTTACAGCATGAGATTGAATATGCTGATTTATCAAAATTGAAGTATTTGGATCAAATAATATCAGAAACGTTACGTCTTCGTCCTCTTTCACCAATGTAAATATTATCATCTAGAACTATATTTTATTTTTAAACAAAATATTTGTCCAAATTATTTTAACTGATTAAAAATTTATTTATAAATAGTACAGTCAATAGAATATGTTCGGAAGATTTCCATTATAAGAATATAACTATTCCAAAAGGAGTTACAGTTATGATTCCAGTACCGAACTTGCTTAAAGACTGCAAATATTGGAAAGAACCGGAAAATTTCAACCCTGATAGGTTTGACATAATGACATTTTGATTTATAATAAAAAATTTTTTCTTTTGTTTCGAGTTTCTTGTTTGATGACTTACAGATTTTCGTCTAAGAATGCAGGACTAATAGATCCATCGATATACCAACCTTTCGGATTTGGTCCAAGAAGTTGTATAGGAATGAGAATGGCTCAAACAGTTATGAAATTAACTTTGGCTAGTCTCGTAAGGAGCTATAAATTAGAACCTTGTGGAAGTTCGGTAATAAAACCTTACTTTAAAAAGATTTCTGTTTAAATAATGTATTTAATACAAGACAGAAATGTCATTTTATCTTAAACTATACAAATTAATAATTTGTTTTAGGAAATTGAAGAAGAGTTTTCGATTTTTGTACCCCGTCCAAAAAATGGAATTATTGTAAAGACAGCCGAAATATCTTCGTAAAATATTTTATAAATGAATTTTTAAAATATTTTTAAAATATTATATCTGAATTTTACAATGAAGATGTTCATATTGTCTGTTAAATTCTGATTTCACATGAATACTCTATATATTAAATGTTTTACGTGTAATTTTTTTCTTAGGTTTTAAAACCAACGAATTTATTTAATATTTTTTCTATACAATTGCAAAAACTTGTAATATAACCTAATTTGAAAAATCAATATAAACTTTAATATAAAAGCTTATACAAGTGTTTTTATTATTACGTCTTTAAATATAGCTAAGATGTTAGTAACATGATTTATTACGTATTTATTCAGAATTTTACCGTATATATATCTATGTCTATATTAATATACAAAGCGAGAATGTTTTGTTTGCTGGAGATAATCTCGAAATTTACTGAACCCGATTTTTAAAATTCTTTCGCAAATAGAAAGCTTATTCCTTCCATATAAATTCTATAATACAAACAATTTTTATATTTAAAAAAAAAAAAAAATGCACGAGAAAAATGTTTTACTGCGGAATTTGTCTTGCAGTGTCATTGATCCGATTAAGCAAAGTCTGGACACGATACTGTAATGCATTGTGGCAATCGCCATATTGGTTCCTTTGTGGTAGTATATACTGTGTTATAGAGCGAATTTGGTTCTTTTTTCGATCTCAATTAACTGGATTTCTTGTAATTTATATTTTAAATGGTTTGGTGTTAGTCACCAAATTGTAAGATTTTGTCATTCTCGTTAATAAAACTATGAGAGCGAAACGACTTCAATATTGCAGATGAACGAAATGTAAACAACTGAGAATTCGAGGCTGCTTGAGATTAGTAAATAAAATATTGTTGAAAATACAAATTTAGGAAGTGTTTGTAATAACTGAACCTTTCAGATACATTTTGAGGAGTCACAATTTGAAGTTAAAAGAGCAGAGAAGAGAAAATTATTGTTACTAATCATAAAAATAAATGCGTAAATATCGTAAATATCTTAAATAAATGTCGATATGCCATCTTTAAATTATATTTCTAGTTACAATATTTAGTAAATTTTAAATTTATGGATAAAACTTTTCCGTATACAGTAATGTTCGTCTTAAACGAAACTGTAAAACACTGACGATGTATTTGCTTCACAGTTTATGAATAAAATCTAGCCATCTACAATACTATAATCCCCAAAATATTTATTAAAGAAATAATAAAAAGGATTAAAACTGCATATGATAAATATAATCTAACTTTGTACTGTAATCTGTTAATCTTCATTAAATAAGTTTCAGACTGAATTTCAAAATAAAATCTATCTTTGTACTACAAAGGCTATTATCATTCACTTTTTCAATTTACAAATAAAATATAGTATTTTTGTACTATATTCTGTAAGCTTTAACCAAAGAAGTTTCAGTTTTTTAATAGTTTGATAGTATTTGTAATTACAGCATTAACGCATGGTTCTTGGATCAGCACCAATTTATAGACTGTAGTAGTGTTTTTTTCTGATTGGTAATATAACAACATAATGTGACTTATTAAACAGAATAAATGTTATAATATATTGTTTGTGGATTGAAAACATACTTTAAAATTTATAATAAAATAATTGAAATGAAAACTTTCAGTAATTTAAATTAATATTTTATAATAATTAAGAATATGGAATAAATTACATATTTTAAATGAATGACTATGTTACTTAATAATCATTTCATTATGAAACAACAGAATAAATAAAGTTAAAGTTAATAATTCTATTTGTTTGTATTGTCTACTGTTTAATAAAATTTTATAAATACAGTGGTGCCTCGTATAACGTACTTAATCCGTTCCAGGTGCACGTCCGTTAAGTGAAACGTCCGTTATACGAACCGCATTTTCCCATAGGAATACATGTTAAAACATCTAATTCGTTCCGCAGCATAAAATAACCGTACTGTATCATAAAAAATGAACATGGGGTGCGTTCTTTTATTCCTCCGCATAACTCTGCGCGAGCGATATCCGTTTAAAAATTCCCGCGGAATGCGTTCCTAAATTTCGGTGGGAGTGCACGCCGTCGAACGGCAAAAACGGCCGCTTGTAGCAGTAGTTTACGGTGGAAAGCAACATGGCGTCCTCCATGGCTCAGATAGTTTCGTTTTCGGGTCCATTATGTGGTTTTATGAATGAGAATTTAGAAATTGTGAAAGCGCGAGCTAGCGCACGCGGTGATGTAAGTGTCTTTACGAATTATTTTTCGAGGCTATTTTGAATGCTCTTTCAACAAATAATCCATTTTATGGTTAAATTTTACAATTGGGACCCTTCTTTTGCCTTTTAAAGCTCATATTTTAGAATTATAGATTCCTCCATCACAATACTATCGATAGTGCGGGCGCTGCCATCTTTCTTTCTTTCACCGTCATTCCTAAATGCCTACAAACAGCAGCGCACTCCCGTAGTAGCGGAGACGCAGAGCGACCGCTATTAAAGAACGCACCCATGGAGCAGTCACCAATTATGCCGGAAAGTCCGTTGTTCGCAATCAGTCCGTTGCTCGAGTCACGTAACGGCCAAACCGAAAGTCCGTTGTTCGCAGCGTCCGTTATTCGAGGCGTACGTTATACGAGGCACCACTGTATACTTATTTAATTTTTTATATAAATAATTAAATTTAGTTTATATGTATAACTTTCCTCATTTAGGAACTTTCTTATTATCTCTTGCAAACACTTTTGAAGATTTACTTTATATAGGATTTCTTTTATCTTGATCTAATTGTAATTTATCAAAATGTTTACTCTGATGCTCCTGTTTGTAGTTTGTGTAATAAAAAATGCATGTGAATATAAAATATTAAATATATTCTAATTTTAACAAGTATCTCCAAATTTCTTATTTCAAAACTAAACAAATTTATACTGTATCATACGAACCATTAACATAGCTTTTTATTTTGAAACATATTTAGTTAAAGCCTTCAATTATATGTCAGAGTAACTTCTAAATAAAAAGATATTCTATTTGAAATTATAAAAAATATTTCTTGACTTGAACTCGAAGTCAACGTTTTTGCTGCAAGTAAGACATAAAACCTATACCGTGACTTCGAAACTAAGGAACCAATATGGCGGCTCCATATGGAACAGTGGTGTCCTAACTTGTGTTTATAGACCTTGTTTCGAGGCCACTTGGTAGGCTTTTTTAAATTTATTATCTTATCTGTTCGGTTCGGTAAGGGCCGGATGACTGAGTGGTCAAGGTAACAGATCTACCGATCCGGGATCGAATCCGGGCGGCTCGAAAAAGCCCTAGGAATTTTTCAGTTTGTGGTCAATCCGGATATGTCTGACCCCCTCCTTCGTTGTGGGCCTGGCCGAACCCATAATGGATTTCCTAAAAGCGGTCTTCTTAGGGCTCATGGGGCAGAAAGAGTTATAAATAAAATATTCGTTTTTATTTTGATTCGTGAAGTTCAGACGGTTCCACATATGCTTTATTTATATTGTCTTGATCGTTCGTTACTCTTGCAACAATATATATTATATAATGTAACACAATATATTACAAGAAACCCAGAAACAAATTCAGGTGAGATTAGCCAAATATGGAACACATAGTGTAGAAACAATCTGTGACCCAAGTTAAGATCAATTATTTTCAAAGTAAATGTTACAAAATGCATATTGTAGTGGGCTAGTGTCAGTTTATACGAACTGTACCACGGCGGCTTGCTGCCTAAATTAGAATAAGACTCTTCTTTTAATTTAATACAACAGATAGATAGACAGCACTTGTACTTTGTTTATTTATTTATTTTCTAAAGTGTATAACGTACATTAAAATAAGAAATGACCAATGGCAAACAATAAAATTTTAGTTATCTTCTGAATAAACATAATTATAATAATAGGCGTAATTATCATGCCTAATCTTTCCGAATGGCCTTGTATATATCTGTTTATTGAAATTATTTTATAATATGTCAATGTTTATCAGAAGTCTTTATTATTGCGTCTCAGATTATTTTTCGTTTATTTTATGAATCAAACGTCAATTTACTTGTACAGACTAAAGGTATGTATTTGTTATAATACTGTAGATTTTACTATTATCGAGAGAGAAAGAACAGAAAATGAAAATAAATCGATCAAAGATTGTTACGTATAATATTAGATGTATTTGAATATCGAATTTAAGTATAGAATAAACTATTCTCATAATATTAATTAGATGAATTTTTAATATTAATTCTTTCTTGAAAATGTTTTCTTGCGTGATAACTCGATATTTTTGTATAAATGTTTTTATGAGTTAAAGCCTCCGATTTTACAAATTCTGGTGTATTACAATATGTTTTATTCTCACAGATTTCATTGTAATGATTTTATCTGGTTACGTACAGTAAAGTACACATTTACAATACATACTATTTTAGAATGATGTCAATTCCTTTCGATTGCGTACGTACTAGTATTCGAGGTCTTCCTGTTCTGTGGTTGTTTCTCATTCTATACAATTTGCTTTAGTTGAGATTGTTCAGAGATAGATATTTATTATTTGTGTCAATGATATTGTAAATAAATTAACGAATGTGTTCTTGTATATAGCCTATTAATCTAATATTACTAACTTAAGACAGTGAGGACATACAATTATCTCTGATAAGCTGTCTTTCATTATATAATTGACAATCAATAAGTCGAATTTTATTCTCATTTTGACACAACTCATATGCAGAGCGTGCTGTTGTTTTGTTTTTGTTTTTTTTAATTTTTAAAAGAATTTTCAACAAGCTACGAGACACAAAATATTTTCAATGCGATGGAGCATATCAAAGACATCGTCTAGTCACAAGCAATAAATTTTTAATAGGATTTTTATAAATGTAGGCATTTAACAGATTATTTTGTTGTAAAACAATTTATGAATTTTTATAATATAGGTTATAAGCGTTTTTGTATTGTTTTTAATTCTTCATTTTTTCCCGAACGGGGTTCAAATTTCTCAATTATCCATGAACATAGGTGTACGGCCTTGAGTTAAACACTATTGATTTGAAATAAAAAGCAACAGGACTGTAGTTAGAAAACTTACTCGTATTAAATATTATAAAACGAATATTGATTTCTTTATATTATGACAGAAAATATATATATATATTCATAAGAATATGTACTGAACAGTACATATAGTATGTTCGTAATTAAAAGACTCACATTTAAACTCCTCTGCAGATGAAATAACATAGATGTCTATATTCGACTGAAGTAATAATATTCCTTGGAATATGTATAAAATATTTTCATTAGGAGACGTTAGAAGGAAGTTGCGATCAGAGAAAGTCTAACACTTTTCCACAGTACATACTTCTTTATATACAACTTTTATAAGTGATTGGTAAGTATTAATTGAGATAAGAGACATTTCCTGACATATTTTGACAGTGAAATCATGATATCCCTCATATTGCTTGAATATAATTTCTGAATGAAGCTATACTATAAAAACAAAAGTAATGCTGTTGATGTGCTTCGGCTATTCTTAAAAGTTTTTGCAATTATGAAGATTGAAACCGTTTATTCAAACCGATTCAGAACGATTGTAAACGTTCTAGAAAATTGATGAAATCGAAAACAGTTCGTTTGATTCTCGGCAATTCTCATCATTCTCAGCGGTAGGTATTATACAACAATTACTACGGTTGTTGAAATACTGAATATAAATGGTGTTTGCTTGTAAAATCCGCGCCGGCGAAGTCGCGGGTAACAGCTAGTTTCTGTAATAAAATAAATCATTGCTAAATAAGTCCTATACAGTAATTTCAAAATAAATTTAATTCCTAAGATTTTTTGCTTACAGTCATATCAATTCGAAAATGGCGTCTTTTATATCATTTGCATATAATTTTACTTTTATCAACAGGTATTTTCAAATCCATATTGTTAATTGTTATTGCATCTTTCATTTCATTAGATTTTTGATATTTAATAATCTGTTTCTTTCCGTTTCGGACCGTTTTGTATTTCTAGGAGACATCATTAATGAATTTTTCTATAATTTAAATAAATCATCTAAATTAATAGTAAATTATTGTATTGTTACTACGTTTAATTTGATGTTAATAATTAAGGATATTATATATAATGTTATCTACGAATAAAGATAAGATTATTATTTATCAACTATTAGTTTCTGCAGCCAAAATTCAAAGTCTAAATTAATTCAATGCTGCAAATAAACAAGTGATAAATGTAAATCAAGGGTATAAGAAATTAATTATTCAAGGATATCTTAAATGCTTATACAGTAGATTTTATATTATAATATTTAGATAATTGTAATTTTCTTATTTAGTCAGATTAACTATTTAACTAAAATTTGATATTACATTGTTTAGATAAGTTATTTTTTTTCTTTATTTTTTGTTTATATAACTCTGAAGGCGTGATAAACCCGGTGTGATAAACCCTTACGTGTGTGATAAACTCGGTGTGATAAACCCTTACGTGTGTGATAAACTCGGAGTGATAAACCAGTAAGGGTTTATCACACCGAGTGACCAATCTAATACATTTTAAAAATTTCTGTATTGTACACAATTTAAAGAATTTTTTAAATGCGTGACATTAGGAACTTAGTGTTTTAAATCCTTATGTAAGATAACATTCGTAGTTATATAAATCAAATACTATAATATAATATAATAGAAGGGTTAGAAGTACGAAAGAATCTAATAATCTTTATTTATTATAAATATCTTTATTCTAATTATTAGATTTTCGTTAAAAAGTACGGATCCAAACATCATAACAGAATATGTTTACCGCATAAATGTCGGTGCACACGAGCGATATTTTTACGCGGAAAGCACCTAGCCAATACACACGAGTGGTAATTGATGAAAAGTTCAATATCGATATTAATTTTATCGGCCATGACCGTAACCAGCTGTGGCCTGGACGCTCTTGTGCACGTTTTTACTATTTAACGTGCTCGATATAGAAACAGTGATTTTGATGGGCATCTGGCTGGAACTTTGCGTAGGTTGTCTGGACGCCGGTCGGACGCAACGTCACCACTGCAGTAACTCTTCTCGTATAGCATTGTTCCATTTTCTTCCATGTATTTACCGACGCCGAGTTCTCTCATCGAGCTATCACTCGTGTGAACCGGCATTCAATCTTATTTTAAGTAATTCAGTTGTGACAGTTACCCGATCACAGAGCGAGTTTCGCTTATCATGTTTGTATTAAAAAAATCGTATATGAACGCGTTTTTAGAGATGTATGGGCAACGAGAGAGCATTGTTGCCAGATCTGGTGATATTTCAAGCCACTTGACCATTTGGCAACGCGTTTTTCAATCGGGTGATTTTTCTATACTATTATAAAAATAATTAAGGTGTGTTCGAATGTTTTCCTAAAAACAGGGGAAGAGTTAGGCCTAGGCAAACTAAACAATTACAATTATCTAGGGCCCGGATCCGAAAAGTGCCGGTAAATCGATTTATAATTGAATTTAAACGATTAGTAAACAAAATGAATATTCTGTAAAAACCAATTAGCTTTCCAAAATGTAAAAACGTGAAACTATGAAATTATTCTTCTTTACTTTCAATTTGGCCCATGGAGTCCTGAAATATAAAGCAAAATACAGTCCAAAACAAAAGTAGGCTGTAAAAGCAGTATCAACAGTATTAACACGGAATAAGTTTTCCGCATCGTTCCGTGTTATAACAAATATCTGCTATACATAAAAATAAAAAAAAATATATAAATACGTTTCAAATTCAGTCGAATCAGCTAAAAGACATTATTTTCTATAAATTGTCAAATCTGTAGGTAGATTTGGCAACTTTTAGCGATTTTTTTAATTTATTAAATTACTCCAATTTATTGCATGGATTTGACTATACATATTGTTGTTTTTTTTCTTTCGTATTTCCTAATTTTTCCCTGTTTTTGTGTATATTACAAATTATTTATAATTAGAAGTAATTTCAGACCATCCCCTTTGAACTATTGGGATTCTACAGTACGTTTTGCCAGAAACGATTGTCGTTATTTGTATATCATTTTAATTTCCACTAAACACAGAACGTTTACCCGTTATTTCTTAATGTTTTTGAAATCATGAAACGTTATAATATCGAGAAATGCAAAAAGCGATAATATCAAAATTTGACTGATTATTAATTAGAAATTTTATTGTGCTTTAAATTATATATGTATTTGATATATATATTTTTTGTTTCGTCTGGTTGTTCATCAAACAATTGTTATCTAGCGGACAAGGTGTATGAATGCGATACCGGGATTGTGTATGTTATCGAGCAACGTTTTAAGGAATTTCGCCTATTTTCCGATTTTAGAGATCCTCCCTTCTAAATTTTTAGCAACGAATATTAAAAATAATTAAGAGAAACGAATCAGAATAAAAAATTATTAATTAATTATTATTAATCTCACAACATTCAGAGGAAAAGACGAAGAGGATGATTGTCGTTTCCCCCTTTTTCAATAGTTTAAGTAAAGTTGTTACTTTAGCCATATGACGAGGACACATATAATTCATATTAGACAAGAAAGGGGGACTAAAAATAGCCAATTAAGCTTATCTCTCATTATCTCAACTTGCCCCGGAATAAAATTATGATTGGTTAGAAAAAAGAATAAAACAAAAGGTAATGACGAAAAACACAGAGAAAGAGAGAAGAAGAGAAAACAGAAACAGGAAGAGAGTGAACAGAGAAAGAGACAACTCTTAGAAAAAAGAGCCTACAAAACAGTAGAGAGCAGCGTGTCAAATCTGGAAGAAATAGAACAGAGAAAAGAGAGATATGAGGAAGAAAAAGAATAAAGTACAAAAGAAAGAAAAAGAAACGAAGAGAAGGAAAAAAGTTTTCTTTTTCTTCCTTTGTATCTTATTCTCCGAAGACAGAAGACAGAAGGTCTTCTCTTCATTCGAGGAGTTGTCTACTTTTCCTCATATGTTGTGAGTAGTAAAGTTCTGATATCCTCCAGTATGTACCCTGAGGTTTAATAGTATAGAAATAGGCTAACTTCCGAGGATAGACTTTATCTATCCAGATACCGGTATATTGTTATAAACAGACTTTGTATTTGATATTGACTTTAAACTTAATTTTAGTGTTAAGTATACTTTTTGTAATATTTTTTTTTTATTCTTAAGTTGGTTTTATTGATTTTATATTCATCCTCCTGAGAGGCGTTTCTGGACTTCGGAGTGACACTTACCCTCTCGCCTTACTTTTCTGTCTTTTATAGATTATAAATCGAAGGTGTCTTCGATAATATACACCTGTTGGCAGGATCCCTACCTAAAACTTTCGGATCTCGATTTTGACGGCCCTAAGTCCTCTAAGCCCTAATGTAAATATATAAGTAGTAAAATGAAACGTATCCAGGATATTCTGTTGTAATAAATTTCAATATATCTCAGTGTCATTTTATTGCAGTATTTTAGAATATACAACAATAACGTTAATATAAAATATAATTTCATATGTTTTTATAAGTTATTAAATAAATGTATTTAACATTTTTAATCAAGTAATTATTCGTACGATGAACTTTAAACATTAAAATACGTATCATTCTCGTTCGTTTAGGTTCATCGGTTCGATCTTGATCGAATAGAAAGTGAAGATTGACATCGATTACATAAATTCTTGAAGGATTTAAGATGTCGTCAATATTATTTTTATTGGCCGTTTTCGTGTGTCTTCTTTCATTTTGGATAAGGTGAGTATTCTTTATTTATTTACCGAATTTTTCCTCTCTTACACAATTAAAAATAAAAGATTTGTTAAGTCAATTAAGTTTTATTATATTGATTTCTCCAAAAAGTAGCTAATTATTTATTTTATTAAATATGGTTACATTAATTTTTGAAATTAAACAATTAAATAATTATAATTTAGTTTGGGAATTTTAGTTTTAACATTCGTAATTCGATCCTATCTTAAAGATCACAAAACATTTTAATGATTGAATTGCTAGAATTAATTTAATTCTAGTCAGTGCTAGAATTAAAACCACCAAACACTGGTCGTGAGTTCACGCCTGGCCAACGGGCTGGCCACGTGGAGTTTTCCGGGTTCTCTTCACTTTAGTAATTTATATTTTGCATTTTAAGTTTTTTGAATATTTTTGAGAGTTAAATAATTGAGTAAAGAGATAATAAATAAACATATATTTATTATACGACAAGTGGACAAATTTTCAAGTCTAAATTAACCTCTTAACAGTGGAACAGTCGAACGCCGTGCTACCAGTTAGTTGTGGAGATAAACCGTGGAAAATTTTTTAAGAATTTTCCCACGCGTTTTTCTCGTTTCCGTTTAGGAAAAAAAAATTTAATTAGTTACGTCTAGTAAAGAAAAAATCGTTCTTTATTGTCACATAATTTTTTTATATATGAATTTTTTTCACGGTAGTTTTTTGCTAAAAATTTTTTTTTCAAATTTATATTAAATTCTTTTTTGATTTTCCATGCGATACGATTTTTTCAAAACTTTTGAATTTATTTTCAATTTTATATAATTTTTTAAAGTTTTAGGCATTTAAGTCATGACGATTTTTTCCAACCTGCGAATCAAATTCAAGAAAATGTAATTGACAGTTAACGAATTTCATCCACAACAATAGATGACGTAAAGGTTGTCACGTTTACAACTACAACGCCTGGCGAGCTTTCCCCCCAGACTGAAATGTGGGTGAAGGTCGTCTCGTGTTCTACTTTCTGTAGAAGTGACGTAATCATTGTAAATAAAAGAAAATTTCAGTATATCTTTTATTTAAAATTTTAAAATTCGTTGTTCAAATTTACACCGAAATATTAAAGCGGTTAAAATATTAGCATTTGGTAAATAAACTTACTTTACGTATAATAAATTTGAATAAATTAAACTTTAAGAAACAACAAAACAATGAAAAAAATGTAGAAATATTTTTATATTCATCTTCAGATTTATTACATATGAGATCGTCATTGACCAATATTTAATTTTGAAATCAATATTCATCATTGGCATGCATCAGAAAAAAAATGCATAACTTCCCTAAAACACACTTCACTGAGAGGGTCCGCTTCACTCTGAAAAGTGAACAGTCCTCAATCCAATGTGCGACCTACTTTCTCTAACATAGTAAAACGAAGTAATTTACAGTACAACAATACACATGAACACTAATCATAATAATCAAATCAAATTGTTAAAGGATAAGTTTTTCTAAAAACCTCTAATCGGTCTTTGATGTAGTTCTAGGTTTTAGCACTAAATTGGTACACATGTCTAAATAACACGCTTATAAATACTAAAAAACAAATGTTTCGAAATTAGAACTACATAATTATATGCACAAATAAATTAGTAATCCAATAATACATACTTCCACTTATATCCAAGTATTATATCCAAAGATCAGTTCTCGTAAATTGTCGAAAAATAAATTATTTTCAACTTTTCTTTCTGAATTTAGAACTAATTCACAGTAAACTTTACGCCTTAGAATATCCATTACAATCAACGCAAAATCTATCAATCCACGTAATAAAAATTTATCGCAGTGAACTTCAAAAGATAATGAGAAAATACAAACACTAAACCACACTCCACGAAATCTGGCACGAACTGATCATATACAATAGACAAAACGAAAATGCTCTTGTTCAATGTCATCAGGTGACAAAAAGTTTCTAAATAAACGCTAAAAGTTTTAAAGAATTCTTCCACAAAAACCGATGAATTTAATTAATACACAATAACTAAATCTGTTTAATAAAGATTAATAATTTTCCATTATAATTATGCAAATTAGATATAAAAAAGATCATTGCGCAAAATCTCCCGCGAAACATCGGATGACTGTTATGTCACGTGGCTTTGAAGCTTTTCTAAAAGCAAAACACTAAAAATTTTATATAATTATTTTACTAATCCAGTCAAATTTAAGTAATATAAAATGTCTAGATCTGTTTAATAAAGATTAATAATGTACTATCACTAATACGCAAATTAGATATGACAAAGATCACTGTAAGAATTATGCCGGCAAATTGATCACGTGACCGAAAGCTAACACCAAGAAATATGAAGAAATATGTTTAAAATTTAATTTTTCAGCTTACATAAACCGTACAATAAATGAGTATTTCTTCGAAAGAAATCGATATACACGAATAAATAATAATTATTTAATAATGCTTTTATCCATTTTAAGTTGATATTGTAAAAATTAAGTCATTTAATCTGTGTGGCTTTTATAATTTAGAGTTTCCGAGTATTTTACTGTGAAATTCAATTTAGTAAACAGAAACAAAGTTAGGCTACTAAGTATAAACAGCACAATACAATAATTTATACGTAAGTTGAGTGTAAATACAGAAAAAAACGAATTATATCAAAGATGGGACAAACAAGCTTACATCCCCAGAACAGAGCTTATAATTCGTTGTTACTTTCAGCCTGTTCCTACTTCGACTGTTTTATGTTGGTAAAAAGTTAATATTTTAAGATGTTCTTAGTGAAGAAAGATAAAAGTATCGAAATATAATATTCACACACACAAAACTATTCATGTATGTTGACATTAAAAATTTGAAATGAATTATAGAATGTCCTGGATAGACATATCGTGTGATTGTCTGTTTCTTCTGTCTTATTTTGTTTTTCTTCGTGAAAATAAGATATCTTTTAGAACTATTGATAATATAAACATTTTATTTCTTTATATATTACCTTCAATTACAGCTGCAAACTTTAACACATGGAGCATGTGAGAAAGTATTATTGTATCGATTATTACATTTTTATGAATACACCTGAGACTCGTGACAATATAGGCCTATATTAACCTACTTTAAGTGTCAATATTTTATTTAGAATCATTTTAAACGTTATTATTACATCAAATTATGAAATGGAATGTTCCAAGTATAGGAGTAAGAGGGAGGGGAAAGAAGCCATGCGTGGGAAAAAAATGAGTTTTTATCTAAATTATAATAAAATTTACTTATATTTACGAGAAATATCGATAATTTTCTTCTGGAGAAATGTATCTTGATAAAATTAATTATCTATATAAATGAAACTTTCAATAATACATTAGTTACAATGACTGACATTCCTTTCTTACCCTTTCTGTAGTATGTCTTGTGTATTAAACATAGTTTCCTAGATTACAGCATAATAATGTGTAAAAAAACGGAAAATTCTGTTAATTTGTAAACGCAGATACTATCACATAACAAGCATACTGTACCCTCTGTATATTTAAAGTCAGTTATTCGCGATTCAATTTTTCTAGATAAGCCTGTTTAATCCGTAATTTATTTGACAGAAAGAAATTGGTTATTGCCGTATTTCATTTATATAATGAAATAATTAAATAATCCGTAATTTATAATTAATAATAATAATAAATATATAATAATAATAATAATAATAATAATAACTCTCCCGTGGTCACCACCTGGTCGTGGTGGGAGAGCCCAGTAATTTTACTGATCCATAGGGCAATGCAGGCTGGAGCACAAGCTCCTGGTAGGGACACCCATGCCAGTAAGGCCTATGGGGAAAAATGAAGCTAAGAGTGACCACACCCACATTCTGTGGAGATATTTATTATGGTAATAACTAGATCAAAGTGTGATACCGGCTCGGACGTCGCCCGGGTTAACAAGGTCCGCGTTCGTGGGTTAGGCAGAGGCTCACGTTCGAAAAATAGGCCACAGTCTCCCTTGGTTACCGGTGGCGAAAGCAGCACTGGCCCAAGCATGGCTACTGCAATGCCCTCAACAGATGTGAGGAACCAACCCAGCCTTGGTGTTTCTGTGGCAATGCATCCACAGACCACAAAGGCTGGAAAACCACGCCAACGGATGAAATGGACAGTAGAAATGAACGAGTTTATCATCCGTACTTATTACACGATCACAAAACTGGAAACAAACATGACAGCATACAGACAACAACTACACCATAAATTCACACAACAATATCCTCACCTCACTGTCACCGAACAAAGGGTTGTTGATCAAAAAAGAACAATTATACACAACAACCTTATTCCACAAACAACACTTGAACTTATCAAACAACAGGTTGCTGATCAAATACATCAACAGACAGAAACATCTAACATTAATGAAGATCATGTAACCTGTCAGGATAATCCAGCAACAAGCATTGATAATAACACACATACAACAATTACCACTAATGATACTACAGACACTTCCTCATCCATCACTGATAACATAGACTTGGATTTAGTTAATACGCTCTCACTTATATTTCAGGAAACACTCACTAAATATACAGGCACAGATCCCACACAAAGACCACGAATACCAAAAATCAACACGTCAAAGGAAGTAGGAAAAACACTAAATTATGTAAACACTCACTTAATACCACACTACATTCATTCAATTTCTACACTCGCAGACATTCATACATTAGTTTATGCTGGGGCAGTCACAGTAGTGACACACCATGGACTGAAAGTACAGTCACAGACAAATACACAGAAAACACAATACTATCACAAGCCTGCCTGGCAGAGAAGAATAGAAATACAAATAAATGACATTAGACAGCAATTAGGCAGGCTGACACAATACACTAAAAGCAACATAACACCCAAATTAAGAAAACAGCTCAAAAACATTTTCAAGAAAATAAAAACGCATACAAAACATGAACATCACAACACACACATTACAGAATACATTGATACACTAAAACAAAAACTTGCTGCCAAAGCACGTAGACTCAAACGATACAAAACATGTACACTACGAAAACAACAAAATAAATTATTTACAAACAATGAAAAACTCTTTTACAGACAAATTAATAACAAAGCAAACACTGATACACAGCACAGTGGCACACCAACAGAAGAAGAACTCACAACATATTGGTCTTCTCTTTGGTCCAGTGCTGTCACGCACAATGCTGAAGCAGGCTGGATTGAGGAGGAGAACAAAAACTTACACAACATACCAACTATGCCCTGTGTTGAAATAAGCATACATGATTTCCAATACACTGTTAACAGAACACACAACTGGAAGACACCTGGTGTAGACAACATTCACAATTTCTGGTACAAAAAGTTTACATCACTGCACCAGGAACTAGCTAAACACCTAACACACATCATCATCAATCCACAAGACATGCCAAATTTTCTTACTCAGGGCATCACCTACATGAAACCTAAAAACAACAATACCACAGACCCCACACAATACAGACCAATTACATGTCTTCCAACACTCTACAAATTATTGACATCCTGTATCGCAAACAAAATATACAAACATGTTGAAGAACACGACATTCTAACGGAACAACAAAAAGGTTGCCGTAGAAATCACAGGGGATGCAAAGAACAGTTACTCATAGATTCAGTCATTCTACGGCAAGCACACAAACAACACAGAAACATACACATGGCATATATAGACTACAGAAAAGCATTCGACAGTGTTCCACACAGTTGGCTGCTACATATTCTACACATGTACAAAATACATCCATCACTCATTACATTCTTTCAAAACACTATGCAGCACTGGAGAACAACACTACATCTCAGGGTTCAGTAACACTTCCATACAAACAAACCAAATTTTTATTAGGCGAGGAATTTTTCAAGGAGATTCCTTGAGTCCTCTCTGGTTCTGCCTAGCCTTGAATCCATTATCCAACATGTTAAACAACACACAATATGGCTACAATATCAGGCATGAAAAAACAACACAGTATACACTGTCACATCTCATGTACATGGATGACATAAAACTTTATGCATCCACACAAAAACAACTTCATCAACTCCTACAAATCACACATTCATACACCAAGGACATACAAATGGAATTTGGCCTAGATAAATGCAAAACACTTCACATAGAAAAAGGAATCCTGAAGAAAGAAGATTTTGCACTTGGAAATGGAGACGTTATTGAATCCATGGAAGAGGGCGAGTTCTACAAGTATTTAGGATTCCAACAGGCCAAACTAACAGAACATGCACAAATAAAGCAAAGATTAATTAAAGAATACCAAAGTAGGTTAAATGCTATTCTCAGAACACAGTTAAATGCAAAACACACAGTTAAAGCAATAAACACATATGTCATCCCAGTACTCACATATTCTTTTGGAGTTATACATTGGACTCACACAGATCTTGAGCAACTCCAAAGGAAAACAAGAACTACACTTACTAAGCATAAACAACATCATCCTAAATCCGCCACAGAAAGATTAACCCTTCCACGTAAAGATGGCGGACGTGGCCTGATTGACATAGTTAATTTTCACTACAAACAAATACAGTCATTGCGAGAGTTTTTCTACAAAAAACAAGAAACATCACAATTACATAAAGCAGTAACTCTAGCAGACTCGAATAACACACCATTAAACTTACACTCACATCATATGGACACAACACAACATATAAAAAGCATAGACACCATTAAGCAATCGTGGGCTCGAAAGGCACTCCATGGCAGGCATTCTTATGATCTGGCCCAGGATTTTGTTGACAAAACTGCGTCAAACAGCTGGTTAGCTTGGGGATGCCTCTTTGGGGAGACGGAAGGATTCATGATTGCCATACAGGATCAGGTCATAAATACTAAAAACTACAGAAAACACATACTCAAAGATGCAACACTCACAAATGACACATGCAGAAAATGTCACATCATGCCAGAAACTATACAACACATCACCTCTGGTTGCAAGCTCTTGGCACAAACAGATTATTTACACAGACATAATCAAGTAGCAAATATAATACACCAAGAGCTTGCAAGGAAACACAAATTAGTAGACATCCACGAACCATATTACAAATACATTCCACAGACAGTATTGGAAAACAACACGCACAAAATGTACTACGACAGAGCCATAATCACAGATAAAACAATTTACCACAACAGACCAGACATCACACTCATTGACAAACACAATAAAATCACATACATTATAGACATATCCATTCCAAACACTCACAATATACAAAACGCATGCACTGAAAAAATTAGCAAGTACACAGAACTTGCCCAGGAAATAAGGCATCTGTGGAGGATGGATAGGGTGCTTATTGTACCTGTTGTTCTCTCCTCTACAGGTGTCATACCACACACACTACACAAAAGCCTGGGCACATTACAATTGAATAGAAACACATACATCACACTACAGAAGGCCACTATATTGAATACATGTCATATTGTGAGAAAATTCCTGAATACAGACACACACACTGATACACTTCTTTAATTTCTGTTTTGGTTACTATGCCTTGACTTTGGTCCGGCATAGTACACAGCCACCGGTGTTAACCGAGTATATCTCACTTAACCCAACATAATAATAATAATAATAATAAAATTATAATAAATAATTAAATAATCCGTAATTTATTTGACAGAAAGAAATTGTTTATGACCCGTATTTCATATATCTAATGTTTTTCTCGTGATATTATTTCTAATATCAGAAAAAAATATACATTTCTAATATGGACATACATCAATATTTTTAATTCTGAATATTATATTTCGATACTTTTATCTTTCTTCACTAAGAACAAAGTACTTTTATTTTGAAAAATTAACTTTTTACCAAGATAAAACAGTCGAAGTGGGAACCAGGCTGAAAATGACAATGAGTATATGAGCTCTGTTCGAGGGATGTCAGCTTATTCGTCCCATCTTTGATATAATTCGTTTTTTTCTGTATTTACACTCAATTTACGTAAAAATTATTCTATTGTCCTGTTTATAATTAATAGTTGAACTTTGTTTCTGTTTACTGAATGGAATTTCACAGTAAAATATTCGGAAACGAAATTATAAAGGCCAAACAAATTAAAAAGCTTAATTTTTACAATATCCACTTAAAATGGATAAAAGCATTATTACATATTTATTATTTATTCGTGCATATCGACGTCTTTCGAAGAAATAATCATTTATTGTAGAGTTTTTATAAGCTGAAAATTATTCTGTTGTCTTTGATGAAATTTGTTACAGTTTACTAATTTTTACAGAAACATTAAATTCTAAACGAGGACATTAGTTAAAATATATTAATTTGTACACAAACATTAAATTTTAGACATATTTCTTCGTATTTCTTGGTGATCACACCGAAAGCTATTTTTATCTTGGCGGGAGTTTTCCCGCAGTGATCTTTGTCATATCTAATTTGCATATTAGTGATACTACATTATTAATCTTTATTAAACAGATCTAGACATTTTATATTATTTAAATTTGACTGGATTAGTAAAATAATTATATAAAAATTTTCAGTATTTTGCAGGAAACTTCAATCCAGGTGACGTAAGAGTCATCCATGGTTCGCGGGAGAATTTGCGCGATAATCTTTTTTATATCTAATTTGCATAATTATAATGGAAAATTATTAACCTTTATTAACAGATTTAGTTATTGTGTATTAATTAAATTCATCGGGTTTCATGAAAGAATTTTTTAAAACTTTTAGCATTTATTCTAAAACATTTCGTCATGTGATGCAATTTTTCATGGAGCATCCTATATGAATCAGTTGGCGCCAAATTTTTTACAGTGCAGTTTGGTGATTCTGTGTTTCTCGTTTTTTCGAAGTTCACTGCGATAAATTTTTATTACGTGGATCCATACATTTTGCGTTGTTTTTAACGGATAAAACTGAAATTTTACTGTGAATTTAGAATGAAAAGTTGAAATTTAATTTATTTTCGACAATTAGAGAGAATTGATCTTTGTTTGGATATAAATGAAGGCATGTATTATAGGTTTACTAATTTATTTGTGCATATAATTATCTAGTTCTAATTTCGAAACATTTATGGTTTTTAGTGTTTATAAGCGTGTTATTTAGACATGTCTACCAATTTAGTGCTAAAACCTAGAACTACGTCAAAGAAGAATACAAAGTTCAATTAGCAAGTAGTCCCTTTATTAGCAAATTAATTTGTTGGTAGATTTTTTTACATTTTAAGTGTAATTAGATGAAAATAAATGGATGTGAATATATAGAGTATAATATAACAAGACTGGTAGATAAAACTATTATTACGTATTACTCGATCAGAAAATGTTCAAAAAATTTATACTTGAAGAATTTTGTTTTGTTAATTATGGCCTAGTGTTTAAATCGAAAATATTTTTCAGTTATATTTGTAATCACAGTTCCAAATTATGTAAAATTCAGCTTGATATAATAATATATCATACGAATAGTAATGGCGCTTAAATATTTATAGGATTAATTAAAGATTTCGAATTTTGTTTGACAAAACTGAGGAAGGCAAAAGCATCGACAGTTGTATAATAAACTGAATTTAAGTAAATTAGTTGACTTTGTATGTTTCGATGTAATTTTTTCGTAATATTACGATATACGAACTTTTGATTTCGTAAATTGTATTATACTAAAAAGTAAAGTTTTTCGTTATTCTCCTACTTAATGATGTATTTGTAATGTTTCTGAAAACTAAATAATACTTATTAAATTGAAATCCAAGCTGTACAAAGTACTATGAATAGTAGAGAAGACCGTTTTACTATAAATTACTACGTCTTACTCTAATGTTGATTTTACAAAAAGTAGGTCAGACAAGGACCGTTAGACTAATGACGTAGGCTGTTTACATTTTCAGTTGTATCGGTGCTCTCGCGATAGCGTCATCTACAGAAGTCACACCTACTTTTTTCTGAGGCGAGCCAATTAGGAATATTAATTTTTTTAACCAATCAGATGACAGCGGGAAATTTAAATTCGATTTATGTCGATAGATGGCCGTCTAAAATTTCATATTTATTTTAATTTTCTCTCTTTTATTGTAATTTTTCGAGAACTAAAGGATATTCCAAAACAAAGTTGGAGAACCCAACTACTCGTGAAAATTCTACGACTTCACGAAATGGTCCAGGTATTTTATAAAAATTTTTTAACGTCTATAGACGTCCCTCACCACTGCCACTCGATCGCCTTGGACGTCTATTTACGTCCCTCACTGTTAAGAGGTTAATGTAAATATATTTTGATTTAACACTAAATTTTCCTTTTTACTTATGTTGTGATTCATTTCCTTCATTTAAATTTCTAATAATAAATAACTTATCTCTAAAGGGAATATTTTTATTTTTAATAAGAGATCAACAATATTTATACTACAGGATCAATAAAAATTTAACACGAGTAATATTATCACATTTCTTTCTGAGAAAAAAAAAATTAATGTTACAATATTTGTAGGTGGAGAAAAAGAAAAATGAGTATATTTCAGAGGTATGGAATTCCTGGACCTAAACCCAATTTCATTACTGGAAATTTAATGGAATATAACGAAAAGGTAATCAATTTTCTTATGCATTGCTAAAATTTTCATACTACGACTGTATATTTATGTATAATTTATCTTGTTTTAGAGAAACAAATGCTTAGATGAATGGCTAGAAAAATATGGAAATGTTTTCGGGTAAATATCATTAATAAAAATGTAATTTTATCGCTTTTAGTAATTATTAATATAATCAAATTTTATGAACAACATACGTAATTACTTATTTACTTATTACAAATTTATTTAAAATCATACTTAATTTTAAATTCATTTAATTTTATAATTTTCAAAATAGAAAGTTTCAAATAGTTTATAGAAGTATACTTATAAGTACCCGAATGGCATTAATCTTGATCAATGAGATAACCTGTCACATATAATTTCTTTCCTCTTTATTAGCATTTCATTAATTAAAACATATTAACTGATAGTTCATTAAAACCTTCTTATATTTTTTAAAATTCTCCGCTTTTCTTTTTGTCCCATATACCAAACTACGAAAACATAAAAGAACGTTCCTCTTTAATTGTAACTTGAGACCTTCTACACTTCAACGATTAGTTTGTTTGTTAGAAGTTTTTCCCCCGATTGTTCTGATGCCTTTTATCATAAAATCATAATCACTTCTATATCATTGAATTTGCAGTTTTATGACCATAGCATATTTTCTTCGAGGTGCGTCAATATTTTTGTCAGAAATATATATTTTGATATCGTAATCCTGTACTTTCTAGTAGCTTTCTGAAATTAATTAATTAATCTAAATAATAATAAAATATAAATATTATTTTTTTACTTTCAGTTTCTTCCTCGGAGGCAAACCTTGGGTTGTCTGTCATGATTTGGAATTAATAAAACTTATACAAATAAAGGACTTCAAAAATTTTATGAATAAAGATGTAATTTCTTACAATTATTAATGCAAAAAATTATTTATCATATTGATATTTTGCTGTGTATTATTTCAGTTGTTACTACCAGATGCAGGAATTCCTTATAATCAGGTTCTTAAATCACTTCCACTTCAACAGAATGAAGATTGGAGAATTAGCAGAAATATATTAAGCACAAGCTTCAGTACCGCTAAACTAAAGATGGTATAAAGACTTTTTTCATTGACATAAATGCTACGCACTAGATACATACGGGGAAATCATCGGAAATAGGAATGGAAGCATACAGATACTGTATGTTATTCTACAATCGATATTTCCGTAGATATTGCTACTTTCGGTCCAGACTCCTCGCACTGGCAGATGGCCGAAGTTGGCATTACATTTGATCTCACAAAAGCTAAATGTATCACAAAATGGTCCTCGCGAATGGTAAAGAAAGAGACAGGATTCGGTAGCGTGTTTTCTACAAGGTTCTGCAAAGGCCGCTTGTCTCTGGGAGATAGACACAATTGAAGCTCAATAAACCTTATATATATAGCTAATGAAAATTAGCTGTTTCAATACATACTGACAATTAATATTTAATTAGAAAGCTTTTCAAATAAACGCAGTACCAGATAGATCGGTTCCTGTTCCTCAACTTTTGATCAACCCCACAAATGGGTATTCAGGACTTCAGGCTGGATGATTCACCCAACATATCCAACATCCATTCTACTCAAAAGATTTTGAGGCTCATCCTTTGATGTTATGTTAGCAGCATAAAATTACAGTTACAATTAACTATACTTTATTTGTTAGATTCTTTGTTAGACCTTTTCTTTCAGTTTTATTTAAAAATTTTCGATTGTATTAAGATCCGGCGATGGTTCGTTTGTAGTGTAAAGTGAAAAATAAAATTAGCAACATAGTGATTAAAAACTTTTTTCCTATAATATATATCTCTAGAGCTTATCACACATTGACCTATTTTATGTTTATTATATAAAACTATAATTATAAGGCCTACACATCCTTGAAACCAGTACTAAAATACATTTCGGTCTAAACATTTTCGGTTCTTTTTAAGTTAGAATTTTTGATCTACGATTTTTTTAAAAAGTTGTATAACATAACTCACACTACAATAAGACAACAACCAGTTTAAAATACAAATATACAACAGTAAATAGCTAAAATTAAACATCTCATATAACTAGACTCTTAGCTGTCGACAGCCATCATACACTTAACATCTTTGGTTCTACAAGTTTTTTTTTATAGGTGTTATTTAATTTTTTGTGTGTATATATCACATAATAGTGTGACATTAATATTTTATACATAGTGAATATTTACAGGCTCATCGATTCCATAATTAAAATATCACGATACAAAATAAAATTTTGTATATTTATGACTATTTTGTTCCTTCGTCTTATTAATAGATGCCTCGTCGCGTAGTCTGTATAGCTGTCCATGGGGGTTATATTTGTTACTGAATAAACAGATGTCCGTTGCATATCTTTGTTCTTTTAATCATTTGCATATGTCTCTTACCTTTACAGGTCCTGCAACGTGCATGTGGCTACGCGCATTCCTTCGTAGTATTGCGATTCCACTTTTGGGGAGTGTACAGTATATCTTATGATTCTCTTTTTGGTCTGTGAAAATCTCGTTCTTTCACTAGGCATTACTAATCTCTTTCTTTCACAAGGCATTTGTAACAATCGTCAGAAAAACAGAGATGATATACGGCTTTTTTTAAAACTTTTTTTATTTCTTTATGCTATTAATATTTTTATATCAAGATTTGTTATTTATTATAAGAAAATAATCTGTTGTTAACTCATATTGGAATTTTTTTTATCATACTTTTTCAATATCTGTAGGAATTTTTTCACCGCCGGTCTTTCGCATTATTCAGCCCCTGAAATTTGTATGTGATCCATAAAGAATAGTTTATCATTCCACAATATGTTAGCAACCCATTGGTATTTAAGTTTAGCAGCTCTCCAAACACATGACAACAGAGTTTTATCACAACATTTACCGTTGTATATTTGATGGACAGGCAAAGTTACAGTAATGGTTCTACCGATTCGATTCTTTTCTTTTCGATGCCCGTCAATTCAATTCTTTAATTAATTCTTCATAAATTCTTTTCTATCGATTCTTTCCGGGAATCGATTTACTTTTTACCAATTCTTTCTTAGAATAGAGCAACAATGTGTTAATTAATCAGATGAAGATATAAACCTGAAAGGAGATATCCCTTTCGACTTTTGGAAGGATACTACCACAAGATAGAAATAAAAATCATAAGTTGGTTTTAAAAAATATTAAAAAACCGAACTCGTTTTCAAATCCGTCATGTTCAAACACAAGGAACAAAATATTTTTTTCTTTGCGGAGACAATCTATTATTAGAGGTTACGCCTCTGCAAAAATATGTAAAATAGTTAATATGTTCATTGAATGTGATGGATTTGAAGACGATTGAATTTCTTCTATATTTTTTTAAATTGTAAAAACATTCTTTGCCTTTTTAATTGGACTTTTGTATTTTGTAATTATTAATTTATCATCAGTGAAAGATTTAAATGTTTTATTTTCACACAAGCATGGCATCTAATAAAAGGTCGTCTCAACAATCGATTGTTTTCTTTTCAAGCTGAAATCGATTCCTTTCTTGCGAAACTTTCAACTATGAAATCCATTCTTCTATAGAATTACATCCGTACAAAGTAACATGCGTTTCACTCCAAATCATAACACACCACCTAAGGAAAAGATCATAACTTCTTGATTTTTTCTACTTGTATGATACCAATGATTAAGCATATAGATATAATAAACTTCGCAAAAAAATTTTCGCTTCAGCCCAATATACCGTTGCAGTTGTTTGCTCTTTTCGCACAATCAAACATTCATCCAGAATCGTACTAAACACTTTTGGCGCCCGAGACAAACCTCATACCTGGCAATCCTCATTCAACATTAGTCACAAAACAAGTCTGCGGGCTTTAATTCTAAGGGTTCATTTTGCCGCGCCCAAGGCACATTTCAATATTTGTTTTCCCATTGTTATGCCGCCCAGTTTATTTCCCATAGTCGCAGATCTAAAAAATCCATAACCTTGTCATAGTGTATGTGTGCCATGACGTATCGCCTCACAGATCCTACAGCTACAGATCTTAGCGAGCAATCCGACAAAATGGCCATTCTGCTTTTTTTCAGCTCGGCCTTTCTCAAACTCTGTCATTTGTGCCTAATGTGTTCAATTGCGTATAAAGTCATGCCTGCCGTTCGAGAAACTGCAAACAGCACGTACACTGAAAATTCTAATGACAACGAGCTATTACGAACCTTTCTATAGAATACCGAAATAGCGATAATAAGGGACTCTGGTAAGCATTACTTAACGAGCAGTCGAACCACAACTGTAATTGTTTAGTTACCTCTGAATAAATTTAGAGTATGGTTGCTCTGAAACAAACATACCCTAAATTTTGCAGTAATCGGCCAATTTCTATCTGAGTGCGTAAGTTTTTTTGTCAATGAGTGTACTGTACTTTATAAAATTGTAGTGATATGGAATACTGATAGTAAAATTAATTTTGATTATGAATATGTATCGTTATAAATATAAAATTATTATTTATTTTTTCAAAAATATATCGTTACTTTGTTTATTTTCAGATGAGCACTCTTATGTTCAAGCCTATAAATATATTTTTGGAGAAAGTAGACAAACAGAAAAAATTACCATTTAACATTGATAAATTTTATAAAAAGTTAACCTTCGATATAATTTGTAGAACAGCCTTTGGAATTCAGACAAATGTGCAGAACGAAGAGACAAGTAAAGTTGTTCAATCCATCCATAATATACTGACTGTTGATTCGACCGATTTATTGAGTTCACTATCAAGTAAGTAAAACTTAAATATTGCAATAATTTTTTATAATTAATTAAGATAATTTTTTTAGTCTGTTTTCCCGAAATGGAGCCGGTTCCTACATACTTGAGAATGACTTTAGATAAAATCAAATATTTAATTAATTATCCATCTACTAGGTTGGTATTTGAAACATGCCGACAAATAGTCTGTTCAAGGAAAAAATCTGGTGTAAGTTTTGAAATTTGCAATTTACATGAATTTGCAAGATAAAATATTGAAAATAATAAAAACAAAGGCTGATAGCTGAAACTCTTTTCTGTTCAGTATCGTCCACCAGATCTTTTGCAAATCATGATTGATGCCGAAGGTGAAACGGATGGTGTTGTAAAGAAGCTTTCAACGGATAATATTGTCGCGAATGCTGTTTTATATATGCTGGCTGGGTAATTTAATAGTTTTAACTACCAGTTATATGAATTATTTAATGCTAAATTGTACTGTACATCGAGTTTTATTAATTTTTTGTTGTTGTGTAGATACGACACTACGAGTACTATGTTAGCTTGGTGCACCCATTATTTGGTTAAATATCCTGAAGAACAAGAAAAAATTCGTCAGGAGATTAACGAAAACATAGAAAACAATGTAATTACAATTTATATGTTTAAATTAAAATTCATTAATATATTTGTTTAATATAGTTATAAGTATTCGTGTCTGTAAATAATGAATAACGTTATTGTTTTACACTTTTTGTGTGTAAAGCCCTAACTGAAAATTTCTTCTTATTTTTCTTATGAACAATCTGCTTTATATCGAACATTCAAATGTTCATTTTCTCAGGCTCGAAACTTACGGAATTATATCTGTAGTTATTATTCATGATATACGGGCAGTTGAATGAAAATCGTTACCATAATCATGAATTGTTAATGTTCTTATCTAAATAACTTCGCATTTCTTTAATATTATGCCGAAAAATCATAAAAAGTCTAAATAAAACTCTTGTCATAAAAAATCTGTAAATTGATATCAAAAAACTTAAACCTAAGTCAGTTAAGATTAATATTATTAAATATGTACATATTTTCAGAAACAAATTGAATATGCAGATTTATCAAAATTTAAATATTTGGATCAATTAATATCAGAAACGTTACGTCTTCGTCCTCTTTCACCAATGTAAATATTATCCGCATAGAAGTGTATTTTATTTCTAAACAAAATATTTGTTGAAATTATTTTAACTAATTAAAAATTTATTTATAAATAGTACAATCAATAGAATATGTTCAAAAGATTTCCATTATAAGAATATTACTATTCCAAAAGGAGTTATAGTTATGATCCCAGTACCGATCATGAATAAAGACATCAATTATTGGAAAAAACCAGAAGATTTCAATCCTGACAGGTTTGACATAATGACATTTTGACAAACGATTTGAACGATTTCATTTTTAAGAGTATAATAATTATTACTGGGATTGAATATTTCCAGATTTTCTTGTAAAATGGCAGGACAAATAGATCAAACGATATATCAACCTTTTGGATCCGGTCCAAGAAATTGCATAGGAATGAGAATGGCTCAAACAATTATGAAATTAATTTTGGCTAATCTCATAAAGAGCTACAAATTGGAACCTTGTGGAAATTTGGTAAATAGAACCTTACTTTAAAAAGATATCTGTTTAAATAATGTATTTAATTTAATACACGATAGAAGTGTTATTTTTCTTAAACTTTACAAATTAATAATTTGTTATAGGAAGCTGAAGAAGAGTTTTCGATTTTTATAAACCGTCCAAAAAATGGAATTAGTATAAAGGCGATTGCAATATCTTCGTGAAACTTTTGATAAATTTTATATAATGTTTTTACTTCTGATTGCTTAAAAAATTAGAAAAAAAAATGATATTGTGTAAGTTAGATTATAAATTATAATCTTCAGAAATCAGAACATATTATGTATAAATAATTTAGATTACAGAATTATTCAATTTATTCGTTATCCGAGAATGATCATAAAAAATATATAAATTAATTGTAAATTTTAACCAAATACAAAGTATGTTTATGTAGAATGCTAGAAGAAATTTTTGGCGCAAGTTTTGGTATTTTTAACATGTGAAACATGTAAAATGGAAATTAATGTGTTAAAATTATATGTAAAATTATGTTAAAAAGTTGAATATTTAAATTAATAAAATATGACAAAAAGAGATTAAAACTGTGTGTTACAATATTTCAATTTTTAATGTTAAAATTTGATTAATACGATGGGTGTTTTTCTAACTTGTTTACTGTCATGTAAGTGGAGCAAAAATGTACAAATAAATCTCCGATAACTCGGTCTTCCGAAAACTCGGACAATCTTCACCTCTTATTTAGCGGAGTTTACTTTAGTTTCATTAAAACTTGTTTTCATTAAAACAAAATGAATAAACAAGCATCTGTTGTATATGTGAGGACCGGACCCTGGTCCCGAACACGGGCCGTATTATTTCATCCAATGCCCCCGCGGAAAATTTTAGAAAAACTTAAACCATAGACAGGATATTCATCCTTCCTCCGTTAGAGAGGGCATCCTGTCACTCCGGATTCAAATCCTGAGTCACGGTGAGTTAATCATCCCCCTTCACGATTGGTGCTTGACTATAACGTGACCCAGGGTATATAAAGAGGGCAAGAACAGCAAACGGGGTCGCTGAAGGTCCGAATAAGACGCCCGTCCCGCCTGATCCGGATAGAGAATCTGGGTCCGACACCCTAGGACGCCGAAGCCCGCCGACGAGCCGCCACGACAGATCCTCCTGCCAACCTCAACGACCGGAGAACGACCGATCCTTGTGCCTATCCATACGATTATTCCAGCCTATACATTCGAGGAAGAGGTATGACCCCGAAATTTGTGAACTCTCTCTTAGCCCCGCGGTTAGAAACCGGACTATTTGTATTAAGCCTATTTGTATTAAGCACGATCTCCAATAAACCGTTGTTTCGTTTAAATGAAGTTGATTATTCGAATATCGTCTTGATCTTATCGACGAACCCACACGTTTCCTCCACTCGACCTGACAATTAATTACTTAATCCCGGGATATCAGACAAAATAAGCCATCCGACAGTGAGGTGGGTCTTGCCGTCCTGTTAGCGAAAAAAAGGAGGTACGACTCCGTCTACCTCCCGGCGTTCCCACATATATATTTGTTTGTTCTTTTAATCATTTGCATATCTTTGCCATCTCTACCGGTCCTGCAATTTTTATGTGGCTAAGCGCGTTTCTTTCTGGTGTTGCGATTTCATTTCTGAGTGTAAAATAATAATATAAACCGTTAAAATTTTATATATTAACAATAATTAAGAAATAAAATCATTTATCATTAAAGAGAAATTAATGTCGCAATGATATAATGCTATAAATTAAAAATTAATTTACTTGCTAACTAAAGTTGTACTAACAACTAAACTTATCGAGCTAGACTGACTAAAATTTGTCAAAATACTTAAATAAGAATTACAAATTTATAATTTGATTTATTATATCAGTTAGTTACTTCTTGCAAGCTCTAACAATGATGTATTATTTCAAATTGAAGATCCACTTTTTTATGTTTCTAAACTAGAAGTTGAAGTGCATTTTAAATAAGCTGTAGCTAATTGAAATGCAAAGGAAAACAATAACAAAAAAAACAAAAGGAATTATATATACAGTGACAATAATACTTCTAAAACCAAGATTTAATTAAAAATCGATCATTAGAAAATTATATTAAATAACTTTCCATTGTAATATTTATAATAAAAATTATAAATTGGTTTTACACATTGCTTTGCATGTTGCTTACAGAAACAAGTAATTGTTAAATATAATATCCTATAAATTATATAGTTATTTCTACTAGTTTTAAACTTCTAGAAGTTTAAAATATATTAAATTTGTTTATTTCTCTTTTACTGACCAGTCCTTTTTAATTATTAATCAATATTGTTATATCATTAATATGAAAAACAACTTTCTAGTTTACCTTGAAATATTGCGTCATTCAAATTCTTCTTACTTTTGACTTCCTGAATATTAATTAAAACGACGTTTCCAAAACATACAGACTGTTTTTATATTTAATTCAGAGACAATACAGTAATTATCCTCTGTTCAACTCCAAAATAAGAATTTCCAAAACATGATTATTTTATTTTCTCGATTCTGTTATTAAATTATAGTCATTTTCCATCGTTTTCGTTAACTAGTTAAGTAACGCTGTATCAGCGTGTAGTCAGAAAAGGCTGCTCTCACCTTCATTTTCTAGATTATGAAGGAAAAAAGAAAGAAAGAATCATTCGTTCTCAACAATAAATTTGATTTCTGTTGTATCCCGTACTCAACACCGCTTCGACTTGTGGACAAACGAAATACACATTGAATTTATGGGAATTACGTGAAAGTGAAAATATAATTCCACTTAAAGATTTGACTCATTAAGAACCAATTATATGATTTTTTCATTGCCATTGCTTACACTGCCTTGATGTTTCAATATTAAACTATGATATTTAAGGAAACATTCGTTAATATAAATACTGATCCAAAAGAATTAATTCCTGTCTGAGAATAATTTTAAATCTGTTTATAAGCAAATTGTATAGAATGAGAAAAATCACAGAAAGGACGGCCACAAATACTGTATTAGTAATTACTCGACGAAGAAAATTCCCTTCTTGACAAAATAAGTTATATTTTATAAATGAATACTATGCTGTGCATAACTAAAAAAGAACGTTGTGTATAAAAAAATCTGTGTGAAGAAAGCATATTTTTAATCATCAAAATTTATAAAATAGAATACTTTAACTTAATTTGATTATTTTGAATCTACGTTTTTATATCAGGCAAGAAAATATTTTAAAGAACAGAATTAAAAGTTCAGAGTTGCACAACGAGTTGCACAACTTCTCAGGCAAAAAGTTCAAAAATTGTAATGGCGCAATCTGATCTGACATTTTATTGAAAAACTCTTTATATCATTGATTATTATAATGTGGCAAGAAGCTTAATTATTAAGGTAGACATAAGTTTTATAAAAAAAATTATAAATGCTAATAACGAGTAAAATCTTCAGTAAGTCCGACCCCACTCGAGATATGAGAAGTGACCCCATCCATCTCAACACCCCGTCGACCTTTAAACAGCAAAATTTAACAGACTCAATCCCTCTAATATGCAAACTTCCCTGCATAGTTTCAGAAAATTTCGACAAAAAGTACAGAAGTTTTTTAGCTTCAAATTGGGTAAACAAAATCATGTCCCCCACACATAAACATTCATAAACGTTAATGTCCCCAGTCAATAAAATGTCGAGAAGTTATTTTTTGACCGATTGCCATATTCTTCTTCTCTTATATCCAATAGCCAAAAACGTAATGTTAAAAACTTTGCTAATTAATATTTTAAGACTATTGTATTCTACACTTAAATCCAAAATTCAAATACATCTAATATTTTACGTAACAATCTTTGATCGATTTATTTACGTTTTCTGGTGTATTTCTCCCGATAATAATAAAATCTACAGTATTATAATAAATATTTACCTTTGATCTGTAAATTGAGAGATGTTCGATTCATAAAATAAACGAATAATAATCTGAGACGCAATAATGAAGGCTTCTGATAAATGTTTGTGATTGTAATAATTCCAGTAAACAGATATATACAAGGCCATTCGGAAAGATTTGGCATAACAATATAAACATATTATAATTATAATTATTTTTATTTAGAAGATAATTAAGAATAAAGAATAAAAATAATAATCATTTGTTTGATTATTATTGAGATATATTATCTTCTGAATAACGAGAAGTAATCAAATAAGATTTAATACACCCAATAAAAATAGAAGAAATATCATACAGTTTTCGAAAGAGTAAAATTTTGTTCATTAATTAATTTTAAAGCATATTTCATTTTTATAAACGATTGTTTCGAAAATAAAATATGTTGGAATATCAGGTATACTCGTATTTAATGCTTAATTGGCTCAACGGAATATACGTTATGCATATGAGAAAAATAAATTAATAAAACACAAGCACTGTCAATGTGTCTTTTATATTACCTCGTAAATGAAAGGAAAGTCTTATTCTAATTCAGGCTGCGAGTCGCCTGATACGGTCCATGTAAACTGACATTCGGCATTTCATTCAGGGATTTTGTAACTTCTAATAACTTATATATATAGGATATATGAGGAGTAGAGGAGGAAACACGTGTAATTACTGTATTAACTAAAAGATAGCGCGATGCATTGATATATTAGGTGTTAGTTGATAACCATGCTTATTATGTGTTCTGTTTAAGAACAAATGCTGTAAAAATAAGTGAAAAAATGAAATATTTCTATTTCTGACACGCAGAATGTTTATCCATGCATATATTTATTGTAGCCTCGAAAATCTTAAGATTAGCCGATGAATCATTTCTCATATATAACTGAAAGCTTAATTGATAAGTCAACTAAATTAACTTTATTGTGAATGAATCTCATTCACTTTTGTCTATTTATTTAGACTTAAGTGTTAAATAGTATTAAGGGCTAAAAGCAATGTTATTCCATAGTATTAAAAAGTAAAGAATACGATGCCTATATCGCAGATGAGTGAGAGCATTGAAAGACAATCTAATCTGTAATTGGTCAAAAAATAACAAAGTAAACTCTGACAGAGAGTTCCTCTATATCAACTATAAACTGTATATCCTATCAAGATATACAGTTTATGGTTGCAGGTATACAGGATATATATACAAAGCTCCCTTACGAAATATCAATTTAACAGGGCTTAGAATACGTACGGTCACAAAACGATACATCAGTACACGCATAAAAGAGCATCAAATTTCTGTAAATCGGGGCCTGAACATCACTGCCTTGGTTGTCTATGTTAATCACCCTGAAATCGCGGTACATTTTAATAGTATCCGAATTCCAGACTGCACACTCAACAGAACTCAAATCAGATATTTGGAGTTGTTACAAATATGTAAAGCCGCTACGAAAAAAGCAGCCATTAATTTCAACAGCGCGAATTCTTTTCCATTATCTTAGAAGACCTGCTTTACTTCATAATCACGCAAACGACGAGACGAAAGAGCCCAATTCACCAATCAACGAGCTTTCAGAATTCGAATTGAGGCATCCGAACTCGTACAGTTCAAATTTAAAATGTTAAGAGCCTTAAGATGTCCATTTAATATGAATAAAAATGTTTGTTAACCTTAGGTTTTTTTTACCATTTTTGTTGGATTTTGGTTTTTGTGACGGTAGTTTATTTAATTAAGAAAGGGATTTACAAAATTTTACATAATAAAACTGTATTGCAGAAAGTGACCAGAAAAATTACTTAGGAAAAAAAAATAAACTAAATTATAAACCAAATCGAAAAAAATAAAGTAAACTCAAAAATAAAGTCTGCGTCTAGTTCTAAAAAGACTAAATTTTGTCCGAAGCTTGCGTAAAGTAGAAATAAGTAGAAGCTGCACTTGTAGTCATTTCTGCTTAACGCTAGACTCGGATAAAATATCTATTATAATGTGCTGTAGGTTGTAACTTAAGTGTATAACGTACAGTACATACATTAAAATAACAAATGGCTAACGAGTAAACAGCGCACCAGTTATTTTATTCGATTTTTCGTTGAGCTAGTTAAGCATTAAATACAAGTACAACTCATATTCCAACGTATCTTACTTTCGAAGCAATCGTTCATAAAATTGAAATATGCTTTAAAATTAATTAATGAACGAAATTTTACTCTTTCGAATACTGTATGATATTTCTTCTATTTTAATTATGTGTATTCAATCTTGATTAATTCTCGTTATTCAGAAGATAATATATCTCAATAATAATCAAACAAATGATTATTATTTTTATTCTTTATTCTTAATTATCTTTTAAATAAAGATAATTATAATATATATGTTTATATTATTATGCCAAATATTTCCGAATGGCCTTGTATATATCTGTTTACTGGAATTATTACAATCACAGGCATTTATCAGAAGCCTTCATTATTGCGTCTCAGATTATTATTCGTTTATTTTATGAATCGAACATCTCTCAATTTACAGACCAAAGGTAAATATTTATTATAATACTGTAGATTTTACTATTATCGAGAGAAATACATCAGAAAACGTAAATAATCGATCAAAGATTGTTACGTGTAATATTAGATGTATTTCAACTTTAAATTTAAGTGTAGAATACAATATTTTTGTAATATTAATTAGCTAATTTTTAAATATTACATTTTTGGCTGTTGAATATAAGAGAAAAATAAAAATGACTTTTTAAGATTTTTATATTTTTTGACTGGAAACATTGGATTTATGGATGTTTATGTGTGAGGGACACGATTTGAAACTTAAAATCTCCTGTACTTCTGGTCGAAAATCTGTGAAACTATGCAGGGCGGTTTGTATATTAGAGGGATTGAGTCTGTTAAATTTTTCTATTTAAAGGTCGACGGGATGTTGAGATGGATGGGGTCACTTCTCATATCTCGAGTAAAGTCGGACTTACTGAAGATTTTACTCTTATTAGCATTTATAAATTTTTTTTATAAAACTTATGTCTACCTTAATAATTACGCTTTTTGCCACATTATAATAATTAATGATATAAAGAGTTTTTCAATAAAATGTCAGATCAGATTGCCCCACCACAATTTTGAATTTTTTGCGGTGAAAGTTGTGCAACTCGTTGCTGAACTTTTAATTTTGTTTTTTAAAATATTTTCTTGCCTGATATAAAACATCTATTCAAAGTAATCGAATTAAGTTAAAATATCCGATTATATAAATTTTGAAGATTAAAAATAGACCTATGCTTTATTCACACAGATTTTTTCTACACAACGTTCTTTTTTACTTATGTACAATATAGTATCCATTTATAAAACACAACTCATATTATTTTATCAAGAAGGCGATTTTTTTCGTCGAGTAATTACTAGTACAGTATTCTTGGCCTTCCTTTCTGTGATTTTTCTCATTCTATACAATTTGCTTATAAACGGATTTCAAATTATTCACAGACAGGAATTAATTCTTTTGAATCAATATTTATATCAACGAATGTTTTTTTTTAAATATAGTTTAATATGAAAACATAAAGGCAGTGTAAGCAATGGCAGTGAAAATATCATATAATTGATTCTTAATGAGTTAAACCTTTAAGTGGAATTATATTTTCGCTTTTACGTAACTCCCATAAATTCAATGTATTTCGATTGTCTATAGGTCCAAACGGTTTGAGTTCGGGTTTCACAAACTGAATATCTTAGATTTTAGTGGTCATTTCATGTCTGATATTATATGCTTTTTGAAACAAACCAAATTAAGACTAATCCAAAATAAAAACAAATTAAAATCATACACATTTGAAGATTTAAACAAAGTTACTTGACATGTCACATTTCCAAACAACGAGAAATAAGAATAAAAAAATCTAAGGAAGAGTGCGCATTAAGTAAAATAATTATTATTACACGTGAATGGGCCAATTAAACGTGTTATAGAGTATATTATTTCAAAAGAACTTTCAACAAGTCATGACTCACGTAAAACAAAATGTTTTTAACTCGATAGAAATAATTTATTAAAGGTTTCATTGAATGACTTATTTTTATTTTGAATAGCTTACTTAAATCGTGTTATATGATAAAATTATTTGTATCAAATTTATTTACAATATTATATATATAAATTCCTTTCGAATATGTCGAATACAACGACAACGTAAGCAATTAATGTAACAGCAAGCAATGAATTTTTACCATGATTTTTATAAGGGTTGTGTTTAAGAAACAACAGATTGTTCGATTATTCTTATTTTTAATTAATATTGGTAATTAAGAATATTATATATAATGTTATTTACGAATAAAGATAAGATTATTATTTATCAATTATTACTGTCCGCAGCCAAAATTCAAAGTCTAAATTAAAATAATACTGCAAATAAACAAGCGATAAATGTAAATCACAGAGATAAATAAAATTAATTATGTAAGAAAATCTTACGTAATTATATCAAATATTTAAATAATCAAAATTTTTCTAATGTGTTCAAAGCTTCTTTCCCTATCCAATTATTGCATATCTTAAATTTTTCATCTTGACAAAAGTAAAACTTATCATACAGAATAAGTGTATTAACAAAAAGTACCGTTGATAATCGTCATATTTTACTTTTCCGTCTGTTATACATAAAGGAGTGAGACCATTGGCGATCAGTCAAAAAATGATCTACAAGATTTTTACATTTTTGGACTTAGAACATCTTAAAACGTCGAAAAGTGAAAAAAAATCCGTAAACAATTTCTGTATATATGGATGTTAATATGTGTTTGGGGAGAGCAAAATTGTATTCACCCTGTTTGAAGCTTAATAAATCCTGTGCTTTATGTCGAAAATGTCTGCAATTTTGCTTGTAGGTTTGTTTATTAAGGGATTGATGCTCTTAAATTTTGGTGAGTAAAAGTCGACGTAATGAAAAGATATAGAGGGTCTTCTGAATCTCGAGTTGAGTAAGACTTAATGACGATTTTACTCGTTACTCGTATTTACAAGTTATTAAAACCCATCCCTATTCTCAAAATTAAGCATTTTGTCGTTTTATAATAATAAAAATACAAAAAGTTTATAAAATAAATTATAGTAAATGGCGCCACCAAATGTCGCCGGAAAAGTTAAGAAATGCGTTGCCGGATTTTTTTAAAATGTGGCGCATTTATCAGAAGTCGATGGCGCTTCAGTTTGTTGCGGAGATTCAAGATGGCTTCCTGGAAGTAAGGTTGTGTCTGTGCAAACTCTCGTTTTAACCGTTAGTTCTGCCAGATTATTTTGGATTACCACGGACTTGTGGACTACCATCGCGTCCAGTACGTCAACCCGGTTCGTTCAATATACTTTTTGTCTCAATATCTTAATTAGGGGGAGTAGATTAATTTCTAAGTCCTTGGTTTTCGATCGTTTCTAAGTTGTGGAAACGATTTTTTTTTTTTTTTTTTTTTTTTTTGGGAGGTGGCACCGGGGGGTTTTTCTCGGCTGTGCTTCCTTTAGTATCCCCTAAGGTTGGATTAGGATAGATTAATTATATATCGAATTACGGCGATTTTTAGATTTTTATATAAGCTTTTATGGGAAATTTTCAAATCTAAAACGATCGTTAGAGCCGTTTAACGTTCTTTCTAACGGTCCGCTTTAAATCTTAACGATTTTCTAACGTTTTTATTCGCATTGCCGTATTTATCTTTTGTCCGATTTTTCTTTCTTTCTTTTTTTTCTTTTATTTATATAGTTATGTTAAGCTAGTTTTGCACTTGAGGGTTCATTTTGTAATTTATTAGTTAAGTTTTCATTTGTGTTGTCGTGTTTTCGTCGCAAGACTACAGTTCGGTTCGGAATCAGGGTAGCTTGCGTTGCTTAGTACTTTTGTGAGTGTTTGATGGCGACGGGCAGCTCATCGAAATTTCTTGACGAGGCGCTCAAGCTCCTCGATGAGCTTAAGGGTTATCTTGCTAGAAATAGAAATAGGAAGTTGGGCTCAGGAGCCCATTCGCGGTTTATAACTGTTCAGTTTCAGCGATTGATTGATCTTGCGAGTTCCACAGTGTCAACTTGTTCTGTTCTTGATTCCATTGACACTCGGTTGGATCCGCTTATCACCAAGGGTGATCTCGATGGCGCGTTTGCTGCACATGCTGAGAGGACTGGGGCGGTTTTCTCTGAGGTCTTAGAGGCCGTTCGTGGATTGCAGCGGATTGTTCCAGCGTCGGAGTCGGCGGTTGGTGGTCTCACTGATGCATTTGCTGCACATGCAGAGAGAACGGACGCAGTTATCTCTGAGGTGCTGGAGACCGTTCGGGGAGTGCAGCAGGTTGTGCCGGCTTCAGGGCCGGTGGTATCCAGTGCACCCGGGCTTTATAGTGACGCTGTTAAGCTTCCTGCTCTACCCTTAGATTCAGTTTCGGTGCCTTCCAAATCTTGTCACACTGTACTGGTGTACAGTAACCCCGAGTCTAACGACTCTGAGCTTACCAGAAAGGTCCTAACTTCTGGAATCAATCCGCATAGCTTAAAAATAAGTGTTCAGAGAATACGCCGTGTTCAAAAAGGCGGGATTGCTGTTGATTTGGGATGTAGAGCAGATGTGGGAATTTTATGTAATGCTGTTTCTGAGGTTTCCGGTTTACGTTCAGTTATTCCGAAAAAGAGACGCCCACTGATCAAGATTATCTCGGTACCTAAATCTATTGAGAGGGACCAGCTCTTAGATGCCATTTATGAGCAGAACAGCCGGGTTGCCGTGCTATATTCCAAAGAAACATTTCTGGAGAAAATTAGGGTGCGTTTCCCAATTGGACAGCATAGTACCACTCTCGTTTCTTGGGTTGCAGAGGTCTCACCGGACCTCAGGTGTTTCCTCCTAAAAGAGGAGAAGGTGAACTTGCAGTGGACTAGGTGTAGTGTCGTAGACTTTCTTCCATCGAATCAATGTTTCAAATGCCTTAGATTTGGGCATTTCGCCAAGAATTGCGATGCAGAAGAACGTACATGCAGTCAGTGTGGAGGCAATCATGCCTTCAAAGATTGCAACAGGAAAACAGAAACTCCAAAATGCATGAACTGCATTAGAGAGAATAAGAAGAAAATAAACCATAATGCGCTCGATAAAGTCTGTCCTGCCTTTATTCGATCAAGAACACAGCTCCTTGCCAGAATAGACTATGGCGTCTAACAGAGATACGGATTTTTGCCATAGAAACTCTCAACTACGCACTGTACAGGGTAATCTGGAACGAGCGATCTCTGCAGGCTCTCAGAAACGCAAGCAATCTTCAAGACAGACTATGGACTGTGATAGTCCTTGTGATGCTAGTTACCGGATCTCAAAAGTAAAATTCGTGCAGGTAAACTTAAGGAGAATGATTGCTGCCAATTCGCAGCTCTGCTATGAACTTAAAAACTTTGATATATGCCTAATGCAGGAGCCCTATTGTGTTAACAATAGGGTGGCCTGCTTTCAAACTAGGGACAATATCATGCAACATAATGAGGGGCAGCCTTGGGCAGCAAACATTGTGACAAATCAGCATCTTGCCTTTATACCACATCCAAGATACTCCTCCAACAACTTGATTTGCATGGAGATTGCTCTGCCACAGCTTCAAGTTATTATCTTTAACGTGTACTCTTCAAGCGATACCAGTATCACCGATGTCCTTCATCCTCTCTCAGAGGCAATGGGACGCTTCAGAAATGCACAATTCTTAATAGCTGGGGACTTCAACGCGCACTCCCCTACATGGGGTGGTGAGCGTAGTGACAGAAGAGGAGAGGCTCTGGAAAACTTTGTGGCAGTGCATGATTTACTAATCCTTAATGATCCTAGCTCGCAGCCTACCTTTACAAGTGAGAATGGAGTTTCCTGGATTGACATTACTATCTGCTCAGGAGGACTTCATCCTTTCATAAAGGACTGGAAGGTTGGCACCATAGATAGTCTCTCGGATCACGAATATGTAACATTTGATCTCTTTTATACTGACCCTCGCTCAGTACAGGAGCTGACCACTTCCCGCCCATTTAACATAAGGTCTGCGGATTGGAGTCTGTTTAGAGATATCCTCGAGGAATGTCATCTCTCTTCCAATCATGACTACACAAAGGAACGGGCAGAGCAGTACATCGAAACCATTATTGAAAACATTGCTTATGCATGCAATATTGCCATTCCCAGAAAGAAAACCAGGGCAAGAGCCAATCCCTGGTGGAATGTAAAACTGGCCACAATGCGCAGGACCAACAACCAACTGAGAAAGAAATACCAGCGTTGTCATGGCATACAAAGGGAGGAACTCCGCAGGCGATATCTTCAATTCCAGCAGGAATACAAGGAAGAGATTAAGAAAGCAAAAATAGAGTCCTGGCGTGCTTTCTGTTCTGGGGCATGTGGCAACCCCTGGAGCTTTGTATACAAGCTCAGTGTCAACAAACTTAAGACATTGAATCCAATTAGCAGTGAAGACTCTGGGTCTGCCGCTGATGATCTCCAGGCCACTGTTGGCAGGCTCTTTGAAGCCTTCTGCCCCAGCGATTCCTGTGAAGAAGACACTCCAGAACAATCCAATATTAGGGATTACAACCATGCCAAGAACCTCTCAGCTGATGATCCACCTTTTTCATTTCTAGAAGTAGATGACATCATTGCCAAGATGCCAAAGAAGAAGGCTGTTGGTATAGATCAGTTAAGCACTGATATTGTTCAAGAGATCTGGAAAGTACGACCAGATCTGCTCTTGGAGATCTTCAATATCTGCTTGCAAAAGGGCATCTTTCCTCGTCCGTGGAAGTGCGCACGAGTTATCATCATTCCCAAAAAACGCGGGGAACCATTGACACTGAATAACATGCGCAACATTTCTTTGTTGTCCTCTTTGGGCAAAGTTCTTGATAAGCTCTTATCTAACAGAATTTACTGGTTCTGGGAGTCAAGAAGGCTCTTTCACTGTGCCCAATACGGGTTCAGACGGCAGAGAGGAACCATCGATGCCATCATGGATTTAAAGAACCACATTAAACAACTACTTGCAGAGAATGCTTATGTGTTTGGGATAAGTTTAGATCTGAAGAATGCTTTTAATTCAGCATGGTGGCCACAGATCTTACGCAGACTCAGCGATAATGGCTGTCCCAGAAATCTGTTTTACATAGTGAAAGATTACCTCAAAGACAGGCAGGCCACGATCACAGTGGGTCAACACCTCTTTTCCAAAGATCTACAACGAGGGTGCCCTCAGGGCTCTGTCTGTGGCCCCCTGTTTTGGATAATTCTTTTTGACACTTTTCTCCGTTTGGACTTTGGGCATCAGTGTCGAGTTTTTGCTTATGCCGACGATGCTTTTCTCATTTTTCCGGCCAGATCCAGGCGCATGATTGAGACTATCGCCAATGACATTCTTATAAAAGTAAATAAGTGGGGAGTTAACAACAAACTAATCTTTAACACTGCCAAAACGAAGGGTATTGTTTTTTCAGCCCTTAGATCAACGAGTTCATACCGGCGGGTTCCCTGTGTTCACTTTGGAAACACCTCGATTAAGATAGTGGATCATCTTGCTTTTCTTGGAGTGGTCTTCGATAACAAGCTCACATGGAAACAGCACATTGCGTATATTACTAAGCGGACAAACCTTATCTTCAACAATCTTCTTCGTGTCGCCAGAAACAGTTGGGGACTGGGATACGAGGCTGTCAATGCAATTTATGACTGTGTATTCGTTCCTATTATCTGCTATGCTTCGGCTGTCTGGGGCGAGGCGGCCTTTCATTCACACAACCACCGCCGACTCAGATCAGCTCAGCGCCTTGCGCTCTTGCGCTTGACACGGTGTTACCGTACAGTCTCCAATGTCGCCTTACCTATTCTTGCCGGAAAGCCACCTATCCTTCAACAAATCCAATACTGCACGGGAAGGTTTCTTCTCTCCCGTGGTAAGTGCATTAACATTTCAGATACCACATTTGATGCGTCCTGCTATGAGACAAACAGTTCTTTTGCGGACTTGCCCCATCCTGCTCTCAGAAGAGGCCTTGGATCCCGGGACTGTTCGACTACAATTGAAGTCTATACTGACGGGTCTAAGACCAATCAGGGTACCGCTTGTGCATTTGTGGTTTATGTATGTAACAATGAAATTCACCATGACACCTTCCTCTTACACCCAGAGTGCTCAGTGTTCCAAGCCGAAGTGTTTGCTGTTTACAAAGCCATCGAATTCTGTAACACAAAGTTTAATAATTGTAATATCTCTATTCTTTCGGATAGCAAGGCTACTGTCCAAGTTCTAACTAATAAGGATACCACTCATCCCATTGCAAGAGAGACTTTGTCTTCTGCCAACCAGTCTAGTAACAAATTTTACATCAAATGGATTAAAGGGCACTGTGGCACTCCGGGCAACGAACGTGCAGACATGCTTGCTCGTACAACAACCATGCTCACGGACATCATTCCGGCATACAATCAACTCCCGGTTTCAAGACTAAAAGAACTCCTGTGGCATCAGACTGTTGCCAGATGGCAAGAAGAATGGGAGCGAACTCCGGAATCGCACATCACTCGACAATTTTTCCCAGACGTCGAAAGACGGCTCAAGTGGAAGTGGCTTCACCCTGAACACCGCAGTTCTCAACTGCTTACAGAGCACGGAAAATTTAACGTCTACCTGTATAGGTTTCGGCATAGTGACACTGACTGTTGTCCTATCTGTGGGGTGCGTGACGGGGTTAAACATTATCTGTTATCGTGCCCGATATTGGAAGATATAAGACGCGAACTCAAGATCTACATAGAAGAAGACAACCTGAGTTGGCCATGTAAGCCAGAACATCTTGTGTCAAGCAAAAAGTACTTTTTTCTTTTTCAAAGAATGGTTAAACTTTACTTCATCAGAACATTAATACACTAATTATTGTTTTACTGTTTTAGCTTTATTGTATCGCCAAAGACCTTTCATGATCTTCTACTAGCCTACTATGTTCTTTTGTGTTGGTTGCTGCACAAATCTGCGCTGTGCCCTCATTCTGGCCTACGTTCTACGGGCGATTCCATCTGTTTTATCTGAGCTCAGGAGCTCCTATATACTTACTGTGAGTAAGTTGCTGCATAAGATCTGTTCAGTGTTTGTCACCTGGTCCTCTGTTTATACGCGGATTCTGTTTAGGCTGTTTTACGGTCATTATAATTGTCAAAAACATTGACTCATTTACTGATATGTTTTTTAGTTAATGTATATTTTCGCGTTTTTGTTTTTTTTTGTTTTTTTTATTTTTATTTTTATTTCATTATCATTTACATTGTCAGTTCTATTGCTCAGAATGTAACACTACTGTATTCCATGTCTTTCTACCCCGACTGTGCCTAGCGGTGTCGGGAGAAATAAAGTTTATTTTGTCTGTCTGTCTGTCTGTCTGTCAGTTTGTTGCGGAATATCAATTAAAAACCACTGATTTTAAACATAAATTGTAATTAGACATGTAAACGACAAGATCCGATAAGATATATCGGTGAATTGGTATGTTTCCGATATATAGTAATAGGTTCGTTTTACAAATATATTGCCATGTTTTTTTTTTTTTTAGTACTCATTCTGTATTACGTTTTGCTATGTCATACATTACGACACAGCGATGAACATATGGTTTTGTAAAGCCGACATCTACATTAGATAGAGCATCATACCCGTACGTGATTGGCCACCGACAGTCTCGTGACCTACGGGTTTCCTTCACTTTCAGCCAAAAATAGCATCCCAAATTAATTTGGCTCTTGCGTGGGCGAGCGACAACTGAGTTGAAAGCAGTATTTGGAGCAAACTTGAACAACGAGCAATCCCTTCATAAAAGACAATTGGTTTAGTTAAATGTTTGTTGGTCAGATTAAAAATTCAGACCTAAAATTTGTTTTATAAACTTCATAATCATATCATTATTTATTATATTTATTTGTAAGAATTCAGTTACAGACCGTACTATTTTAAAATATCTAACAATAATGTTAATATAAAATATAATTTTATGTTTTTATAACTTATTAAATAAACGTATTTAACACTTTAAATGAAGTAATTATAATTACGATGAACATTAAATATTAAAATACGTATCATTTTCGTACATTTAGGTTCACCAATTCGATCTCCATCGAATAAAAAGTGAAAATTGATATCGATTATATAAATTCTTGAAGAATTTAATATGTCCATAATATTATTATTGGCCGTTTTTGTCTGTGTTATCTCATTGTGGATAAGGTGAGCATTTTTTATTTATTTGTGTTTTCCTCCATAAACGATTAAAAATAAAGGATTTTCTAGGTCAATTAATTTTTATTATCGTAAAGTATCTAATTATTTACAGTATTTAAAAAAAGTTACAATAATTTTTTAAGTTAAAGAAATAATTTATTATTACTTAGTTTGCGAATCTTCGTTCTCAATTTAATAATTCGATCCTATCTCAAGGATCACATAAAGTTTTAATATAGTCAGTGCCGAGTTTAATAAACCTCTATGAAATTATACAGATCTGAATATAGTAATTATATACTACATAATAAACAAAATAATTTAATGTAATAAAATAAAATTTACCAGTAGATACTCCACAGTATCTACGAAACAAGACAGTGAGAAACATATACATTCCAAACACAAACTACAGTAGTTGGATACAAAATTTCTTTGTTTATTACATTTAAAGTGGTCAATTCAATAGAACACGTGTTCTGTTGGCTGTCTTGGCTCTCGATGTATACTATTAAAGCAGTGTTTTTTAACCTGTTTCTATTAATTATTGGGACTCCAACTTTATAATTTTTTCCTGTGGCATTCCGTAATCTTTATCAATGTAGAATTACTGTGCTTTTAGTACTTTTAGTAATACATAATAAGAAGTATGGCGTTTCTCAGCACTATATTTCGCGGTATCGGGTTAGGTTTGTGCCTCACGAATGAACTGGCCGCGTGGATTTTCCCTGATTTCTTCACATGTCTGATACGTAAGTAAGGAACGTACTGTACATCTTAATAGCCTCTTTATTGTTTCTAACTTGTAAGTATTTGCCGAACTGCCAGATTACAATCCAATTTAGCTAAACTCTGGACACATACACTATTTATAAGTAGTATCTTGTATCTGATGATGTTGTCTACATTCCGTGAATTCCAAGATCAGGCTGAACTTCTACCATCTTCCACCGAACTCGTACCCGACAAGTATCTTAATTGCCGTATCAAGTAGAAACTGTAATATCTCCGTAGCTGTCTTGCCTAGTTTCACTCAGAACTTAGTTTTAAAAAACTTAGTGAATTTGGACGTCCATACCTCGCACAGAAAAAGCACTACTGACACTTTCAAATTCCAGCTAAGAATTGGCATAGCGGCCAAAACATTTTACTTGATTCACTACTGGGTTTCACCTGACTTGAATGACGATGCTGTTTCTTGCTCAAATTCTTTTTATTCCTACTCTTTTATCTGACAAAATCGATTGGAAAGTCCAGGATAGCTGTATGATATCAAGCACATTTTAAATAAAATACAGTAATTTAATTCGTATTCTTTGTATCAACAATTATAACATATATTTATCTAGATTCTAGAACAACATAAGTTTCTAAAATGGGTTAAAAGGATAAATAGAATCTATAATTTTTATTATTTTAGTGTTTAAATGTTTTACTGTAAATCAAAATTTTTTAATTATTCTCTTTGTAAGTAATATTAGGACGATATTATACGTGAGCAACAACAGACACACTTTTTAATTGAAAGAAAAACTAAAAAAGCAAGCAGAATTTTACAAATAATTTAATTATCAAGTACTTCCGTTTAAGTTCAACAACTTCACAGTCACAAGGTTCAAGTCGAAATTGACTTTTCTTTATCTTCAACTAAAACTTCCTAGATCCCACTTTTCAATGGTTTGGCTTAGTGGGAAAGGTAACGCAACACTTGGGCGCAGCCTTATCTTACTAAATCGAATAAGAAACCTTACAGCAATAGTTAAAGTTCAAAAAACCCTTATAACAAAGAATTTCATGAACTTTAACTTACATTATGATGTATGTTATTAATCTTACTAGAGTTATATTATATTTATAATTTTTAACTGAATTCTATTCCTAGACAAATTTGAATTTTGTAATTTTTTCATACTCTGTTTCAAGAATAGTTTTTAGAAGAAATCCTATTATCGCTTGATGGCAGTCGGAAAAAATTCCGGACAATTCCAAAAACCGGTATATGGCAACCGTATCCTGATATAGGTTTTATTCATTTTATTCAGGATCGTATAGAAATTTAAAAGCACAAACTTTCAGAGCTTTATTTTAGTTTCCTTTAAAAAATAGTTAACACACTTTTCTTGGCACTTTTATACTTTATACTTTCTTTTTCAAATTTAAGCGAAACTTAATGATCTCCAACACCTTCTACATTCACGCGAAACCAAAAAACAATCGCGTAGTCTAAATGTAATGACATCACTGTCGTTATGACATTGAACCTGTACACAGGCTTTGAGTTTTAGGAGATAGCGGTCAGACACATGAAAGAAACCCGGAAAACTTCATGTTGTCAGAGTTGGTTAGGTGACAACTCCACCAGCACCTTCGGATTCAGTACTTTTATCTAATCGATCACTGGGGCCCATACTTTTCAACCTTTCTTTGACTGAATCTTTTTCTCCCGGCTAATTATTTACAATCGATTTAAAATATTTGAGTTATATTTTAAGAAAATTTAATTATTCTTGAAATTAAATGCTGATCTATTTAATTACTCGATTAAGCCAGACCAAAACTATCGAAAAATGGAATCTAGAAAATTTTAATTCAAGATAAAAAAAGCGAATTTCGTGTTAAATCTTGACCAGCGAAGATGAACTTAAACGGAAGTAGTTAAATAATTGTATAATTTTTAAAATTCAGCTTGCTTTTGCAGTTGTTTTTTAAATTAAAAAGTGTGTGTCTGCTATTGTTCATGTATAAACTCGTCGTAATATCACTCACGAAGAGAATAATTAACAATTTATTCTTTACAGTAAAATTTTTCACACAAAAATAAACACAAAAGATTCTATTTTTCCCTTCCACACATTTTCAGAGACTAATGTTGTTCTAGATAAATATATGTTAACATTTTTATGATATAGAAAATACGTATTAAATTAATGTATTTTACTTAAAATGTGTTAGCTATCATACAGGCTATCCTGGGCTTCCCACTCGATTTTGGCATATAAGAAGAGTGAGAATAAAAGATTTGAGCAAGAAACAGCAACGTTAATTAAGTCACATGAAATTCAATAATGAATCAAATAGAATGTTATGGCTGTTATGTTAATTATTGGTTGGAATCAGTGGTGATATTCGAAATATTTAACAATAAGTTCGCTAGCAGAAAATTTTTCCCTGACAATCACAGACAAATGAAATGGAAGTTTTGAATAGAAATAAATACAATACCTTTTCTTGCAACCGTATATCTAACAATCAGTGGCGTACTTGGAACGTAACTAGCCATGGGTGAAGGGTTAATAACGATAGTATTTTAGGGCTGTCATTTTTTTTTTTTTTTTTTTTTTTAGGCAGGGGTAATCTTTACCGCGAAATGGCGCTTCTCGAAATACACACGTGTCATCATCTCTCGAGATACATTATACTTTTTCTTTCGCTGTCCGTAGCGCGACACGTGTTCGACAGCCATCTTGTATTATCTCGCGCGGGTGGCATTCTGGGATCTCTCTTATGACTGGATTTACTTTCAAGAACTCTCTTGAATCGATCGCGATTAAACCTCGATTGAAACGGTCGAGAGAGATCGCACCAAGACATAGTCCCCGACCTTGCTCACAATCTAGATTGAAATGCTCGGTACGAACGGGGTATAAGGCTCTAGTTTAGTAGCATTACAGAGTATAATACGCATATTTTAATATATTTTTTTTGAAAAAACAAACCTACTGAGAAATATTCCGTGTGTTTAACAAGGTTCGGGAAACTGAAAATTTTAACAACGGGTTCGGGCGAACCCGTTCGGAAAACTGAAAATTTTAAAAACGGGTTCGGCCGAACCTGTGCGAACCCGCCGAATATCACCACTGGTTGAAATTGTAATATTATAGAAATTCAGGAAACTACATGTAATCGGTGGCGAAATTTTCATTAAGATCGCTAGGCCGGGCCTAAAAGAGTGAGAGTTTGGTGAACAAATTCAAAATAATAAAGTAAATAATCTCATGCAGAACAATTCATGAAGAAATTTCTGCAAATTAAAGTCAAAACAAAATATATTTATTTTCACATAATATTTTGTTTTGACTTTCGACTAAGAATCTCCTCTCATTGCTAATCAGAAACTACACCAGTATTATAAGTCCTATTAATAAACAAGGTCTAAGTAGACAGTATATACACTGAAATGTAAAACAGTAAGGACATACAGGTATAGAGAATTAACTCACATATACAGTGGTACCTCGACATACGAGTGCCCTAATATACGAGTGTTTTGAGATACGAGCCGCCGAGCGAGCGATATTTTGCTTTGAGATGAGAGCAAGATTTGAGATACGAGGAATCGCACACTACACCACTGCACACGACCCCAACATGCGGGACGCATGTTGGGGTAGTGTGCAGTGTCTAACGGTTTCTCCCACCTCAGACTAGACCTCAGTCTGTGTGCTTGTTTCCATCGTTTTCGAAGAATTTTTGATAAATTGGGTTCGCGTTTTACGCTTTTTGTACATTTACAAAACCTTATCACATTTATTTTTATAACCATGGGTCCGAAGAAGATGATGATGTCTATTGAATTAAAGCGTGAAATCATAGAAAAACATGAGCAAGGTGTGCAAGTAATTGACTTGGCGAGGATGTACAGGCGTAGCACATCAATGTGCTTAAATAGAAGGAGTTGATAAAGCGTATAATGCCAGCTAAGGGCGTTACAATAATTTCTAAGCTCCGGACGTCTCTCCATGAAAAGATGGAGAAACTACTGATGGTGTGGGTGACAGAGAAGCAGCTTCAAGGAGAACCTTAACACAAAGCATCATACGTGAGAAGGCACGAGCGATTTACGGTGATTTGCTGAAGCAGATCCCACACACTTCCACAAACGAGAAATCGGAGGACTCGTTTAAAGCCAGTCAGGGCTGGTTTGACAACTTTAGGAAAAGGACTGGCATTCACTCCGTCGTCAAGCATGGTGAGGGAGCAAGTTCGGACGTGAAGGCAGCTGAGGTTTAAATCAAAACGTTTTCCGAACTGATAGAAGCCAAAGGATACATCCCCCAGCAAGTCTTTAACTGTGACGAGACAGGGCTTTTCTGGAAAAGGATGCCAAATAGGACTTACATAACGGCAGAGGAGAAGACGATGCCAGGTCACAAACCCATGAAGGATGGATTAACTCTAGCACTTTGCGCCAATGCGAGTGGCGACTGCAAAATTAAGCCTCTGCTAGTATACCATTCGGAAAATCCCAGAGCCTTTAAGTCACATAAGATTTTAAAAGAAAAACTGCAAGTTATGTGGAGGGCAAATCCGAAGGCGTAGGTCACCAGGAAATTCTTTGTGGAGTGGATAAACCTGGTGTTTGGCCTTTGTTAAAAAATATCTACAGGAAAACAACCTACCCATGCAAGCCCTTCTCGTCCTCGACAATGCCCCTGCTCATCCACCAAATCTCGAAGATGATTTACTCGAAGAGTTCAAGTTTATAAAGGTTCTCTACCTACCACCCAACACCATTCCTATCCTGCAGCCCATGGATCAGCAGGTGATTTCTAATTTTAAGAAGTTGTACACCAAGCACATTTTTCGGCGCTGCTTTGAGGTGACGGAGAACACAAACCTTACCCTTCGAGAGTTCTGGAAGGACCACTTTAACATCGTGATATGCCTAAGAATTATTGATCAGGCCTGGCTGGGTGTTACAACGAGGACCTTAACCTCTGCATGGAAGAAGCTGTGACCTGAGGCTGTAGCTGAAAGAGCCTTCGAAGGATTGGAACCCGAAGTGTCAGTGGTAGAGGAGATTGTTTCTCTGGGAAAATCTATGGGTCTGGAGGTGGATAAGAGAGATGTGAACGAACTCGTCGAGGAACAGTCTCAGGAGCTGACAACCGAGGAGTTACACGATCTACATTCGCAGCAGCATACGGTGGTTCAACGAAAAATTAGTTCTGAAGAGAAGCCAGAGATGGAGGAGGTTATCTCTACAAGAGATATAAAGGAGATCTTGGAAATGTGGGAGAAAGTTGTGGAGTTCGTGGATAAAAATCACCCCGAAAAAGTTGCAACTGGTCGTGCATCGGAGTTGTTCAACGAAACTTGCCTAACTCATTTCCGCAATATCCTGAAAGGGAGGAAGAAACAAACCTTCTTGGACAGTTTTTTTAAACGATCTGCAAGTGAAAATGAGCAAAGCGTGACGAAAAAAGCGAAGACCAGTGACAAAAATTAAGCGCTTCTGTAAGCACTTCACTTTTTCTTTTATTATGTTTTTATAGAATATGTATTTGTTATTTATAAACAAATGTTTCTTCTTGTAAATACATTTTTCTTATTCAAAAACACTTAACAAAAACAACTGAGGTGGTGTTTTGGGAGCTGGAACGGATTAATGGCATTTCAATTAATTTCAATAGGGAAAATTGCTTTGAGATACGAGCAATTTGAGATACGAGCAAGGTTACGGAACGAATTAAACTCGTATGTCGAGGTACCACTGTATTTTGATTTGACATTAAATTTTACATTTTACTTATGATGTGATTCATTTTTGTTAAAAAAATATATTTTTTTTTCTAATTTCTAAAAATAAATAACGTATATTTTAAGAAAATGCTTTTATATTTTTATTATGAAATCAACGATATTTACTTATACTGTACTGTACAATCAATAAAAATTTAATAAGTTAATACTATAACATTTCCGTATAGAAAAAACTTAAATATTTAAAGTTACAATATTTCTAGTTGGAGGAAAAGACATATGAGTATATTTCAGCGATATGGAATTCCAGGACCTAAACCCAATTTCCTTACGGGAAATTTAATGGAATATAACGAAAAGGTAATCGATTTTCTTATGCATTGTTAAAATTTTAGATTTAAGACTTCATATTTATGAACTTTATTTTGTTTTAGAGAAACAAGTGCTTCGATGAATGGATAGAAAAATACGGAAATATTGTTGGGTAAATATCGTTAATGACAATGCAATATTAACATTTTTAGCAATGATAACAAATTTTATCAGTAACGTACTTAATTACTTATGATATAAACTACCAGGTAGGCCCGACGTTGCTCTGGGAAAAGTAACGATAGCGAAGATTAAAATTATTACGTTATAGTCAACGTTACCCGTTTTCACAAAATGCAAGAATTTGGTCCCCCTATTTCCAGACTAATTACAGAATTTTTAGATGAGTCTAAAAATATGTCTGATTTCCCGCAAAAACGAAAAAACTACATCTGCGTCTTGCACGTCGCTTTCTCTTAACACTTTCATTGTCACTTAACATCCCATTGTTGATGTAAGTGTTAAGACTTAATCCTGTTTCTCTCCCCGTGGGAGGAATTTCGAAAAATCCCTACATAGTGTGCGTTCTGGTAACGTACCCTAACAGTACACCAAATTTCAACTTTCAACTCCTAACCGTTTAGGCTCTCCGCTGATTATTATTATTATTATCAACTCGCCTCGATTATATATATAGATTGGATGGAAAATTTGGTACTTTTTGATTAGCAGGACTCCAGTCAAAATCCTACTAATTTTGCAAATTTGAACTTTTATTTTGCATTTTTTACATAAAGTTAATTGTAAACATAAATTGAATTATTACAAAGAAAATTTTTTTATCTAACAATATACTTACGAAAAGTTTTGTTTTAAGAACTACCGCGGGTTTATTTTTATCTACGTGCACCGTCATGGCGGCGGGTCGCACGTTCTAACCTAACTTAACCTATTCTAATAAACTATCAGAATTACTAATGTAAGATGTTAACTAACTCAAAAAATTAATCATGTGAAGAAAGGAAAATTTTGGTACTTTATTAGAATAGGTTAGGTTAGGTTAGAACGTGTAGTAGGATTTTGACTGGCGTCCTGTTAACCAGAAAGTACCGAAAATTTATTATACATTTAAATAAAATTATTTAAAACCATAGTTACTAAATGTTAAATTTAATCAATTTAATAAATTTAAGAATAAGAAGTTTCAAAATAATATTTAGAAATATGCGGGAACAATTCATGCAACTTGTGGCAATACTTTGAAAATCATGTTACACGGTATGCAAATCTGTCCGCTAGACATTTAAATAAATAAAAATCGGCACGAATTAACGCACAGAATGATCCAGAGAGCATTGGAAAAGTACATCCCGAGGCTTACAACAAGCAGTATCACTCGCTCATATTTACAAATCTGACCGCGTGTTGTGGTAATGTTATATTCGTTAACCGCTGTAAATGTTTGAATTATAATAATTGACACAATACAATAAAATTAGGAAGTTTATGAGGGGATTAGTGTTCTGCTACCTGTCGTGTGGCTGCTAAAAACTGAATGATCATATACATAAATCAGCCATCATCTAGTTCGTAGCAATTTGTCAAGTTTGTGTTAGTGGATTTAGAAGAGCACACATATCTGCTACTCGGAGGTCCAAATTAAAACTAGACAACAGAATTGTGATATTGTCAAAGCATATCAGACAATAACTACTGTTTTAACTCCTTTCAGAGATACAGCGTTTTTCCTACTTCATCTACTGTTTCGCGTGAGGTCGACTTCCTCATGAGTTGCGTGACGTCTCACGGACCCCAATTTTTACTCTAAAATTGTAAAATTATTGGCATCGCATCAGAAACTACGATTACATTTTTTATTTTCGTATTTTGTCTACTTTCTGATGTAAAGTACTTACAGGTTTAGAAAAATGCATATTTTATGTTTAATTTATTGTAATTTGATTTAGTAAAAGAATTAAACAAACATATCAAATTTCACTTTGCTGTAAATAATGTCTGCTTTCACTAATGGATGCCTGCCTGTAATTTAACAGGGATGTGATGTCGTTCAAGGACAGGGTAGTGAAATATCATTTACATAATTGAAGATTATCATTAGAGCCGGTAGCAACTCCCACAGTTAGTCAACAAACTGCAGTTTTCTTTTGTTGTCCTATAAGTAAAAGCTCCTGTGTTTTTCACAAGCCAAATGACGGTGTTATTGATTCATTAAATTCGGAAGAATGTTTTTTTTTTAACATTTCACAACTAGTATTATTAGAACTGGTCACTTTAATATTATTTTCTTTATTAAGCGATACAGTCACGCAATTATTAGAACTCGATTATCATAATTCATAAATGAATATCGTTGCAAATATTACAGAAAGTATTAAAAATTTTTGTCCATTGTTTGTTCAGGAATATTTTCTATACGAGAAACAGAGATCAAGTAACAATGCGTGACTATCATAAAGTTGGCAATTTACTACATGATGCTGACTGCATAAATTACTGACTTTATGTCTTAAAAATATAAGGAAAAGTTTATCTAATATAAGTAACTCTGAATAGTACTTGTGCTTTTGCCTATTCGTGATTGAAAAGATGTAAACAACCACACGACTCTCGCGAAACATTTGCGTAATCGCGAATTACTTTCACAATATGTCTATCACATACAGTACTAGTAAAAAACGTGCTTTCTGTGGTATCTAAACTTTTGACATAAACTGTGACTACAAAATTAAAGTTATTTCATTACAGCAGTGTTGTCTTCTAAAAAATTTTACAAGCAAAAATTTATATGACAATTATGTAAATAAAATACCGTATATAGTGTAAATACAGTTCGATACAATTTATTGTATTAAATTAAGTGATATAATAACATAAAAAATGAAAAGTAGATAGTCGGTGAGTGATGTACTGTACATATGTACCACAGATATAAAACCCACAGTCAAAAACTAGATATGATTAAAGAAACTTTGCACCACAGCAAAGAGGAGAATAATAAACAAAAAATTAAAGCTCTCAATGATGGTTTAGAAGTTTCAAAAAATACACTAGTGATAGCTTTAATAGTGTTGTACTAGTTACTATAAAATCGTAAACACTTTAATCTTAGTTGCACTTATAAAGTTTCATAGCGATAGGATATGTTCTTCAAGGTGAGTAACTTTTTTAATCAGAGATATATTTTCATTTCATAATCCTATATTTTCTAGTAAGTCTAATTATGTATTTATTTTTTATTTAGGTATTATTTAGCTTGTTTGGAGAATAAAAAATATTAATATTATTTTATAACTTTCAGTTTCTTCTTCGGAGGAAAACCTTGGGTTATCTGTCGAGATTTGGAATTAATAAAACATATACAAATAAAGAACTTCAAAAGTTTCATGAATAGAGATGTAATTTCTTATGATTATTAATACGAAGACTTATTTGCTATATTGAAATTTTATTTTCTATTATTTCAGTTGTTACTTCCAGATGGAGGAATTCCTTATAATCAGATGCTTAAGGCACTTTCATTGCAACAAAATGAAGATTGGAAAATTAGCAGAAATATATTGAGCACAAGTTTCAGTACCGCTAAACTGAAGATGGTATAAAGACTTTTTTTTAATTGATATAAATGTTACGCAGTAGACACATGCGGGAATATCATTGGAAATATGAATAGAAGCATACAGACACCGTATGTTATCCTACACTCGATATTTTCGTAGATATTACTACTTTTCGGCCAGTCTCCTGGCACCAGTAGAATACCTAAGTTGGCATTACATTTGGTCTCACAAAAGCTAAATTGTATCATCAAATCTGAAAACCTGAAAACCAAGGAAGTGTGCATTACCAAGACATTTCTGGAAAACTAGCTGTGTGCAGCCAAGATCTTGCTGGAGTAATGCTGTCTGTAGTTTTGCAATGTAAGGCAAACATATGAGGATACTTAATTTTTTGAACATACTACTCTGTCGTCGATGTGCCTCTCATTACTGTTAGGTTCAGTCTGGACTAGTAGTGATGCGATGGTTCGACAGACCAGCAAGCAAGCAGAGAGATAGTGAGCAATTCAATAGTAAAGACAGGATTGATGAGCTCATCAACAGTCCTTCTCACTCTAACACGGCGGTGATTAGTGCCTAAATAGACAGGATTTGTCGCTAAAGATGTTATATAAATGAAATTTATTAATTTAAATAACTATTGTTGTAACCTTCTGCTATTTTAAGGAAAGATAACACTGTTTTATTTAATTTCCAAAAAATGTAGACAAATAGAATTAGGTTAAGTGGTAATTAATACGACGACAGAATGTTCACAAACTTTAAATCACGTGATTGTTTCGCGTATATTTTTGCTGCGAAAATTTAATTATAGGTTTAAGTCTGCCGTGAAATAAAATAGTTTGAAAAATACTGATCTAGGACGTCCATAACTTTGCCACCGTCTGTGCGCCCTGACCTAACTGTTTCTCCAAGACCATCTCAAAGTTAGGTCAGACAGGCCTTTCTCAAACGCTTTCATTTCTGCTTAATATGTTCGGCTAGCTGACTTCGAAGACCTACGAACAGCAAGAACACTAAAAATTCTGATTTCAATGATCCCTTACGAACCTCTTTTACAGGCTATTAAGGCAGCGACTATAAGACATTCTGTAGCATTTCCTGGCGTGCAATCGGACCGCAACTATAAACATTCACATTCCTGTTCGAAGACAACTACAGGCTGAATTTTGCAGAATTTGGGCAATTCTATCTCAGTGCATAACTTTTGTCCAATACGTATATTTAATAAAATTCTAGCGATTTAGAAGACTGGTATTGAGATTCATGTTGTTTGTAATTATGTATCATTATACATATAAAATTATCATTTATTTTTTCAGAAACATATTGCAACTCTGTATATTTTCAGATGAGCACTCTTATGTTTAAGCCTATAAATATATTTTTGGAGAAAATCGACAAACAGAAAAAATCACCATTTGATATTGCTGAATTTTATAAAAAGTTAACCTTCGATATAATTGGTAGAACAGCCTTTGGAATTCAGACAAATGTGCAGAACGAAGAAATAAGTAAATTTGTTCAATCCATCTATGGTCTACTGCAAGTTGATTCCACCGATTTATTGACTTCACTATCAAGTAAGTAAAACTTAAATACTTTTCAATAATTTCTCATAATTAATTAAGAAAAATTTTTTAGTCTGTTTTCCCGAAATGGAGCCGGTTCCTACATACTTAAGAATGATTTCAGATAAAATCAAATATGTAATTAATTATCCATCTAGTAGGTTGGCATTTGATACGTGTCGACAAATAGTTCTTTCAAGAAAAAAATCTGGTGTAAGTTTTCAAATCAGCAATTTACATGAATTTGTGAGGTAACAAAAATTGAGAATAATAAAACTAATACTGATAGCTAAAATTGTTTTTATTCAGTATCGCCCACCAGATCTTTTGCAAATCATGATTGATGCCGAAGGTGAAACGGATGATGTTGTAAAGAAGCTTTCAACAGATAATATTGTCGCGAATGCTGTTTTATTTATGGTAGCTGGGTAATTATAAACTTTTTATTAATAATTTTCAATAAAACTGTATGAATTGTTTAATGCAAAATTCTAGATTGAGTTTCATTTTTGTTGTTGTCTAGATATGACACTACGAGTACCATGTTAGCTTGGTGCACCTATTATTTGGTTAAATATCCTGAAAAACAAGAAAAAATTCGTCAGGAGATTAACGAAAACATAGAAAACAATGTAATTACAATTTATATGTTTAAATTAAAATTCACTAATATATTTGTCTAACAAGTATTTATATCTATAAATATGAGGCATGATCAACTGAAATTCGTCCGGACTCATTTACAAACCAATAGAACGATATTACAAATTAAACAGAAACAGAACGATCAATTATTTATTGTGACATGGTCACAATGCCGGGCTTCAATTTTTAAGCATATTTTTTAAATTTATTTATTTTAAAATATATGCTATTTACCTCAAAATAGTAGTGGCTTTCTTTTGTATACACATCATAGTTTTCCTGTTAGCAACAGAGCCATGCCAGTCATCTATCTAACTTATTTCAGCGGAAAATTTTGAATTGAAATAACGTAACTTCTCGTTTGCATCGGAATTGCACATATACTGTAGTTCCTGCCGAAAGTTTTCGTTATCTGATCTCGGGTTTCATCTAACTCTGTTCTCGAGATTGAGGAAGGACAGACAGCGAACGGATGATCGTGGGAATTTATAAGTCTAAATTTTTTTCAAATTGCAGTTTAATGAAAAACCTTTCTAATATAATAAACATTTGATATTCGTTTTGAATCATTTCCAGTAATTAAAAAATGTAAAATCATTATGTATTTTTTTATTTTCCTGGGTTAACGATTAACATTTTCTTTCAGGTAAATATAGGCGAATATTTGATGAGGAGCATATTAGAAGCCTTTCAGAGTTTTATTTTTAATGCATTATCTGAAATAAAACTCTAAAAGGCTTCTTTTGACAATTTGAAACCAAATAAAACTCATATCATAAACAATCTGTAAATTAATATCATCAAACTAGACACCAACCATTGCCGAATTCTATCGGGTTAGACACGGCTATATTACTAAATATATTGTGCAACCACTTTGGCAATCCGAGGGAGGCGTTAACAGGAGTTGTGGATTCATGTTTCGCTCCGGGCCGATGTTTTGTCTTCCAGTAAATTAATTAATAAAAAATTATAATTATTAAAGTTATTAAGAGATGGCGCCTAACGACTCTCTTTAATGCCAAATTAAGTGCCTAACTTCTCTACTAATACCTAGCCCTATAGAATTCAGCATTGTTTGGTGTCTAGCTTCGGTACATTGGGTTTAGCGACGTTTGTTTGATATCGTAAAAGTTAAACATCAATCACTGAAGATTAATATTATTAAATATATATATATATATTTTCAGCAACAAATTGAATATGCAGATTTATCAAAATTGAAGTATTTGGATCAAATAATATCAGAAACGTTACGTCTCCGTTCTCTCTTCGCCAATGTAAATATTATCTGCCTAGAAGTATATTTTATTTTTAAACAAAACATTCGTCGAATTTATTTTCACTAATTAAAATTCATTTATAAATAGCACATTCAGTAGAATATGTGCAAAAGATTTCCATTATAAGAATATAACTATTCCAAAAGGAGTTACAGTTACGATCCCAGCACCGAGCATGCATAAAGACGTCAATTATTGGAAAGATCCGGAAAATTTCAACCCAGACAGGTTTGAAATAATGACAATTTGACATGTGTTGTAAACTAATTTATTTTTATGAATGTAATATTTATTATTGGAATTGACTATTTTCAGATTTTCATGTAAAACGGCAGGACAAATAGATCAAACGATATATCAACCTTTCGGAGCCGGTCCAAGAGGATGTATAGGGATGAGAATGGCGCAAACAGTTATGAAATTAACTTTGGCTAATCTTATAAGGAGCTACAAATTAGAAGCTTGTGGAAGTTTGGTAAATAGAATGTTATTTTTTTTAAAAAAGATGTTTGTTTAAATAATGTATTTAATTTAATACACGAGAGAAGTGTTATTTTTCTTAAACTTTACAAATTAATAATTTGTTATAGGAAGCTGAAGAAGAGTTTTCACTTTTTATAACCCGTCTAAAAAATGGAGTTATTGTAAAGGCGACTGCAATATCTTCATAAAACTTTTGATAAATTTTACACGGTGTTTTTCCTTCTGATTGCTTAAAAATTAAAAAAATGATATTGTGTAAGTTAGATTACAATCTTCAGAAATCAGAATATATTTAATATACTATATATTTGTAATCTAAAGTGTTTTAGATTACAGAATTATTCAATTTATTCTTTATCGAAGAATTATTATGAATGTATGTAGTTATTGAAAATTTTACTTTTAAGTATAAACTATACGTAGAATGCTGTAAAAAATATTTTCATTCAGTTTTTCGAGTATATTTTGTTATTTTAACATCGATTTTTATTTTTCATCTTTCAAACATATATTAAAATTTCATGTGAAAATCCAGCAATGAGTTGCTTTCCTTTCCCAGCAACATTTATTGGCGCCATGTGTTATGATATTTCATTTCGAAATATTTTTATATTATTATAATAATATAGCAGAAAAGAATTTTATAAAACTAAATTGTAAATACTAATAAGGAGTACAATTTTCTTTAAGTCTGACTCCACTCGAGATATGACATACGACCCCCTTAATCTTTAATCACAGAGAATTGACTCTAATGTATCCTAAAACGAATATCAAGTTCAAATTTTCCAAAATTAAGATGTAGAAATATATATTAGAATGTGTATATATAATAGTAAGAATATTGAAAAATACAAATAAAAATTTGTCTTCTTTACAATCTGTATTTTCACAGTCACTATTGACAATTCAAATACATAAAATGATTATCGAAACAAAAGAGTTTTATTTGTATTCTTCAATATTTTACTATGTAAATTACTGTCAGCCATGTTTAATAAATTAATTATTGTATATTATTAACTTTAGTCTTCTGTATTCAATTTTCCTAATGAAACGTTATGTGTTATATTTGAAATTTTATGAACATTTTTGTGTGTATTAAAATGAAGAAATCGAAAAAAGAACGTTAAAATATTTTTGTTTTAATATTTTTAAAATAAACTGCAAAAAGAAATTAAGAAATCTGTCCTTTGGAACTACCTCACTTTTGTATCAATCACAAAAGTTTTATCGGAATTGTTGTCTAGTCAGTTGTTTACTCAGTTTCTTCTTAATCGGTTTTTAAAAAGTATTACTTTAATAGTTTGAAGACAGAGTTCGCTCAAACAGAGATTACCATTTTTAGTTCCGTGTTTAAGACAAAACAATTCGACGATCGACCTTCCCTTAGAGGTTACTAGCCGCCAAAAACGCTAAAAAAAGTCTTTTTAAAACACAAATTTTCCAATTAAAAATATAAAAATTTTTTAAAATGGGAATTGGTGACATACGAACATCTTTAATCCATCTAACCTTCTTGGGAAGTTTTCGGCTTTATATCCACTAAGTAGTAAGCGCTGGAAAATGTAGATGCTGGAAAGCCTCCCTCTGGTGACTATATTTTACATTTTACTTCGTAATGTTCGTATGTCAACAATTCCCATTTAAAAAATTTTTCTATTTTTAATTGGAAAATCTTGTTTTAGAAAGACTTTTTTAGCCGTTTTTGGCGGCTAGTAGCCTCTAAGAAAAGGTCGGTCGTCGAATTGTATTGTCTTAAACACGGAATTAAAAATGTGACTCTGTTTGAGCGAACTCTGTCTTCAAATTATTAAACATGAAAAAACCATCGGACGAAACGAAATTACAAAGAACTACTTATCAATTTACAGATTAAAAATAAATAATTGTACAAAAAGACATTACTTTTTTTAATTCGCAGTAGATATTGTACAACAGAAAAATAAATAAATCGTTCAAAGATTGTTACATTCGTATTATACAATAGCGTAAAGATTTTCTTGTGAGACGTACAAATCTCTTACAAAGGATTCACTTACGGTAAGTCTTCGTTATTTCGGTATTACGTTTTTAGGCGTTACAAATAATATCTTTACTCGCACGGACTGCGTAGTAACTTTTGCAACACTTGCTCTTTATTATAGTCAACCCATTCTATTTCATGCGATTATTAGTATTCCTGGCTTTTTGGGTTTTTCATGCTAAGCCATCTTCTCCTAAATGATGCATATTAAAATTATTTCCAGATCCATATTAATCGTTTATACAGATAATGATACAATTAAATTAAAGAACTTTTTCTCGGAAATATCGAGGTTTAAATACAACGTGAAAATATTCCCGTGGTAGAAACATCGGCAATAAAATCATTACGTAGGGTACTCGAAAAGTTAATAAAAATTAATTTTCTCGACTTTTTGATTACCGTTTAAAAATCATTTATTAAATTATTTTGAAAACTATTGGAATTCTTTATTCATGTCGTAAGATAAGATTGGCTAAAACTATTACAATGCTGTATGTCGTGTGATGATTTCAAGAAATGCGCAATATTCTTTAATTAACTGTGAAAGTAGATTGCTGTTTTACCAGAAACAAGATGTTTTATTTTATAGCAGTGTAAGGTCGATCTGTCAAGGAGAGAATGTTTCCCGGGAATTGTTTTATGAGACAATGACAGGACTAACGATTCAGAAGTCAGTGACGTCGAGATCTAGTCGCGTCACGATATGAATCATAGATGACGTTCCTTTATCAATGGCATTTCAGAATTTGTGTTTAAATATGCTTAATTTAAATTATATGACAAAAATTTATTAGTATATTATAATATTAAAATATATTATTTATTAATACCGGTTATATTGCTTTTTATGAAAAAAATATGTTTCGGTTTAAGAACAAATCGGTTTTTAAACAACTTTTAGGAAAGAATTAAGTTCGAGACCAGAGATGTGTCGGTAATATAATTATTAATATAAACAAATCAAACAAAATTGTCACAAGTAGTGGGGGGAAAACGTTAGTGGTAAAAGCATTCCACTCAAGTTACGAAGTGCACGGATTCAATCCGTCTGCATTTTTGTATGCACTGCCCGATGCCGTCAGCTCTGGATGATTCTTGTTCTAATCTGGATCGGGATCCCATCCCAAGGTATTTTTCGTGGGCACTTTGTCCCGGATATATTAGGACTCAATTCCTAGCCATCTTGTTTTGAATCTGGCCGAACTCAGGAACTACTAAATGGCTGTTTTAGTGCCCATAAAGCGAGGGGTTTTTTATAAAACTATATGTAATTAATAATAAATACTGGTTTCCTTGTTTAAACTTTTATTTTTGTGTGATTAATTTAAAGACACTCTGCTGCAGCATTTAGCGAAGAGATTTTACAAATAAATAAATGTATGCATAAAAAATCATTTTTCAAAACACTTTTTGTTTAATATCACAAGATTGCACGAATCGATCCACAGACTTCGTGAATAAAGATTAAAACTGTGTAAATGGTAGAAAGCATTTCTGTAATCATCGAAAAGATTTCCAATACAATAAAGTGTTTTTAGGAAAAAAGCACCATTATACAGAATAGAGACAACGAAGTTTACAAATATCTATCATTAACTCTGCAATTTACTCTGACTAAGTTGCATAAATTATATCTTTCACATAACTCCACAGAAAGAAATCTAAGGGGAGATCGAGAAATCTCGGCGGCCACGCTATCGGGCATTCCAGAGCATCGGGCATGGTTTTTAGAACTAACTGTTTTTGTTCTAGAAAAAATTTCCATTATATCATTAAAGCATTCCCAAACTCTCATGATTTTCTAATTAATAGTTTTTGTTGCAGCCAACTGGAAAATGCCAAGTTTAATTTGGGATACCTTGTATATTCTATATGTTTAAGTCCATTCAATGTCATTTAAGTAAAATTACTGAATTTTAGATAAGAATAATTAAGCTATAAAAATTATGAAAGTTATGACTAACTCATAATTTTTATAGCTTAATTATTATTAATAATACAACAAAAATAATTCTAGAAAGTTTATTTTCAGTGTTATACTTAATTGAATTTGAAATTAACTAATTAATTTTTAATGTTAGTTTTTCAGATATAATAGTAAGCTTCAATAATACACCTTTCTTATAGATAATCCCTTGACAGGAAGTACTTATTCACGTGTCGCCATCTAGTGAAGAGAGAGACAAATAGACAGAAAGAAATCCGTTACAGTTTAATTTAGTTAATTTAATTAATGTAAATTTGGAGATGATGTGTATCTATAAACCTTCTCCTGAACCGACAGAATTCAAAATATGAAGTTTGGCTAAAATACGTTCAGGCGTTTTCCCGTGATGCGGCAAAAACATTTTGCCCGCTACTGTTTTATTTATATAGACAAGCAGCAACAAACTTCATAATAATTTGTTATAATTAAAAAGTGAATTTTGTATTAATAAAGTAAAGTAAAATGGAACTTTTACGATCATTATTTTTATTATTCTATACTTTAAAAAAATTCAAAACAATGATCCTAGTATTCTGAATTGTGAGTTTAGTGAGGTCAGAAAAGTGACGACCGCAGTTCTAGAGGATTGTAAAATTGATTTTATAAGCAATTTTAACTTGAAAAAACATTAATTATTTTATCAAAATCAAACATTTCAAGATACAAACAATTCTATACTACAATACCTATAAGAATGATTGACTTTATACAGTATTTATCTTACTATAATTATAACTACTATAATTACGCAAATTAAAAAAAAATACTTATTTATTATAAAGTTTGTAAACTTAGGTATGAATATATGTATATGTAATTTATATTTAAATGTTGAACTAGATTAAACTAAACATTTTATTTACAATCAAGTATTGTATTTAAAAAAAAGTGAAATGACATTATATATGATTAAAAGTTTACAATGCTTTTAACTATTAATAATTATAGTCTATTCTCAAAAGTATTATACTCTAACATAGACAATATGAGTTATTTTTTACAAAATTGGAAAGAAAACGTTATATAAAATTCATTTATGAAATATTTCACGAAGTTATTGCAGTTGCCTTGATCATAATGCCATTTTTTGGTCTTAATATAAAGATCGAAAAATCTTCTTGAATTTCCTAAAACAAATGATTAAATTATATAATTTATGTAGAAAAATACTTCACGCATTCGGGAAGTCAAATTAATTATCGCATGTAATTGAAAATATCAAAATGAATTTGTATTTACCGAATTTTCGTAAAGTTCTAGCTTGTAGCGCCTTATAAGATTTGCCAAAATTAATTTCATAACTATTTCAGCTGTTCTCATTCCTATGCAGTTTCTTGGACCTATCCCGAAAGGTTGATATATGGATGGATCTATGAGTCCCGCATTCTTAGATAAAAATCTGAAAATTATTCAATTTTAATAATAATAGTTAGTTTCATAAAAATGAAAGAAAGAAAAAATATCATCATATTTATATGTAAAAATAAAACCTATCGGGATTAAACTTTTCGGGTTCATTCCAATAATTGCTGTCTTTATGCAAGTTACGTACTGGAATCACAATTGTAACTCCTTTTGGAATAGTCGTATTCTTGTATTGGAAGTCTTCAGAACATATTCTAGTTAGTGACCTACGCAATTAAGAACAAAATAAGACTAGCATCTGCAATAATTAATATTCTACGTATAAAAAATTACGTGTCTGAATGAGGATAAAAACGTAATGTTTCTGATATCACTTGATCTAAGTACTTCAATTCCGATAGATCTGTATATTCAATCTCACGCTGTAAAACAAATAGTTTCTTATAAAACAGATATCTTGAACTGAAATAAGTTTTTTAAGTAGATTTATAAGGTCAATGAAAAGAAAAAAAACTTATAAATTGATACTATGGCATACAAAAAATTAAGACTATTAAAGAAATGTAATTTAGTTAGTTAGAGAATTCAAAATGACGTTTTTACATTTAGAGAAAACTTATTTAGAATAGTTATGGTGAAACGCAGAAAAGTATGGAAGGAGAGTAGAATTAAAATAGAAAATAAGATGTTTCTATAATAATTAATTATATTATGTTAAGGCAGATAAGGGTAAAATGGAAAAGTTCACACAGTAAATGCAATGAAATAAGTAAGTATGTTTTCTCAGTTGTTGCTTAGTAGAAAAATTAATACAAAATTGAGAAAAATGACAAAATATGAGGGTGATGATGTTTATAGATGACAGGATGTAGCGAGGAGAGAAAAGTGAAAATCAGAAACAAATAATAATATGGAAAAAACTTATTTAAAACTACGGCATGACATTTAGCGATTTAGTGACAATGACTGGCAATTATTTTAATACAACTTTTCTTCTTGATTTTCACTAAGTTTTTTAATAATATTGTTTAGGTTCAAATATTTTAAGCGATGAGAAAGTGTGCGCAAATAAAGGAAAAATAATTAACAAATCTAATAATTAAAGAGTTTTTCAGTATGTTGGAGATAATATGTAGAAAAGAAGTAACTATTATAATGCTGTCTGAAAGCTGTTATATATATTTATATATATATATGCTATATCTATATGCATATATATCATACATATAGTGGACATAATATATGATACAGGCCTTGCACTGTAAAAAAACTAGAAAAATAAAATATAATATAAGCTAAAAGGATGACGTTTTTAAAAATACTGTACAATAAACAATAATGAGAAGTGATAACATTATATTTAAAAAATCAGAGAATAACGAACACGACTGCAGTATAGAATATTATTGAAAAAAAAGAATGAAGAAAGGAATATTAGGAATTGTTATGGAAAAAAATATGCCTAACAAAAAATCAAAACAAAGGCCAAGGAGACGAATGGAAGAAATATCCAAGGTGCGGAGAAGAGAATATTGCCTGGTTGATAGACGGGAACTACAACAATATTAATGATAAGAGGATCTAACAAAATGGGGAGGTTCACCGAGTTGATCCGATAGCAAAAAGATGAAAACTAATATTTTAGTAATTCTTTTTTTGCTCGATTAAAAAAAAGCTTAATTACATTATCTTCAACGTTTTTACTAATTTCCAGACGAACCGCTTCTTGTATTTCAAGATATTTACATAGATAATAGGTGCACCACGATAACGTAGTACTTGTAGTATCATATCTAAACTATAGAAAAAGTTCAGTCTATTTTATAATTAAAAATAAAATAATACGTTTGCTATTAACAAAATATATAATAACCCAGCTGCCATAAATAAAACAGCATTTGCAATAATATTGTTAATTGAGAGCTTCTTCGTCACATTATTCTCTTCGTCTTCCGCATCAATCATGATTTGCAAAAAATCTGGTGGATGATACTGGACATAAAAACAATTTTAATTATTAACATTACTTTTACAATTTATAAGAATGAAAAACAATAAACATTACGTCGGATATTTTTCGAGAAACAACCATTTGTCGGCATGTATCAAAAATCATTTTAGCAGAAGGATAATTAAACATATATTTGACAACATCCAAAATTCTTCTAAAGTACATGGGAATCGGTTCGAATTCAGGAAAGTAAACTGCATAGTTTAGTTAATATTAAATAATTTTTTCTCTTTGTAACATATTATACTTATAACAAATGCTTACTTGATAATATGGATGAGAAATCGACAATATCGGCTTCAAGTAATTTGTGTACAGATTGAATAAATTTATTCGTCTCCTCATTCTGTACATTGGTCTGAATTCCAAAGGCTGTTCTACAAGTTATATCAAAAGTTAATTTTTTGTAAAATTTATCGACATCAAATGCTTGCAGCTGTTCTCCGACGTTCTCCAGAAATATGTTTATTGGTTTAGACATAAGAGTGCTTATCTAAAATATTTAAAATTGTTGATATATTTCTACAATAACAAATTATGCTTTTTCTTTCACGAATAATGTCAAATATTTATAGTTAATTTTACTATTCTGAACATCTTGTCTTATTATATAGCCTACCATTTTAAGTTTAGCGGAACTGAAACCTTTGCTCAATATACTTCTGGTACTTTTCCATTTATCATCTAATTGAAGTGAAATTGCTTTACAAATTAAATGATGAGGAATTCCTATATCTGGAAGTATCATCTGGAATGATTAATAATATAATTCAAATTTAAATGATAGAATATTACATATTAATGATTATTTTATATTTACATCTCTATTAGCAAAAGTTTTGAACTCCTTTATCTGTATAAGCTTTAGTAATTCCAAATCACGACAGACAATACAAGGTTTCCCACCGAGGAAGAAACTGCAAGAGTAATATTTTAAATTAAAACACACTTAATAATTAACGAATTTAAAGCATAAAGCAAATAAAAAATAAATGAATTTATTTAAATACAAACTTATCTAAAGATTTTATTTAAAAATTCTGACTTAATTATATTATTTTAACCAATAAATAATAACTTTGTAGAGACGGAACATCGTAAATTATATAGATTTGCTTTATAACTATAAATTTAATAATTTACCCAAAAATATTTCCATATTTTTCTATCCATTCATTAAGGCATTTGTCTCTCTGTAAATAAGACGAATTGCATAAGTATGATATAATAAATCGCCGATTTTAATAGTGTATGAAAAAATTGATTACCTTTTTGTGATATTCCATTAAATTTCCAGTTATAAAATGGGGTTTTGGTCCCGGAATCCCATATCTTTGAAACACGCTCATTTTTCTTTTTCTCCATCTTTAAGTACAAAACTATTTAATTTTTCAGAAATTTAATAAGGTATTAAACATCTTAAAGATTTCATTAATTAGAAAATAAGAATAACGATTAAGATGTCCTGTTGAGAATTTTTAAGAAAGATGAGGAATGAATAGGACAGGAGACTTCGATCAACTATATACGAGTTTCCGATGCAAATTGGAAGTCATGTTGTTTCAATTCAAATATTTTCCCCTGAAAGGAGTTAGGTAGATCACCGACGAGGCTGTATTGTTAACAAGAAAAGCATGATGTACAGGCTAAATCATAGAAACATTGTTTCTTATTCGTTTCAAAAAATATATTTTTCAACAAATTTTCTTACCGTAGTTAATGTTGTGATTTATTATAATTAACATGATTTTTCCAGAGTTAATTCTTACGTTTCTTAAATTTAACCTATATCATAGTTTTAGATCAAATTGTCTGAGACAAATTCAAAAAACACGCTTAAAACGGGCCTTCTGTAAAACCATCGAAACTATCTGAACTGATAGATTACTGTCAAAACGGAAAATTCTGTCCGGTACTTTTGCGCTTTTTATTAAGACAGATTTTTATTGAATTTACATAAGAAACAATAGGCTTTCTTTTATTCGTTCATACTTTTCTGAAGAATAAAATCTGCTGTGACAATGCTAAATTATTTTAGAAAAAAAACAAGGAAATCAGAGAATGAAAACACTGAATTTATATTCCACGAACACAATTCTTTTGACAAAATATGCATTAATGTTCTGAAGCTTTTATCTATTGGCTTTTATAAGAAATTGCTATCAACTCTGTAAAGGTAAATTATAAGAGCAATTATTTTATTGTGACATTGTCACAGTGCCGGGCTGCAATTCTAAGAGACATGTTTAAAAAGCACGGAGAAGAGAAAATATTATCAGTGACTAAACAAAATACCGAAATGCATTTCGTCGTGATGGTACGTTTTCGTATTTGTTTAAACTAATAAAAGCTCCGAGAAAAAATAACCAAACTTCATTTAATAAACTGCGTAAAATATTTTAGTTCTTAGTATGCAATGTATATAAAAATTACAAAATTGCAGTTACGAAAATTAATAAATGCGATATTGTTATACTTCATGTAATTTGACATACAGTTGTCTTATATTAAATTTTTATCACTCCGATTATAAGAGATAAACATAATTTGTTTATTAAATATCTCATTGTATTCATTAATTTTCAAAATAATGTTTAAATTAATAATACTTACCTTATCCAGAATGATACAAGACATACAAACGTAGCCAATAATAATATTACGAGAGACATACTGAACTATTGACATACGAAATCTTAACATGTCTATTAATATAAAGATACAATCATGGTAAAATAATACATTATATATCATTAAAATACTTTAACTAAATATAAATATAAGTGCATTGTCATTTATAAGTGCTATAACTTTTTTTACTTATATAAATATTACCTTAAAAGTATGTAATATCCAATTAAACATGTATAAATTGTTATAATTAAATTATAGACTAGTTCTCCGCAATCACTTGTTACTGTGGAATACCTAGATACTTTCCAGAATTCCATGACCCCTCACAAGTAAAAATATACAAAAAATGTAGTATAAAGTGCAGCACATACAATAAAATTGCTGATCTACTGCCTTGTTACTTGTCATAACATAAAACTATTTGAAATTAGCTTATAATAGATTTTATTTCGAGTTTATTCCTTAACAACCCAGAAACCATTCTGGAGGAAGTATTACGCAGTTCTAGCGTGAAGAGCACATGATCGGGATATCGACTGCGTGCATGCGACAGACATTATTTATCAATTTTTGCGATGGTGAATACGCAATTCATGTGCACAGATTCTGAAATATGATTCTCTCTATTTAAAGAGGAGTTCGTGAGTAAACGCATGCACATATTCTGTGAAATATGACTACAAAGATATAAAAGTTTGAAACTTGTTCGAAGTCTCTGTCAAAAACGTCAGTGGCACAAACATTGTGCCACTATGTAATAGGCAAATCATTGTGTTGTGTTTTTTGTTTACGTGTTCAACATGTTTACGTGTCCATCATAAACTATGTGTTTCTTTTTTTTTTTTTGCTGTTGGAGGCATTGTGCCGCAGCACACCTAGCATCATCTTGCGGCAATCTGGTTACGAAGCTCTGTTACAAACTATTTATAAATTATAAATAATAAACAATAATTGGGGAAAATTTAGCTAACTTTAATAACTTTCTTAGTGACTAACTAATAATATTACAAACTGCAAAATAACCGTAAGGAATTGAACTCCACTGAAAAATATTTATAAATTGAATGTAAAATTAAGTTTTAATAAATGATATAAAAGTGAAACAAATTCAATTAAGTATAACAGTGAAAATAAACTTTCAAGAAATATTTTTGTTGCATTACTAGTTATGACTAACTTTCATAATTTTTATAGCTTACTAGCTGGCCCGGCCACGCGTTGTTGTGGCTCAAAATGTATCTATTATAAATGTGTAACACTTCCCCCGTGGGGGGAATTTCAAAAAATCCCTTTTTAGTGTATATTCTATTGACGTCACCTATTAAAACGCAATTAAAAACGCAAAAAACCGCATGTAAAATAGTATAAATAGAAGCCGAGTGCTTCACGGTAAGCGTTAATCCTGTCCCTTTCCCCGCTTTGGAATATCGAAAAATCCCTTTTTAGTGTATATTCTGTTGACGTCACCTATTAAAACGCAATTAAAAACGCAAAAAACCGCATGTAAAATAGTATAAATAGAAGCCGAGTTCTTCACGGTAAGCCTTAATCCTGTCCCTTTCCCCGCTGGGGAATATCGAAAAATCCCTTTTTAGTGTATATTCTGTTGACGTCACCTATTAAAACGCAATTAAAAACGCAAAAAACCGCATTTAAAATAGTATAAATAGAAGCCGAGTTCTTCACGGTAAGCCTTAATCCTGTCCCTTTCCCCGCTGGGGAATATCGAAAAATCCCTTTTTAGTGTATATTCTGTTGACGTCACCTATTAAAACGCAATTAAAAACGCAAAAAACCGCATGTAAAATAGTATAAATAGAAGCCGAGTTCTTCACGGTAAGCCTTAATCCTGTCCCTTTCCCCGCTGGGTAATATCGAAAAATCCCTTTTTAGTGTATATTCTGTTGACGTCACCTATTAAAACGCAATTAAAAACGCAAAAAACCGCATGTAAAATAGTATAAATAGAAGCCGAGTTCTTCACGGTAAGCCTTAATCCTGTCCCTTTCCCCGCTGGGGAATATCGAAAAATCCCTTTTTAGTGTATATTCTGTTGACGTCACCTATTAAAACGCAATTAAAAACGCAAAAAACCGCATGTAAAATAGTATAAATAGAAGCAGAGTTCTTCACGGTAAGCCTTAATCCCGTCCATCTCCCCCCGTAGGGGGAATTTCGACATGTATATTATATAAAAACACGTGCATATTCAAATGCAACGTTGTGTCAAAATTTCAAAGGAATTGGTAGAAACAAACAAACGTTGTATTTTATTTATATAGATAGGTAGAAAATGATCTGCTTAGGTTTATTCTCACAGAAAAGCATAATGCCTCACAGAAAAGCAAACTTAGGTCGTCGGAAGTTAGCGCTATCTGTTGGACATAAAAGCCTTAATCCATATATAAATATATTTTTGAAAGGGGGGAAATGGTGATCTTCACATATGCCAGAAACCTTCGCGGGAATGTATTAAACAACTTCCCAAAGTTTCATGGCAATCAGATAAATGGTGTGGTAATGCATGAAGGACAAACACACACACACACACACACACACACACACACACACACACACACACACACACACACACAGATATACATTCGTTTTTATATATATAGATTTATCCTTATTTCAGATTCAGTAATTTTACTAGAATGAGATTGAATGGACTTAAACATATAGATTATACAGGATATCCCAAATTAAACTTGACATTTTCCAGTTGGCTGCAGCAAAAACTATTAATTAGAAAGTCATGAGAGTTTGGGAATGCGTTAATGAGATAATGGAAATTTTTTGTAGAGCAAAAAATGTTATTTCAAAAAACCATGCCGGATTGCGTGCCTGCCAAGATCTCTCGATCTCCCCTTATATTTATTTCTGTGGAGTTGTGTGAAAGCTGTAATTTATGCAACTTCAGTCAGAGTAAATTGCAGAGTAAATGATAGCTATTTGTAAACTCCGTTGTCTCTATTCTGTATAATGGTGGTTTTTTCCTGAAAACACTTTATTGTATTGGAAATCTTTTCGATGATTACAGAAAAGTTCCTGAGTTCCTGGGTACCTGTGGTTTCTGAGTACGGCCAGATTCAAAACAAGATGGCGAGGAATTGCGTCCGAATATATCCGGACAAAGTGCCTACGAAAAATACTTGGGATCCCAATCCGGATTAGAACAAGAATCATCCAGAGCTGACGGCATCGGGCAGTGCATACAAAATGCACACGGATTTAATCCGTGCACTTCTTGACTTCATGAACGGCGGAAGTAAAGACAAGACAAAGTTCCAACTTTGTAAAGTCGTTTTTATATTTATTAAATGTGAATAACGCCGGCTATGTTCTTGTATTTAATTTTTACTTAAAATGTGATATTTTAACTGTGGCAATAACACCAGAGGACGCTTTTTACCTGCTTTACGTTCTTTTACGGAGGCAGCAGCCTCAAAAGAAAGGTCGTCTCCAAGGGACTGTGAATCCTAAAGGACTGCTGATGGTGTGAACGGCGGAAGTAAAGACAAGACAAAGTTCCAACTTTGTAAAGTCGTTTTTATATTTATTCAGTGGAATGCTTTTTCCACTAACGTTTTTCCCCGACCACTTGTGGCATTTTTGTTTGATTTGTTTATATTAATAATTATATTACAAACAAATGTCAGGTCTCGAACTTAATTCTTTCCTAAAAGTTGTTTGAAAACCGATTTGTTCTAAAACCGGAACATATTTTTTCATAAACAACAATATAACTGGTATTAGTTAATAATACAGTAAACTCCCGATTATCCGGGCTAATGGTGTGGGAGAGGCACAGATAATCCGAACTATAATTATTTATTTCTAAAATACAACATAAAATAATTGTCTGCCTTAGAAATGTATAACATGTTTAATGCTCAATATTAAGAAAATCTGTGATTTTGGTTTGTTTGCAGGAATCTTTTAATGATTTTTTTAATATCAGTTTGAATTTTTCTAAGAGCTATTATGTCATTATACTCGAATTCCCATTGGTCGATGTATTCCAAGAAAGTGTCAACAGAATTCAGGGCCGTGTTATGACTAATGCGATTGATAATTTCTTCTTCTCTACTTTCAGCTTCATTCTCTTGCTCTTCTGGTTAAATGACATTGAAAATAATATCCGCGACACTCATTATTTGAAAACCTCCATCATATGAATCATGTTCTAACTACTCCTCAATATTTTCTCTATCAACATTTTCACAGCCATGTAAATTTCCACTTAGCTAACTTATTTCAGATACTGTTTCACTTGTCTCGGACTTGATAGAATCCAAAAAAATCACCTACATTTGGTAGAATTTTCCTCCACGATCGAACGAGTGTTATTGGCTTAATTTTGTTCCAACATTGAATTAAACCATGTACCGCATCCAGTATTGTCATTTTTTCCCAAAATTTAATCAAATCATTAACTTCATTACATTTTTTTAAAACTAAATTCATGCAAACCGGATAATCGGGAGTTTTCTGTATATTTTAATATTCTAATATAAATTATATTAATAAATTTTTGTCATTTAATTTAACTTAACCATATTTAAACACAAATTCTTGAATGCCTTTTATATAGAAACGACATTAATGATTCATGTAGTGACGCGACTAGATCTCGGCGTCACTGACTTGTGAATCGGTAGTCCTGTCGTTGTCTCATAAAACAATTCCCGGAAAACATTCCCTCCTTAACAGATCGATTTTACAATGACCTTACGCCGACTTTGTTTCTGGTAAAATAACAATTCACTTTCTCAGTTAATGAAATAATATTGTGCATTTCTTGTAATCATCAGACGACATACAGCATCGTAATAGTTTTAGCCAAACTCATCTTACGACATGAATAAAGAATTCCAATAGTTTTCAAAATAATTTAATAAATGATTCTTTAAATGGTAATGAAAAAGTCGAGAAAATTATTTTTCTCAACTTTTTGATTACCCTACATAATGATTTTATTGTCGATGTTTCTACCACGGGAATACTTTCACGTCTTATTTGGACCTCAATATTTCTGAGGAAAAGTTCCTTAATTTAATTATATCATTATCTATACAAATGATTAATATGGATCTGGAAATAATTTTAAAATAAATCATTTAACAGAGGTTGCTTAGCATGAAAAACAAAAAACCAGGAATACTAATAATCGAATGGATTGACTATGATAAAAAACATCTGTTACAAAAGTTACAACGAAGTCCGTGCGAGTAAAGTTTATTATTTGTAACGCATAAAAACGTATTATCGAAATAACGAAGACTTACCATAAATGGATCCTTTGGAAGAGATTTGTTCGTCTCATAAGAAAATCTTTAATCAAGTCAAGAAATTGATGTTTTAAGGTATTGTATAAAACGAATGTAACAATGTTTGAACGATATATTTATTTTTTGTTTTACAATATCTACTGCGAATAAGAAAGAGTAATGTCTTATTACACAATCATTTATTCTTAATCTGTAAATTGATAAGTAGTACTTTTTAAAAACGGATTAAGAAGGAACTGACTAAACAACTGACTAGACAACAAATCTGATAAAACTTTTGTGATTAATAATACAAAAGTGAGATAGTTCCAAAGGACAGATTTCTTAAATTAATTTATTTTCGCAGTTTTTTTACAACTGTTAAAACAGGGGTGAGCAACCTTTTTAATCAACGGGCCAATTTAAATTTTAAAATTTTTTGGCCGGCCGCACATAAAGTAACACTTATTAATAATTTACAAAACTTTATTTATAATAAACATTAGAATGTAAAAATATAAAATTTAAAAAAAAGTAAAGATTTCATATACAAATTTTAATGCAAAATAAAAACAAACAAGAAAAGAACAGAAAAACGAATTTACTTTAAATTTTTAATGAGAAATTTGGCACTGTTTTTTCGATACAAGCTGATCAATATCAGCCGGAATTGATGAGGTAGCTACACGTACGCAGCTTTCTAATCGTGCATCACTCAGTCTTGATCGGTGGTCATTTTTGATTAATTTCATGGTTGAAAATAATTGTTCGCAAACGTACGTACTTCCGAACAGAGACATCATTTGCTTTGCATTTTTCGTCAAAAGCGGAAATTTCTCAGGGCTGACAAGATTTATAAAAATTTCGACGTTTACTGAGAAAAATACATTTTTTAAATCGGTATTATTCTGCATGTCAATCACTTCCATTTGAAAGTCTTCGGGAACTGTATCCACATCGATATTAAATGGTGAGGAAAACATTTTCATGGAAACCGCTGTCTTCTCAGCTTTGAACATTTGGAATCGTAATTGAAATTCGTTGATTAAATTGTCTATATATTGTGCGTATTTTTGAGAAGTAGTAACGTTTTCTTTTTCTAAATGTGGAAAGTGAGACACATTATTCTGCAAAAGATGCTGTTTTCACAATTTTAATTTGCGCTCAAAACCCTGAATTTTATCATACAAATTGTGAATAAACTGTCCTTTGCCTTGAAGTTCCACATTAAGATCATTGAGATGCTGAGTCATGTCGATAACAAACCCAAAATCGCACATCCATTTTTTATTACCAAAATGAGGAAAGTCATATCCCTTCATATCCAAAAACAATTGTATTTCGCGTTTTAAGTTGTATACTGTTTTTAGCATTGCACCTCTACTAATTCAACGTACTGTACTGTACTTCGGTATTAAAAACCACGTCGCCATATTCAGTTTCTAAATCTTTCAGGAATTCTTTAAATTCACGGTGATTTAACGCGCGCGACTTTATAAAATTGATCAGTTTAATTAGTGGTACTGTGACATTTGGAAAACTCAATCTTTTCGCACACAAATTTTCCTGGTGAATGATGCAGTGGTTAACGAATATTTCCCTTCCTGTGACTTTCTTAATGTCTTGAAATAGCCGTCCCAATACTCCTACCTCCATGCTTGACATTGCTCGTGCTCCATTTGTCGATATACCAATAATCTTTTGTAATGAAATTGAAAAATTTTCCAACACAGACTTTAGTTCATCGTACAAATCTTTGCCGGTTGTAGTCCCTTGCATTAGAATCAGTGAACACAATTGTTCGGTAATATTAAATTTGGTGTCAATACCACGTAAAAATATAGCCAGTTGTGCTGTATCGCTAATATCGCAACTCTCATCAAGTGCCAAAGAACAGTATTCGAATTTTGCAATGCGTTCACGAAGCGTTGTTGCTATGTTCTCGGACAAGTCTTCAATTCTCCTTGCAATGGTTTGAAAGTTAAAAAAAATTGTAGAAAAACTTAATTTTGAATTAAAAAAAACCTCTAATATTACCTTTTTGACAATAATATTGCACTCACGCCTTTCAAGAAACACAAGAATTGCTAAAATTGCTAGTTAACAGCTTACCAGTCTGACTGATTGTGTGACACAAGCAAACACAAACAAGCACAGACGCGGCGCGTTCGTATTGCATGTTTAAACAAGTCGCCGACAAGTGAGTAACTCGTCACAAAAAATTGTTTCGGTTTAGTATGTACTATCATTTTATTATAATTAATTTTATAACATTATATTGATGAAAGAAAGTCGATAAAACAAATTCAATTTTAGAAATGCTTGGCGGGCCGCATAAACATGTTTAACAGGCCGCAAGAGGCCCGCGGGCTGCGTGTTGCTCATCCCTGTGTTAAAGAAAGAATATTTTAATGTTCTTTTTTCGTTTTTCTGATTGTAATACACACACAAATTTTCATAAAATTCCAAATACAATACATAACATTTTATTAGGAAAATTAAATAGAGAATATTAAAATTAATATATACATTAATTAATTCATAAAAAAATGGCTGACGGTAATTTACGTAGTAAAAATATTGAAGAATACAAATAAAAATGTTTTCTTTTCATAATCCCTTTATGTAATTTGATTTGTCAATGGTGACTGTGAAAATACATATTGTAAAGACGACGAATTTTTAATTGTATTTTTCGATATTCTTACTATTATACATATATACATTCTAATATATATTTCTACATCTTAAATTTGAAAAGTTTGAACTTGTTATTCGTTTTAAAATTCATTAGAGTCAATTATCCGTGATTAAAGATTAAGCGGATGGGTAGATAGAATTGGGTCTTGTGTCATAACTTGAGTGGAGTCAGACTTAAAGAAAATTGTACTCGTTATTAGTATTTGCAATTTTATTTATAAAATTCATCGTTATCTTTAAAGTTAAGGATTTTTGCTATATTGTTATGATAATATAAAAAGATTTTAAAATGAAATCTCATAACAGATGGCGCCACTAAATGTTGCCGGGAAAGTTAATCAACTCGTTGCTAGATTTTTACATGAAGTCTTAATATATGTTAAAACAAGTAAAATAAAAATCGATGATAAAATAGCAAAATTTACGTATAGTTTATACTTAAAAGTAAAATTTTCAATTAAACTACATACTTTCATAATAATTCTTCGATAACGAATAAATTGAATAATTTTCTAATCTAAAACATTTACTCGTATACTAAATATATTCTGATTTCTGAAGATTGTAATCTAACTTACACAATATCAATTTTTTAATTTTTAAGCAATCAAAAGAAAAAACATCGTATAAAATTTATCAAAAGTTTCACGAAGATATTGCAGTCGCCTTTACAATAACTCCATTTTTTGGACGGATTATAAAAAGCGAAAACTCTTCTTCAGCTTCCTATAACAAATTATTAATTTGTAACGTTTAAAAAAAATAACACTTCTCTCGTGTATTAAATTAAATACATTATTTAAACAAACATCTTTTTTAAAAAAATAAGGTTCTATTTACCAAACTTCCACAAGCTTCTAATTTGTAGCTCCTTATAAGATTAGCCAAAGTTAATTTCATAACTGTTTGCGCCATTCTCATCCCTATACATCCTCTTGGACCGGCTCCGAAAGGTTGATATATCGTTTGATCTATTTGTCCTGCCGTTTTACATGAAAATCTGAAAATAGTCAATTCCAATAATAAATATTACATTCATAAAAATAAATTAGTTTACAACACATGTCAAATTGTCATTATTTCAAACCTGTCTGGGTCGAAATTTTCCGGATCTTTCCAATAATTGACGTCTTTATGCATGCTCGGTGCTGGGATCGTAACTGTAACTCCTTTTGGAATAGTTATATTCTTATAACGGAAATCTTCCGAACATATTCTATTGATTGTACTATTTATAAATAAATTTTTAATTAGTTGAAATAATTTAGACAAATATTTTGTTTAAAATTAAAATACACTTTCAGGCAGATAATATTTACATTGCCGAAACAGGACGAAGACGTAACGTTTCTGATATTATTTGATCCAAATACTTCAATTTTGATAAATCTGCATATTCAATTTGTTGCTGAAAATATGTACATATTTAATAATATTAATCGTAACTGACTTAGGTTTACGTTTTATGATATCAATTTACAGATTTTTGACGTCAAGAGTTTTATTTAGTTTTAAATTTTCAAAAGAGGCCTTTTTAAGTTTTATTTTAGATAATACATCTAAAATAAATCTCTAAAAAGCCTCTAAAAGGCTCCTCATCAAATATCAGCCTATATTTACATGCAGGAAATTATTATTGGTTAACGCAGGGAAATAAAACAAAAAAATACATCATGATTTTACATTTTTTAATTACTAGAGATGATTCGAAATGAATATCAAATGTTTATTATATTAAGAAGGCTCCAATTTGCAAAAAACAATTTAGATTTATGAATTCCCACGATCATCCGTTCGGTTGTCATTCCTTCCTTAATTAATTTCGAGTACAGAGTTAGATGAAACCCGAGACCAGATAAGGAAAATTTTCGGGCAGGAACTACTGTATATACGCAATTCCGAATGCAGCCTAGAAGTTACATTATTTCAATTCAAAATTTTCCGCTGAAAGGAGTTAGATAGATGACTGGAATGACTCTGTCGCTAACAGGAATAGTGTGATGTGTATACAAAGGCAAGACACTACTATTTTGAGGTGGATAAAACACTATTTAAACTAAATAAATTTTAAAAATATGCTCAAAAATTGCATCCCGACATTGTGACGAAGTCACAATAAATAATTGATCGTTCTGTTTATGTTTCATTTGTAATATCATTGTATGGGTTTGTAAATGGCCCCGGACGGCTTTCAATTGATCATGCCTCATATTTATAGATATAAATACTTGTTAAACAAATATATTAATGAATTTTAATTTAAACATATAAATTATAATTACATTGTTTTCTATGTTTTCGTTAATCTCCTGACGAATTTTTTCTTGTTTTTCAGGATATTTAACCAAATAATAGGTGCACCAAGCTAACATGGTACTCGTAGTGTCATATCTAGACAACAACAAAAATGAAACTCAATCTACAATATTGCATTAAACAATTCATACAATTTTATTGAAAATTATCAATAAAAAGTTTATATTTACCCAGCTACCATAATCATAACAGCATTCGCGACAATATTATCTGTTGAAAGCTTCTTTACAACGCCATCCGTTTCACATTCGGCATCAATCATGATTTGCAAAAGATCTGGTGGATGATACTGAATAAAAAACAATTTTAGCTACCAGTATTAGTTTTATTATTCTCAACTTTTGTTACCTTACAAATTCATGTAAATTGCTGATTTGAAAACTTACACCAGATTTTTTTCTTGAAAGAACTATTTGTCGACACGTATCAAATGCCAACCTACTAGATGGATAATTAATTACATATTTGATTTTATCTGAAATCATTCTTAAGTATGTAGGAACCGGCTCCATTTCGGGAAAACAGACTAAAAAATTTTTCTTAATTAATTATGAGAAATTATTGAAATATTTAAGTTTTACTTACTTGATAATAAACTCGGTAAATCGGCTGAATCAACTTCCATTAGACCATAGATGGATTGAACAAATTTACTTGTCTCTTCGTTTTGCACATTTGTCTGAATTCCAAAGGCTGTTCTACCAATTATATCGAAGGTTAACTTTTTATAAAATTCAGCAATATCAAATGGTGACTTTTTCTGTTTGTCGATTTTCTTTAAAAATATATTTATAGGCTTAAACATAAGAGTGCTCATCTGAAAAATACAAAGTTACAATATGTTTCTGAAAAAATAAATAATAATTTTATACTTATAACAATACATAATCATAAACTAAATAAATTTTATTACCAGTCTTCTACATCACTAGAATTTTATAAATACACTTATTGGACAAAAGTTACACACTAAAATAGAATTGCCCAATTTCTGCAAAATTCAGCATGTAGTTGTTTCGGACAGGAATGTAAAGGTTTACAGTTGTGGTCCGATTGCACGCCAGGAAATGCTACAGAATGTCTTATAAATCTCAATATCGTATAAAAAGGTTCGTAAGGACTCATTGTCATCCGAATTTTTAGTGTTCTTGCTGTTCGCATGTCTTCGAAGTCAGCTAGCCGAACATATTAAGCAGAAATGAAAAAGTTTGAAAAAGGTCAGTCTGACCTAACTCTTGAGATGGTCGTCGAGCAATAAATACTCCATGGCCCACAGATAGTGGCAAGGTTAGGGACGACCTAAATCAGTGTTTATCGACCTTTTTTATCTCACTGCACGCTTGAACCTATAATTAAATTTTTACAGCAAAAGTATATGCGAAAAAAATCACGTAATTTAAAGTTTGTGAACATTCTGTCGCCATATTAATTACCACTTAACCTAATTCTATTTGTCTACATTTTTTGTAAATTAAATAAAACAGTATTATCGTTCCTTAAAATAGCAGTAAGTTACAACAATAGTTATTTAAATTAATAAATTTCATTTACATAACATCTTTCGCGACAAATCCTGTCTATTTGGGCACTAATCACCACCGTGTTAGAGTGAGAAGGACTGTTGATGAGCTCATCAAACCTGTGTTTACTATAAATGGCTCACTATCTCTCTGCTGGCTTGCTGGTCTGTCGACTCACATCACTACTAGTCCAGACTGAACCTAACAGTAATGAGAGGCACATCGACGGCAGAGTAGTATGTTCAGGAAATTAAGTATTCTCATATGTTTGCCTTACATTGCAAGACTACAGACAGCATTACTCCAGCAAGATCTTGGCTGTACACAGCTAGTTTTCCAGAAATCTCTTGGTAATGCACACTTTCTTGGTTTTCAGGTCTTCAGATTTGTATGTCACAAATTTATTTAGCTGTTGTGAGACCAAATGTAATGCCAACTTAGGTAATTCAGTGGTGTCAGGAGTCTAGACCGACAGTAGTAATATCTACGGAAATATCGATTGTAGGTAACATACGGTGTTTATATGCTTCAATTCCTATTTTCGATGATATCCCCGCATGTATCTAGTGAGTAACAATTATGTCAATAAAAAAAAGTTTTTATACCATCTTCAGTTTAGCGGTACTGAAACTTGTGCTCAATATATTTCTGCTAATTTTCCAATTTTCGTCATTTTGAAATATAAGTGCTTTAAGCATCTGATTATAAGAAACTCCTCCATCTGGAAGTAACAACTGAAATAATAGAAAATATAATATCAATATGGTGAATAAGTCTTCGTATTAATAATCATAAGAAATTACATCTTTATTCATGAAACTTTTGAAGTCCTTTATTTGTATATGTTTTATTAATTCCAAATCACGACAGATAACCCAAGGCTTTCCTCCGAAGAAGAAACTGAAAGTTATAAAATAATATTAATATATTTTTATTCGTCAGACAAGCTAAATAATATCTATATAAAAAATAAATACATAATTAGAGTTACTAGAAAATAAAAGATTATGAAATGAAAATGTATCTCTGATTTAAAAAGTTACTCACCTTGAAAAACATATCCTATCGCTATAAAACTTTATAAGTGCAACTAAGATTAAAGTGTTTACGATTTTATAGTAACTATCATACTGATAAATAGTAAATATTACAACACTATTTAAGCCATGAATAGTGGATATTTTGAAAACTTCTAAAAGTTATTGACAGCTTTAATTTTTTTTTATTATTATTATTATCTTCCTCTTTGCTGTCGTGCAAAGTTCTTTTAACCATCATGTTTAGTTACTGATTGTAGGCTCTATAGCTGTGGTACATATGTACAGTACATTACTCACCGACTATCTACTTTTCATTTTTTATATTATATCACTTAATTTAATGCAATAATTTCTATGGAACTGTATTTACACTATATACGGTATTCTATTTACATAATTGTCATATAAACTTTCGCTTGTATAATTTTTTAAAAGACAACAGTATTGTAATGAAGTAACTTCAATTTTGTTGCACAGTTTATGTCATCAGTTTAGACACCACAAAAAGTACGTTTTTTTATATTACTGTATGTGATAGACATATTGTAAAAGTAATTCGCGATTTCGCAAATGTTTCGCGAGAGTCGTGTGGTTGTTTACATCTTTTTAATCACGAATAGGCAAAAGCGCAAATACCAAACACGAGAATTCAGTTACCTATATTAGATAAACTTTTCTTGTATTTTTAAGACATAAAGTCAGTAATTTATGCAGTCAGCATCATGTGATAAATTGCCAACTTTATGATGGTCCACGCATTATTACTTGATCACTTTGTTTCCCGTATAGAAAATATTCCTGGACAAACAATGGACAAAAATTTTAATACTTTCTGTAATAGTTGCAACGATATTCATTTTCGAATTATGATAATCGAGTTCTGATAATTGCGTGACTGTATCGCATAATAATTGAAAATAAAGTGATTAGCCCTAACAATACTAGTTGTAAAATGTTAGAAGAAAACATTCTTCCGAATTTAATGAATCAATAACACCATCATTTGGCTCATTAAAAACACAGGAGCTTTTATTTACAGAGTAACAGAAGAAAACTGCAGTTTGTTGACTTTAACTGTAAGGGTTTGTATCGGCTGTAATGATAATCTTCTATTATATATATGATGTTTCACTACCCTGACCTTGAAAGACATCACTTCCGTGTCAAATTGCAAGCGGACATCAATTGGTGAAAGCAGAGAAAAGTAAAATTTGATGTTAGTTTTATAATTATACCAGATCAAATTACAATAAATTAAACATAAAATGCGCATTTTTGTAAACCTGCAAGTAGTTTACATTATTAGAGTGTAAACAAAATACGAAAGTAAAAGATATAGTCATAGTTTCTGATATGAATCCAATAATTTCACAATTTTGGAGTAAAAATTAGTGTCTATGAGATTCCACGCAACTCATCTATAGCAATCGTTTTCACGGGAAACGGTAGATGCAATGGGAAAATGCTTCATTGTGTGTCTCTGACAGGTCGCAAACACTAGTTATTGTTTGACAATAGTTCTTTGACAATATCACAATTTTGTCATCCAGTAATCCAAAGGGACCTCCCAGCGCCAATATGGCAAATATTTGTGCTTTTCTAAATCCACTATCACAAATCTGACAAATTGCTACGAACTAGATGCTGGCTGATTTATTTATATGATCATTCAGCTTTTAGCAGGCAGACGACACTGATCCCTTCTCAAACTTCCTAATTTGATTGTATTGTATCAATTGTAATAGTCCAAACATTTATAGCGGTTAACGAATATAACATTACCACAACAGCGGTCAGATTTATAAATGAGAGCGATACGGCTTGTTGTAAGCCTCGGGATGTACTTTTTCAATGCTTTCTGGATCATTTTGTGCGTTTATTCGTGCCGATTTTATAATTATTTGAATGTCTGGCCGACAGATTTTCATATTTATAACATGATTTTCAAAGTATTGCCACAAGTTGCATGAATTGTTCCCGCATATTTCTAAATATAATTTTTAAATTCCTTATTCTTAAATTTATAAAATTGATTAAAGTTAAACATTAAATAACTATGGTTTTAAATAATTTTATTTAAATGTATAATAAATTTTCGGTACTTTCTGGTTAGCAAGACACCAGTCAAAATTATACTACGCGTTCTACCCTAACCTAATCTATTCTAATGTTAAAAAACAATTATTCCAAAAAATTATAAAAAATTTTTTAAAATAAACGAGTTAAAATCACTCTTCTTCATCCGATTTCGAATGAATTAAGCCAAACATGGACTCTTATTTAGAAAATTACCAAATATTTCATACTTTATTAACCATATTATCCAAATGCATTTCACACGTTGTGCCTTTTCAGTGGATATCATGTTACACACGACCAGTACATTTATACTCTATCAAGCTATTCTAGCATTCATCGACACATACGCCGGTATTTAAATTAATAACATTTACATAACTCTTGATACAATAATGCTCGACAATGCTTCTCATTATAAGATTCTATATTTTATACAGTATTTTAATGTTGATTCTATCTATATTACAATGTTCTACACTGCAATGTTGATGCCACGGAGATTCAGTTCTATTTAGCCGGATTGCTGCCTCATGTTCTTTCAGCCGCTTCTCAAGTTGTCTTCCTGTTTCACCGATATAATATTTACTTGTTGCACATGTGCACATCAGTCTGTATACAACGCCTGCCAGCTCCAAAGGATTTGTCGGATGTTTAACATTTCCTTTATTTACCAAATAAATGCCTTTACTCAATCTATTTTTTTGTTTACCTACTAAGTTGACAAAATAAGTTTTAAAATTATTTTTATATTTTTCATAAAATTTTCTAATATATGGAATTTTTATATATAAATTAATAACTTTTTCTTTTTTTGCATTATATCTATTAATGGTATAACAATTATACCACCTACGTATTAGTTGTTGTGGATAATCATTAAATAAATATTTTTTAAAAAATCTTGCAGTTTTTCATTTCTATATGTTTCTGTAATGTTGGTCTACTAGAGATCTTTCTTAATTCCATTTAACAAACGTTCCTCTTTATGCCTATTGGACAGTACGATTTATAATTAATCACCTTATTATTATTGCAATTTTTCTCGTACTTACGAAATAATAACGTTTCTTCCTGTGTTGTGATTGTAACGTCTAGGTAGTTCATTTCGCTATTTCTTTCTTCTTCATAGGTAAATGTAATATTTTTATTTAGACTATTAGCATAAATCTCAATGTCTTTAGCCGTAGTGATATTGGAATCGTACAGAATCAATATATCATCTACGTACCTATCATAAAAAGCAATGCCCTGGGATAGGAAAATCTTTTGATCTAATGTTGTCATACAAATACAGTCAAACCTGTTTTTATGTGGGGGATAGGGACCGCATTAAAAAAAACGCATAAAAAAAATCTCACGAGATTTCACGAATGACTGTAAATAATAGTTTTCGCGACACAATTAAAACATATTTTTTTAATGCGGTCAACAGGGACCGCATAAAAAAAGTCTCACATAAAAAATAACTCAAAACCGTACGAAATAGAATTTATTGACAACAGATGTCAGCACTTGACTGCATCGTCTGGTCTATTGTCTGTTTTACATATTTTTGTTTAGGTGGTGTTTTGTTGACTTAAAAAGTAAATTATTTCATTTTTCGCATATTCATGCAATAATATTACTATAATAAGTGCATTTATGCTATAATAAGTTTATTTAGCTATAATAAGTCAACGTAAGACATGACGAATCGCACGAGACTAGTCGCCAACTATACCGCACAAATTAAAAATTCGCATTAAAAAAATCGCACAAATAAAAATCGCACATAAAAAGAGCGCATAAGAACAGGTTTGACTGTATATCTGCAATCTTAGCGCCTATTACGGACCCCATTGCTATCCTATCTTTTTGTCGGTAAAACTCTGTAGAGAATAAAAAAATAACTATTTTTAAAGCAATTTGTATAAATTCTATGATATAGGTAGATAAATTATAATTACTTACACATTCCGAAATAAAGTTCCACTTCATTGATGGATACATCGATTTTACATCCAGGCTTACAAGTCTAAAGGATTTCTTACTTTGACCATATAATAGGTACGAAATCAACTGATCTGTATTTTTTATGCTTAATATTTATTTATTATTTGCTAACTTATTCTAATAAATTACGAAAATTTTGATTTCTTCGTATGATTAATTTTTTGAGTTATTTTACATGTTACATTAGTAATTCTGATACTTTATTAGAATAGGTTAAGTTAGGTTAAAATGTGCGTCCCTCCGCCATGACGTGAACTTAGGTAATGATTAACCCGCCATAGTTCTTAAAACTAAAAATGTTCCTAAATATATTGTTAGATAAAAAAAATTTTCTTTGTAATAATTCAATTTATGTTTACAATTAACTGTATGTAAAAAATGCAAGATAAAATTTCAAATTTGCAAAACTAGTAGGATTTTCACTGCCGCCCTGGTGTAAGGAACTGAGTCCGAGCGTTATTTTTATTTTATTATTATTTTTCCGTTTTATTATATTTTGTTTGGGGCTTATGTTTATTTAGGACGAAGGTTCCCCACCACTCTCTTGTTAGTAACGAAAAAAAGAAGATAAAACAACTCACGGAGAAATAAGCGCCGTAGGAAAAATCTTGTGCATTTGCGCTGCCCAGCAAAAGTAAACGATCCGCAGAAAAAAAATGGAGGGGGGAGTCCCCGCACTCACTAGTGAAGAAATACTTGATAAACCCGTCTTAACATCACAGAAAATTATGATAAATACTTTGTAAACGGTTTATAAGCTTTGTCGGAAACTTAAAGCTGCAAGAAAAGAAAATTAATGTTAGCAACTAGGTATGTAAATAAGGGGAGTAACTCAGCTGAAGTGTGACGTCACCTCACAGTATAAAACCCGTACGTTAACCGAAGAAGAGAGAGGTGATTTCCAAATCGAGGCGACTTTGAGAGCGAGGTGAATTCGAAAGCGAAGTATTTTCTGATAGAAGTCCAGATTGATAATTGGACGATCCAAGGTGTTAAAGAGGAATTCGATTTGACGATATCGAAATGATTGAGGAAATAGGTTCTTCGTATAGTGAGGTGACTGATAGACGTTTAATTAGTAAGAGATTTTGATCATAGTTTCTAAGTATTTGATTTGTCGCATTTTCAAAGGGGAATTGATATTAAGTTAAGCTAAGTAGCTGAGTTTATTGTCGGGTTGACTTGTTGATTTTCGTTAATAAATTTTGTTTGGATTATTGACATTTGTACGTAGTACATTCTAGTTACTAATTTAAATATATTTGAAGTTTTTGATTTGACTTGATATTTATCGTTATTATTACTAATTTTTCGGTGCACGCTTAAAAGCCCAGTCTTGGCAAACTAATCTCGAATCCGCGTAAAGTACCCGTTAGGTTAACGGAAGTTTTACCGACCGCAGTTAGTGTAGGTTTCCTAAGATACTAAAAATAGTACTTTACACTGCTAACCAACAAGTACCAAATTTTTTATCCAATTTATATTATAAGTAATTAAGTACGATTGATACGTACTGTACGTTACTAATAAAATTTATCATTGATAAAAATGATAACGTTGCATTATCATTAATGATATTTACCCAACAACATTTCCATATTTTTCTATCCATTCATCGAAGCACTTGTTTCTCTAAAACAAGGTGAAGTTCATAAATACACAGTTTAAATCTGAAATTTTAACAATACACTTACTTTTTCGTTATATTCCATTAAATTTCCCGTAATGAAATTGGGTTTAGGTCCTGGAATTCCATATCGCTGAAATATACTCATTTTTCTTTTCCTCCAACTAGAAATATTGTAACGTTAAATATTTAATCTTTTTCTACACGGAAATGTTATAGTATTAACTTATTAAATTTTTGTTGATTGTACAGTACAGTATAAGTAAATATCGTTGATTTCATAATGAAAATATAAAAGTATTTTCTTAAAATATACGTTATATTTTTTAATTTCTAAAAATAAATATTTTTTTAAGAAAAATGAATCACATCATAAGAAAATGTAAAATTTAATGTCAAATCAAAATATCTGTAAGTTAATTCTCTATACCTGTATGTCCTTAGTATATACACAGAAATGTAAAACAGTGTCTACTTAGACCTTGTTTATTAATAAGACTTATAATACTAGTGTAGTTTCTGATTAGCAGAGAAGATCTTAGTTAATAGTCAAAAGAAAATATCAGGTATAAATAAAGATATTTTATTTTGACTTTTGACTAAGATCTCCTTTCTTTGCTAATCAGAAACTACACCAGTATAATAAGTCTTTTTAATAAAAGAGGTCTAAGTAAACAGTACAGTAGAGCGTCGTTTATTCGAATCAATTTGGGACTGGGGTTGTTCGGATAACCGATTTTCTTTCTTTTTTTTGTTGTTAATATGGAGACTCTAGCCTGTTGTCTTTTTCTCCGAGGCGCACCGCTTAGCTATTAGGCGAAGCAGTTAGAACGGTACACAAAACGTTCCAAGGCTTCCATATGTTGATGAGGAGGAAGGTCGGCTCGAGGCCAGTATATGGAGAGATTTCAAGGTCGCATGTCACGTGATAAAACACACGTTTGCTCCGCCCATTCGCCATTTTTGTGGTAGTTTTCGCTCGCTTAGCTTGCACGTGGTCTGTTATTCGACGTCTTTTTTTAGTTTAAACGTACAAAAATACTGCAGTTCTATTATCATGGATTAAGCTAAAAAAGATTCTTTTCTTGTGGGCTATTCTAGCGGTCTAACAGGACGAGATGCAGCTCTGTACGAAGAGAAAATTTTGTTATTTCAAGGCGATCCATACGAACCCAGTTTATCAGACTTCGTCGTAGATCAAGAGTTGTGGCCGAAAGTAGAATTTGGTGAGATTATAAACTATTTGCTTTTGACAACAAATTTGTACACCCTGTCACAAACGAAAGCTTATAAGTCTTTAGAGGCCCATAACTATTTAACAAGTGGCTGGGTTTCTCCTGATGTAAAAGTAATGAATAACAGCGAAGTAATATTGCTTGGAAAGATATGTTTTCTTTTGTTTGTTTAAACTCGTGTTTTTACGTATTTCTTAACTAAAAATTTTTGTCTGAAAGTAAAAGTCTAATTAAAAACAACTGTGGAAATTTTTTAATTCAAATTGTTCAGTACCTTTATTTTCTAGTTGAAACTAGCATATAATAAGCCTACTTGCTTTTAGTTTTAACGTGTAATGTTTATAAGTTTGCACTAGCTAAATCCTGAAATTACATTAGTTATTCGTTTATAAATGCACTATATCTAACTAAATTAATATAAGCAAATCAGTAAACTCTTTTAGGTTTTAAAATATAACTTAGTGTTTATTAACGTAAATATTGAAATGAAATGTTTCTGACAAACTCTTGTATTGATATTCACTTTATTCGTAACGAAATTTTTCCGGTTAATTCTCGAAAGCCATGCAGTTTGCCTTCGTCGTGAAAGCTCCTCAGTTTAGGATCCTTGATGACAAATAATGCCGGGAATTTTAAAAAATAATGTTCCTTTGTTCTTGAGTGAACTAGCATTACACCCAATTACACAACAAATCACCATAGTGATATTCGCGACGAAAAAAAAACAACACAAGAACTCCAGTTAAAGCGCACGTGAACACACACAAAACGTAAACAAGTCACAAAGATGACGCTGGACAATTGCGCATGCTCATGACGTCACTCATGATGTCGACATGAAACCTCTCTATAGGAGTTAAGTTACGGACGATGGACAGGTCCAAGGTCAAGGAACGACCCAAATCTTAGCGGGCCCCCACATACTGCGGGCAAACTGGCCAATAGTGAGAAGAAGTTTCTGTCAATCCACAGTGGGGACAGTCAGGCAAGACGCACAGGCGTCGAGAGTAAAGAAAACTGTTCAACGGGGCAGTATCAGTGCGAAGACAGGCCAATAGAGTTCGGTGTGACGTGACGATGCGTAATGGTAGAGCCAAGAGGAGAAAGGACGAAGATGGTCGCAACCTTTACTCCGGAGAATAGTGGACCAGGTGTCGGTGTGAGTACGAATAATCGAATCCGGCAAATACGGATGAGGTCACGTGCCATGAGAGACCTCCACCAGGAGCCGGTGGGAGTGTTCTTGCTCGCTGCTTGGTCAGCAGCTTCGTTAATATGGATACTGACGTGACCCAGAGTCCATCCGATTTCTAGGGATGTGGGGTGTGAACTGATTGTGGCAGCAAGGTCAATAATGATTGCCGGGGAAGAAAAACTGACATTGGCGACAGCCTGGAGAACGGATTTTCTGTCTGAAAGGATGGCCGTTGGACTGTTAAGACGGGTGCTGATGTGGACAACCCGTTGAATACCGAGGGCTTCCGCGACAAAGACGCTGCAGTTGGAGTGGAGTGACCATGTTTCCTTAACGGTGTGGGCCAGAACAACCACACCGAACGCCGTCCGTAAGTGGGATTTTGAGGCATCGGCCCCAATAAGAGATCAACCCCGCCAGGTGGTTGCTTGTAATTCAGCAAACCGAGCATTCAAGGCTGCCGGAGGTTTGGTGGAAGAGTTCGGAAAGTCAACTAGACGTATGCGAGTAGCGACGCTTACAGAGTTCGGGGGTACATGCCTCTGACGGTAGAGGTGAGAGATAGGAAGGCCCTCCTGATGGATCTGGGAGAGAACTCTGGAAGCATAAGGGCTCTGGAAAGGGCGCCAACAGTAATAATCTAGACCAGAGGCAATGTGGACAATCATGTGTAGCGGGCTATATTGGCCTCTTGAGAGGTGAGTGATAATGTGCGATATGGCCTCTGGCGCAGCCTGGACTGGAGTGGAATATAACCGGACTCAGCGTATAGTGACAGAAGCGGTGTAGACCTGGGCACATCCAAAGCAGTGCGAAGAGCTTCGTGGATGGGTTTTTTGATGCGGCAGATAGTTGTTGGGAGACTTCCTTCCAGAAGGGGGGCTCCTAATTCCGCCATCGGACTCAAGATGGTGTAGACTAAGTGGAGAAGGTCAGTCCTCCTGGCGTTGTTACAGCAAAAAGCGAAAAATTTGAAGAGGGAACCAGCACGTGTCACTTTCGTTCTCAAGAAAGTTTCGTGAGCGTGCCAAGTGAAAGATTGTGAAAAATGAACACCGAGGATACAGAGAGAGGGACGCTGGATGATGTTTCCCGAGCGAAAGCACAAAGTTAGTGGTGGATGATGATGTTTAGGAGAAAAATCAACAGTGGCGCTTTTAGCGGCAGAAAAAGATAAGCTCCATGAGTCTGCCCAGTGTTCAAGGTGGTCGAGGGCTATTTGAGCGTTGCAGGACAAGAGATTGACACGACCTTAGCGTATGTCGTTGGGGTTTCGCGTCTACATATGAACAGTGTTAGGTAATGCTAAGTTTTAGCAAGTGTGCCTCTCGTTGATAGGTCGGGCAGCGGGGAGAATTTGCGGTGTGATCCCCTCTGCAATTCACACAGCCGGCTGCAGTAGCAGTGCATTTAGCCGGGTCGTGATTGGCCCCGCAAGTTATACATTTACGACTGCCGCAGCCGTCTTGGAGTCGTGACCAAAGTTTAAACAGCAGTCACACTGACGCGGACAAGGAATGAACCGCTCGCATCGGTCACGCTGGTAATAAATGGTGACAGACTCCAATGGGGAGGCACTGGCCACCAAGAAATAAACAGTTGAACTAGGCACAACGATGTCGTCGTCCCGTCGCGTGAATCGGTGTACCTCTGTGACCGGGAGAGAGGAGGCCGAAAGGATATTGTAGATTTCGCAAACTGTAATAGAAGGGTCCACCCCACATAGGAGATAAGCCATAATGGCGCAGTCCGGGGCCAAACGACCGTGAACTGGGAATCCTGGCTATGGCGGGAATGTTGAGGGCTGCCTCTGCAGCCTGATGGTCCCGGGTTTTGATAATGAGAAAGCCACTTCGGGAGTATCATACATCTTGCAGCCTGATTGGGGAAAATGTGGTTTCGGAGCCGCATGAAGATCGGCAGGCCAAAGGCGACAGAGTGGTCCCTGATCTTCCAAGAAGATCGTGAAGAGCTGGTCTGAGGAGAGAGACGGACAGATTGAATGATATTTCTCCAATTCAGACAAGGGAGAAATAAATCGTAATTCTTCGGTAGGCAAGCTCATCGCCGATCCCGGCGGTGGCTGCTGATGGCTTCCGCGCAAGGGCGACGCCATCTTAGGGAGGAGAAGCCATTCCAGGAGAAAAATCCGAAAAGTAAAACTCCTACCTGGGCAAAGAAAGGACATCAAAAAAGCCGAAGGCTATAAAGATAAAGAACTGTAACACAGCCAACAGAAAAGCTGAAAAACGAGTGGAAAACACTGGAAATCAAGGAGTGAGGAAAAACACCGATAGCGACACTCGATACGATTCTGACAAATGTTCGGATAACCGATTATGTACGGAAAAATATATTAACCTATCTGATGTTAAAATTTTTCTTTATTACGTGTCGCTTCGTGTTGAGTTTTCGTCGTTTTTAAGCCTAACGAAAATTTTTATAATAATCATCGAGGCTATTGTATCGTTAAAAATTACTTTTTTATTTTGTACAAACAAAATAAGTATATTGAAAAATATAAAAAAAAATTATACTTTAGAAGTTAATGTAATATGAAAAACGTTCAATTCAGCACGACACAGTTCGACTGGAAAGCTTTCGGTTAACCGGCTTTCGGATAAACGACACTCTACTGTATATATAGCTATATCTAATAAGTTTGTTAAACATTTAATATTTTAAATATAAAAATATACTGTGATTTCAGACGTATTCGAAAAAATAATTTATATTTGTATATTTTTAAGAATATGTATATACAACCATGGCCTATTAAGTTTTGAGATTGTCATATTAACAATATCTCTACTTAGGTAAACATATGGTTTACGCTGTTACTTTCGAGTAGGTCTAACTGGATATTTTACAAGTCTTCTTCATTGACATTAGTTCGTTCGACATAAAAAACGTGACATCGACCGCGGCAGAAAAAAACACGTGATAGCGACTTTTCCTATTCAAACCACGAATTAACATAACGGCCGGTTAACGTGTACCTAGGTAGCCAAGATGGCGGACCTTCCAGTAATCTCGATCTAGGTTACTTAGTGACGTCAAGATGGCGGCCATCTTGACTGCGATTTACAATGGAGCAGATGTGATCACGTGATTTGCTCCGCAATTTATTAAATACTATATCCCGATTTTAGAATTTAAGGATTTTGTCAAAATAATTACTATTTCGAAATATTAAAAAAATAAATAAAAATAAACGATAATGGCAAGATTCTAGGTCCAAATGAGGGGGGCGTGTCTCCCCCAAACTGTCGACCCCCCGTGTGTGAGCAAAAAAGTCAAAAGAACCAAACCTCTATATGTGACCCTTCGGGAGATATAGCCCTTGAAAGATGCGCCTACGTCATGTGGCTTCGCGGGCAAAAAAGCCGGGTCACGTGACCCAATATTTTTTTCGGTTTTCCACCTCTCAGTGTTTAAAAAAAAGCGTGCCTCCCCTTTCCTGGACCCCTGCGCGCGCCTCCCCCCCTGTCCGCGCTGCCGCCACTGTCTCCCGTTCGCACGTTGCTCGCAGGCCAAGTCTCCCACCTGCAGCCTGTAAATACAAGTGTCTATTATTATTACACTTTTTACCTGAGCGGAGACTTGATTCCCCGTCCTGGCAGGTGCCAGTCCACTTCTCTATGCACCTGCCCGCCAGGTCGCTCTGCCAGAACCTATTTGGAACTCATATTTCAGGCATGCGAGCCTGAGGAACGCACTGCGCATGACAGGCCGTGCGCGCGGCCCCACCTCTGCCAGAGATGGAGAGCGCCCGACTACGCAGCCCCACCTCCGCCGCTAAGTTGAAGCGGGCCCCTTGTGCGGCCAATGACGAGCCGGCTGCGGGTCACGTGACCGCGGCATGGCCTACTGAAGCTTTATAAGCCGCTACGCCGCCTTGGATCCATTGCTCCCAAGTTTTTGACACAATAACAATGCCGTTTACATGCGACCGATCAGCGTCTCCTGTATTGGATCCTGACGACATATTTAATAACACCACCTCTTACGAATTTCGTACCTACTTTCCCATCGAAGAGGCTGCACAGAAATTTTGCCATTTTGTTGGGCTCGTGCCACATCCGGACCTAACCAGTTCCATTCTGCTGTGTCCTCATTGCGGAGGTAAGCATCGCTTGATTCCTGCATGTACAGGAACAGTCAATATTCGCGGGGCAGCGGTTCACTACTTTTCTAACCCATTTCAATGTGTTTGTCGTAATTTTTCAGGCCCCATGCAAAAGGAACCAGCTCCACCTGACAGGTTCGGATTCGTCTACCGCTGCAAAAAACTGAAACAAAAGAAAACAGTTCGACAACGAACTGGCGGCACCGTCCAGAGGGCCGTGTGCACTGGTAGCCTGTCTTGCACCCACAATACATTCTTCGAAAGAGCGAAGCTTTCCGCTCAGAAAGTATATTACAGTTGATCGCTATAAGTTCTCACAGAATTGGCGGTTCCCAGTCCGGTATTTTTCGGTAGCATTCTGTCAGTCAGCCACTCTATACCAATGTTAGCAGTCGACTTATTCACTTGAAAAGTCACCTTTGTAATTATTTGTTATTTATTTTCATCTAAAACATGCAAAATAATAGTTCGATTTCGCTAAAAACAGATGTACAAGTCCCAAACAAACAAGTTAGAAAAACGATGGAAGCAGACTTTCTATTCCTCTTGCGTTCGAATTGTAAAATAGACGAAAAAATGGCATTTTTCTTCAATTCTGACTTATGGATATTGCATAAGTCAGAATTGAAGAAAAATGCCATTTTACAAGTAAATCGTAAGAAGAGTTGTACAAGTTCCTGGAGCCCTGCTAACCGAAAAGTACTGCCTTTCGTCTGTCACACTACATTCCGCATTTCTGTAATTTGATCGTGCCGATTATGATGCCATATGTATAACAGATGTGTTTTCTTTGTATTTTACAGGTACTAATGGTAATATATTCTTGGGTCAAGCAGGAGCCGGTCACCCTTGCCGCACAGGAATGCAGTGTGGCCCTCGCGACAGCGGTAGACTGGTACAACTTCTGCCGGGAAGTTGCGGAAGTTTTCGTCTCCCATCAGCAGAACATCCAGCTTGGCAGTGAAGGAATGCACGTCGAGGTGACCGTCGACCCACGTTTCTGACTTTGCCGAAATGCCTATGTCTATCTTAACCTCTTAACAGTGGAACAGTCAGACGCGGCGCTACCACTTAGTTGTGGAGATAGAGCGTGGGAAATTTTTTAAAAATTTTCCCACGCGTTTTTCTCGTTTCTGTTTAAGAAAAAAAATTTTAAACAGTTACGTCCAGTAAAGAAAAAATCGTTCTTTATTGTCATATAATTTTTTTATATATGAATTTTTTTCGCGGTAATTTTTCGCTAAATTTTTTTTTCAAATTTATATTAAATTCTTTTTTTGATTTTTAATCCGTTACGATTTTTCCAAAAGTTTTGAATTTAAAAAATTATATAAAATTGAAAATGAAGTTTTAAGCATTTGTTATGACGATTTTTTTCAACCTGCGAATCAAATTCAAGAAAATGTAATTGACAGTTAACGAATTTCATCCACAACAATAGATGACATAAAGGTTATGTTTACAACTACGTCGCCTGGCGGTTTTTCTCCCCAGACTGAAATGTGGGTGAAGGTCGTCTCGTGTTCTACTTTCTGTAGAAGTGAAGTAATCATTGTAAATAAAAGAAAATTTCAGTATATCTTTTATTCAAAACTTTAAAATTTGTTGTTCAAATTTACACCAAAATATTAACGCAGATTAAAATATTAGCATTTTGTAAATAAACTTACTTGACATATAATAAATTTAAATAAATTAATCTTTAAGAAACAACAAAACAATAAAAAAATGTAGAAATATTTTTATATTCAATGTCACATTTATAACATATGTTATCGTCATTAACCGATATTTAATTTTAAAAACAATTTTTATCATTGGCATGCATCAGAAAAAAAAGCATAACTTCCCTAAAACACTTCACTGAGAGGGTCCGCTTCACTCTGAAAAAGCCAACAGTTTTATGTCAGCGATCCAATGTGTCACCTACTTTCTCTAACATAGTAAAAAACAAAGTCAGTTGGAGTACAACAATACCCATAAACACAAATAAATTAGTAGCCCAATAATACATACTTTCATTTATATCCATATGTTATATCCAAAAGTCAGTTCTCCCAAATTGTCGAAAAATAAATTATTTTCAACTTTTCTTTTTGTAAAGTAGCATATTCTGAAAAACAAGTTCTATATTCAGCGTAAAATTTCCACCTTTTATCCGTTAAAAACAACGCAAAATGTACGAATACACGTAATAAAAAATTATCGCAGTGAACTTCGAAAAAAACAAGAAAAACACAGAAACACCAGACCGCGCTCTATAAAATTTTGCCGCCAATTGATTCATATAGTGATGCTCCTTGAAAAATTGCATCACATGACGAAAAGTTTTAAAATAAATGCTAAAAGTTTTAAAAAATTCTTTCATGAAACCCGATGAATTAAATTAATACACAATAACTAAATCTGTTTTAATAAAGGTTAATAATTTTCCATTATAATTATGCAAATTAGATATAAAAAAGATCATTGCGCAAATTTTCCAACAAACCATGGATGACTCTTACGTCATCTGGATTGAAGTTTCCTGCAAAATACTGAAAATTTTTATATAATTATTTTACTAATCCAGTCAAATTTAAATAATATAAAATGTCTACATCTGTTTAATAAAGATTAGTAATGTACTATCACTAATATGCAAATTAGATATGACAAAGATCACTTTGGGAAAATTCCCGACAAGATAAAAATAGCTTTCGGTCACGTGATCACCAAGAAATACGAAGAAATATGTCTAAAATTTATTGTTTGTGTACAAATTAATATATTTTAACTAATGTCCTCGTTTAGAATTTAATGTTTCTGTAAAAATTAGTAAATTTTAACAAAATTCATCAAAGACAACAGAATAATTTTTAGCTTATAAAAACTCTACAATAAATGATTATTTCTTCGAAAGACGTCGTAATGCACGAATAAATAACAAATATGCAATAATGCTTTTATCCATTTTAAGTGGATATTGTAAAAATTAAGCTATTTAATTTGTTTTGCCTTTATAATTTAGTTACCGAATATTTTACTGTAAAATTCCATTCAGTAAACAGAAACAAAGACAGGCTATTAATTATAAACAGGACAATAGAATAATTTTTACGTAAATTGAGTGTAAATACAGAAAAAAACGAATTACAGTAGAGCGTCGAAAAGTGGAACCAATTGGGGACTGGGGTCCTTCCAGTTAATGATTTGTTCCAGTTTCCGACTTTGTACGAAAAAATACATTAACCTGTCTGATGTTCAAATTTTTCTCCGTTGCGTATCGCTTCCTGTTGAATTTTTCTCCGTTGCGTGTCGCTTCGTGTTAAATTTTCGTCGATTTTAAGCCTAACGAAAATTTCTACAATAATCATCGAGGCTATTGTATCGTTAAAAATTATTTCTGCCATTTGTACAAACAAAATAAATATATTAAAGAATATAAAAAACATGAAAATTATACTTTAGAAGTAAATTTAGTATCAAAAACATTCGATTCAGCACGACACAGTTCGACTAAAAATCGTTTCACTTTCCGGCCATTCCACTTACCGACGTTCCACTTATCGACGCTCTACTGTATATCAAAGATGGAGACAAACAAGCTTACATCCCCAGAACAGAGTTTATAATTTGTTGTCAATTTCAGCCTGTTCCTACTTCGACTGTTTTATGTTGGTAAAAAGTTAATGCTTTAAGATGTTCTTAGTGAAGAAACATAAAAGTATCGAAATATAATATTCACACACAAAAATATTCATGTATGTTGACATTAGAAATTTGAAATGAATTATAGAATGTCCTGGATAGAGATATCGTGTGATTGTCTGTTTCTTCTGTCTTATTTTGTTTTTCTACGTGAAAATAAGATATCTTTTATAACTATTGATAATATAAACATTTTGTTTCTTTCTATATTACATTCAATTACAGCTGCAAACTTTAACACATGGAGCATGTGAGAAAGTATTATTGTATAGATTATTACATTTTTATGAATACACCTGAGACTCGTGACAATATATATTAACTTATTTTAAGTGTCAATATTTTATTTAGAATCAATTTAAACGTTATTATTACATCAAATTATGAAATGGAATGTTTCAAGTATAGGAGTAAGAGGGAGGGGAAAGAAGCCATGCGTGGGGAAAAAATGAGTTTTTATCTAAATTATAATAAAATTTACTTATATTTACGAGAAATGTCGATAATTTTCTTTTGGAGAAATGTATCTTGATAAAATTAATTATCTATATGAATGAAAGTTTCAATAATACATTAGTTACAATGACTGACATTCTTTTCTTACCCTTTCTGTAGTATGTCTTATTATTAAACATAGTTTCCTAGATTATAGCATAATAATGTGTAAAAAACGGAAAATTCTGTTAATTTGTAAACGCAGATACTATCACATAAGAAGTATACTCTATCCTCTGTATATTTAAAGTCAGTTATTCGCGATTGAATTTTTCTAAATAAACCTGTTTAATCCGTAATTTATTTCACAGAAAGAAATTATATAAATGAAATACATAAACATAAACAATGTTTTTCTCGTGATGATATTTTTAATATCAGAAAAAATATACATTTCTAATATGGACATACATGAATATTTTTAATTCTGAATATTATATTTCGATACTTTTATCTTTCTTCACTAAGAACAAAGTACTTTTATTTTAAAAAAACTAACTTTTTACCAAGATAAAACAGTCGAAATGGGAACCAGGCTGAAAATGACAATGAGTGTATGAGCTCTGTTCGAAGGATGTCAGGGAGACATTTGATATTATTTAAATTTGACTGCATTAGTAAAATAATTATATAAAAATTTTCAGTATTTTGCAGGAAACTTCAATCCAGATGACGTAAGAGTCATCCATGGTTTGCTGGGAGAATTTGCGCAATGATCTTTTTTATATCTAATTTGCATAATTATAATAGAAAATTATTAACCTTTATTAAACAGATTTAGTTATTGTGTATTAATTAAATCGCTGACATTTATACAGAAAAATTTATACTTGAAGAATTTTGTTTTTATAATTATTACCTAGGGTTTATGTCGAAAATATTTTTCAGTTATATTTGTAATTACAGTTAATTCGAATAGTAATGGCGCTTAAATATTTACAGGATTAATTGAAGTTTTCGAATTTTGTTTGAGGAAACTGAGGAAGGCAAGAGTATCGAATGTTGTATAATAAACTGAATTTAATTAAATTAGGTGACTTTGTATGTTTCGATGTAGTTTTTTATAATATTACGAACTTTCGATTTTGTAAATTGTATTATACTAAAAAATAAAGTTTTTCGTTATTCTCCTATTTAATGATGTATTTATAATGTTTCTGAACTAAATAATACTTATTAAATTGAAATCCAAGCTTTACAAAGTACTATGAATATTAGCGAAGACCGTTTTACTATAAACTACTACGTCTTACTACAGCTTACTCTAATGTTGATTTTATAAAAATTAGGTCAGACAAGGACCGTTAGACTAATGACGTAGGCTGTTTACTTTTTCGGGATGCATCCGTGTTCTCGCGATAGCGTCATTTACAGAAGTCACACCTACTTTTTTCTGACGCGAGCCAATTAGGAATATTAATTTTTTTAACCAATCAGATGACGGCGGGAAATTTAAATTCGATTTATGTCGATAGATGGCCGTCTAAAATTTCATATTTATTTTAATTTTCTCTCTTTTATTGTAATTTCTCGAGAACTAAAGGATATGCCAAAACAAAGTTGGAGAACCCAACTACTCGTGAAAATTCTACGACTTCACGAAATGGTCCAGGTATTTTATAATAATTTTTTAACGACTATAGTCGTCCCTCACCACTGCCACTCGATCGCCTTGGACGACTATTCTCGTCTTTCACTGTTAAGAGGTTAATGTGCTTTCTTTTCAGATCGATGAAACCTTCACCCGGAGGCGAAAATGCGGCCGCGTAGGTGTAGGCACCCAAATAACGTTATTTGGTGCCTACTGTCGGGAAACACGAGAGCTGATGTACTGGCTTGTAAGTAGTAGCAAAACATTATTTCCTTTTATTCCTTAGTTATCAGGGAAGGCGCACAGTCCAACAGACATTGGCGCAGTTTTGACGCGTTCGGTTATATTTTCTCGTATTCTTTCAGGTGGACAACAAAAGCAGAAGAGTTCTGTGGAGCCACATGCTCAGATACATCGCTCCAAAAACTACCATCATTTCCAACACTGCGGCCCAGTATCGCGGTTGTGTGGCTTTTTTGGGCTTCTCTGGACATAAGATCGTCAATCACAGCCGGCAGGGCCCCGGGAGGTAAGAAGCATAAACCTGTTCTATGTGCTAATTCAAAGAAATAAATGGGCGTTATGGAGAAGCGACATTTATCTGTTTCTTTTTGTAGATTCGTGGACACGGATGACCCGGAGGCCCACACTCAGAACATCGAGTGCAGTCAGTCAAATAATCTTTATTCTCTGGCACCGCTGAGCACAGCCAGGCAGAAATACAAAAAGTACATAGTAGATACATGCCGTTAGTCATACAAGGGATACAATAAAATGGCAGAGAAAAGGGAAATAAAATAAAATAAAATAAATAACATAAATGAATTAAAATAAAAAAGAATAAAAATTAAATAAATGATTAAAAAAAATAAAAGTGCACTATAACTAAAATAAAATTACTGTACATCAAAGTCTAAATGCTGTAATAGCAGAGCAAGGCATGTAAAAACATTGGCATCAAGGCTAGAGTGAATCGGATCACAAGAGAGCAGGTCAACGGATCCCACATCTAATGGAGTAGAGTGCAACAAATTTCTTTAACAAGTTAAAGTTGCTGTTGTTTTGTAGAAAAAAATCAGGCTTTACTGGCCAGTCTAGATTGCTTATATTGGCATGCTGCATGCACTGATGCCTAATGTCATCCAGCATAGGACAGTTGTATAAATAGTGCATGACACCGTCCCGCACCCCACAGAGCTGACAGCAGTCAGAATTAGAATGGTGAAACCTTTTCAGGTAAGCACGAAAGCGCCCGTGTTCAGTCAAAAATTGGACTAAATCATGTGTGGGTTGAATCCATTTGCTTTGAATACGTTCCTTGACCTTTGGGATAAAACGTCTTGTTATGTGTTGTTCTGGGATCTTGTCCCAATCCAGTTGCCAGGTCTCCAAGGCATTGTCCCAGATAAGGTATTTAAGTCTTGACTTAGGAATGAGATTGTAGGCAGGAGGGGTATCAGGATTAGGCGTTACGTTTCGTGCCAGAAAGTCAGCCCGTTCATTACCCGGAATGCCGCTGTGTCCTTTGATCCAATTGATGGCATATTTGTTAAAAGACGTAGAAGCTGCAGCGAAGATGTCGTTCGCAACAGGGTGAGTGTTATCTTTATTCCCCAAAACAGCAACAGTCGCAGCACTGTCTGTGAAGATGTTTATCAGTTTGTTCACAAAGTTAGTGTTGCACCAGTTGATTGCCATCAGCACAGCAAAGATCTCAGCTTGGAAGACAGAGCATTCTGGGTGTAGAGCAAAGGAATTATTGTAGACCTCTTCACCGGCCTGAAAGATCACAAAGGCACTTGCCGTGCCATCCGTCGATTTGGATCCATCTGTAAAAGCTTCAATCTCTGTAGAGGTAACGCGAGGAGAGAGTCCCTTCCTTAAAGCAGGATGTGGGAGTGTAGATACAGGCCTGTCTAATTCAAACATGGTGGCATTAAAGATGGTTCCATTAATATCAACATCCCTGCCCCTAGAGATACAGAAACGTTTGCTATTAAATTGGAGAAACTGTAGGATGGGGAGCTATCCGAGTGCAGAAATCGCTGGCTGAAGAAGTCCATAAAGTCGCTCCGCACGGACAGGAGCCTGCAAAGCTATACCTGCACTTATGTGTACAGGACGCGGTTCCTGTCCAAGTGGCCAACAACATCGGCCAATTCCGGCAGTTTCTACGGGACATCGTGGCTGTCTACCTGGGCCCCGGTCGCCAGGGCCTCCAACTCCAGAGGATCGGTGTGCCCGTGGATCAACATCTACTGCCAGACGTGCCCTATTTCAATGTTCCCGTGCACGAGGGCGACGAAGAGGAACGGCAAGGGGATGTCGGCCGCCCAGTTAATAGTGCATCCTGTGTATAGTGCACGCGACCAAAGGATACTTCTTTGCGGATGTGAAACCTGGATTATGTGATTTTTCAGACAACATCGGGCGCCACCACCACCACCTTCGTCACCGACCCCCAGGACCAAGCCGAGGCGGAGACCAGCGGCCTCACCCGGTCCTCACCTACAAGACATCAGGAACAGGCTAGGCATCGCCAGGTAGCGAGCGGAGGACATCGCGAGAGAAGCAAGAGGAGACGCTGTTAAACGTGAGTGCAGAATCTGTTTTCTTGCCCTTTTCTATTGGTACTTAGAATATGTTTCAGATAGCGAAATAGAAGCAGCGCGATCGGGTTTAGATCGAAGCGAAACAGAAGACATCTGATGTTCGAAAAGCATTGCTCTTTGCAGCTTTTGAGTGTTAACGCAAGGAAAAGTTTTTATGCCGAGGATTTCGTTAAAGGATTGCCCGACGTCGTTGGAATGGAATGGGTGCCTAATCTGAACATCCATTCCATTTGCACAACGTCGGGCAAGCGTTTTAACCAACAAGAAGAATGTCCAGCGAACAGTGAAGCTTGTGTGTGTGTGTGTGTGTGTATATATATATATATATATAGTGCGCTTGGCCGAAGGATACTTGTATGCGAAACCTGGATTATATGCGATTGTTCGGACACCATCTTCGTCGTCGTCGAACTCCGGGACATAGCCGAGGAGGAGGCGGCGACCGGCGACCTCACCCCGTTCTACACAAGATCGGAAATAAGCTAGACGTCGTCAGGTAGCGAGAGAAGGAGACTCTGTCGAAGGTGAGTACAGGATCTGTTTTCTTGGCTTTTTCGGTAGTTAGAGCATTAGAGATAGCGCGAAATAGAAGAAGCACACTCTGTTTACGTAGGAGCGGCATCGGAGAAAGCGTTGCCTAATTAGTCTTGTTAATCGGGCTTTTCTTTGGCCTTTGCCGACGAGTATCGTTAGAATAGGGCTTGCTGCCTGTTAAACGGGCGACAGGCTTAGCGAAGAGAGCGGCGCGATTCCCGACGGCGCTCCCCGGAAGTGGCGGTTGAGAGGTGGCACCTTCGTGTTTAGGGAGTTTTTAGGAGTCTCTAGTCAGTTGTAACAGAAAGCGTTCGAAACGCAAATTTTAGTTGTACTTGTGAAAATTTTCACTTTTAAATTTTACCCCATTTTTGAGGGTCTCGAAAAGTTCAGATATAGTCATTTTGGGGAGCCTGTATCTCGCGAAGGGTCGCCCATACACCCATGGTTTATTAGACTTTTTTGTTCCTATCAGTATGCTCTACAGCTCTGTTAAAGTTTCAACCCCCTCGTTCGGACCTAGAATTGTACCACAGTTTCGACAGTTTTCTTCGGACCTCCGACTTTAAACGACGTCATATTGTGCAGAGCAACTAGCATAATAAAACGTATATGGATGGACCAGTCGACAGCAGCCTTATTCGAAATGCCTACAGCAATACCCGAGGTGGTCAAAAAGCATTCCAATGCAATGTAATGCCATATAAAAGAAAAGATTTCACTCCACGATATTTTTCCACATTTACCTTTAAAGGTTCCTTCGAATGCAGAACTATTTCTTTGACATTATTCGCATCTCATCACACATGAATCTCGGTCGTGTCGATAAAAAATTTGGCACGAATTCGAACAATTCTTACAAACACTTCCTCAATATGCTGTAATCCTAGACTCACCGCAAATTTAAAACCTTTATCGATTCTGGGGTCCATACCTAATTCGGAAAATTCCGATTCGAGCACTCGATAGAAATCATGAGCGGTGCACGCTGCCCAAAACTCTTGAGAAGAAATATCGAAAGAACTCATAACTAACCAATGAATATTAACTTCGAAAAAAAAAATTACGTCTAAAGTCAAAAATCACTCGAATCGACGCAATTATCACAACTGTTACCACTTTCCGCCGATAACTCTACACGAAATGCGTCGTTACTATTAATTTGCATATCACAACGCGATAGTCCGCAGCTCCCTCCATCTTGTCGTCACTAAGTAACCTGGATCGAGATTACCGGAAAGTCCGCCATCTTGGCTACCTAGGTACACATTAATCTAACGGCCATAACATTCTATTTGATTCACTACTAGGTTTCATGTGACTTGATTGACTTGTTTCTTGCTCAAATTCTTTCATTTCTCCTCTTCTTATCTGACAAAATCGAGTGGGAAGCCCAAGATAGCGTGTATGATAACAAACACATTTTAAGTAAAATACAGTAATTTAATATGTATTTATTATATCATAAAAATGTAAGGATATGTTCATCTAGAACAACATTAGTCTCTGAAAATGTGTAGAAAGGATAAATAGAATCTTTAGTTTTTATTTTTCTGGTGTCTAAAATTTAAGTGTAGAAAATAATTCGTTAATTATTCTCTTCGTGAGTGATATTAGGAAGAGTTTATACGTCAGTAATAGCAGACGCACATCTTTTAATTAAAAGCGAACAGAGCCACTTAATTCACATACTTCCAATTGATCAAATTCGGCAGATACTACGATGCATCGACAGTATAAATGAAGTTTGATTTTGGAGAGAATATATAACAGGCAATTAGCCGGGAGAAAAACTGAATGTTTTTCTCCCGGCTAATTCAGGCAAATTCAGGCAAAGAAAGGTTGAAAAGTATGGCCCACAGAGATTGATTGGATAAAAGTACTGAATCCGAAGGAGCTGGTGGATTCGTACATGACCAACTCTCACAAAATGAACTTTTTCGTGTTTCTTTCATGTGTCTGACCGCTACCTCCTAAACTCAAAGTCTGTGTACTGATTCAATGTCATAACGAGAGTGATGTCATCACATTTAGACTACGCGATTGTCTTTTGGTTTCGCGTGAATGCAGAAAGTGTTGGAGGTCATTAAGTTTCGCTCACATTTGAAAGAGAAAGTATAAAGTATAAAAGTGCCAAGAAATGTGTTGAACTATTTTTTAAAGGAAACTAAAATAAAGCTCTGAAAGTTTGTGCTTTTAAATTTCTATACGATCTTGAATAAAATGAATAAAATCTATATCAGGATACGGTTGCCATATACCGGTTTTTTGTAATTGTCCGGGATTTTCTTCGACTGCCACCAAGCGATAATAAAATTTATTCTAAAAACTATTCTTACAACGAAGTATGAAAAAATTACAAAATTCAAATTTGTCTAGGAATAGAATTCAGTTAAAAATTATTAATATAATACAACTCTAATAAGATTAATAACATACATAATAATGTAAATTAAAGTTCATGAAATCCTTTGTTATAAGGGTTTTTTAAACCTTAATTATTGTTATAAGGTTTCTTATTCGATTTAATAAGATAAGGCTGCGCCCAAGTGTTGCGTTACCTTATCCACTAACCTATGAAAAGAGGGATCAAGGAAATTTTAGTTGAAGATTTAAAAAAGTCAGTTTCGACTTGAACCTTGTGACTGTGAAGTTGTTGAACTTAAACGGAAGTACTTGAATAATTAAATTATTTGTAAAATCCAGCTTGCTTTTTTAGTTTTTCTTTCAATCAACGAGTTGTTCCCACGTATATAACGTTCTAATATTACTCACAAAGACAATAATTAAGGAATTATAATTTATTGTAAAAATTTAGTTACCAAAATAATAAAAATTATGGATTCTATTTATCCTTTTCACCCGTTTTAGAGACTTATGTTGTTCTAGATTCTAGAACAACATATGTTTTAATTGTTGATACAAAAAATACGAATTAAATTACTGTATTTTATTTAAAATGTGCTTGATATCATACAGCTATCCTGAACTTTCCTATCGATTTTGTCAAATAAAAGAATAGGAATAAAAACAATTTGAGCAAGAAACAGCATCGTCATTCAAGTCACGTGAAACCCAGTAGTGAATCAAGTAGAATGTTTTAGCCGCTATGCCAATTCTTAGCTGAAATTTGAAAGTGTCCCTGTGACTTGTCAGTAGTGCTTTTTCTCTGGGAGGTATGAACGACCAAATTGAACAGTGATTCAAAACTAAGTTCTGAGTGAAACTAGGCAAGACAGCTACAGAGTTATTACAGTTTCTACTTGATACGGCGATTAAGATACTTATCGGGTACGGTTTCGGTGGAAGATGGTAGAAGTTCAGCCTGATCTTCGAGTTCACGGAATGTAGACAACATCATCAGATACATGATACTACTTATAAATAGTGTATGTGTAACCTTTTGTCCAGAGATTGGCTAAATTGGATTGTAATCTAGCAGTTTGCCAATTTCTTACAAGAAACAATAAAGACGCTATTAAAATGTACAGTACGTTCCTTACTTACGTAATAAAGATGTGAAGAATTCCGGGAGAATATGCGGCTTGTCCATTCGTAAGGCACAAACCTACGAACAACTACTATAGTGTTCAATGTGCTGTTTATTCATTCAGACACTGGTTGCCCCGATACCGCGAAATATAGTGCTGAGAAACGCCATACTTCTTATTATGTATTACTAAAAGTACTAAAAGCACAGTAATTCTACATTGATAAAGATTACGGGATGCCACCAAAAAAATCATCAAGTTGGAGTGCCAATAATTAATAGAAACAGGTTAAAAAAACACTGCTTTAATAGTATACATCGAGAGCCAAACAACCAACAGAACACGTGTTCTATTGAATTGACCACCTTAAATGTAGTAAAAAAAGAAATTTTGTATCCAACTTCTGTAGTTTGTATTATTCATGTGTATATGTTTGAGTGCGAACTGTCTTCTAGTAAATTTTATCTTATTATATTACATTACATTATTTTGTTTATTATCAAGTATATACTTAGATCTGGATAATTTCATAAACCTTTATTAAACTCGGCACTGACTATATTAAAACTTTATGTGATCCTTGAGATAGGATCGAATTATTAAATTGAGAATGAAGATTCGCAAACTAAGTAATAATAAATTATTTCTTTAACTTGAAATATTATTGTAACTTTATTTAATACTGTAAATAATTAAATACTTTACGATAATAAAAATTAATTGACCTAGGAAATCCTTTATTTTTAATTGTGTATTGAGGAAAACACAAATAAATAAAAAATGCTCACCTTATCCACAATGAGATAAAACAGACGAAAACGGCCAATAATAATATTATGGACATATTAAATTCTTCAAGAATTTATATAATCGATATCGATTTTCACTTTTTATCCGATGGAGATCGAATTGGTGAACCTAAAGGGACGAAGATGATACGTATTTTAATATTTAAAGTTCATCGTAAAAATAATTACTTCATTTAAAACGTTAAATACGTTTAATTAATAATTAATTATTATGCCTTTGAGTCCTCTATTCTAATTTAAATTTTATCTTGTATACTAGTACTTTTTTTTATCAATTAACAAGACTTATTATACTTGCAGATATACTTGCAGGTTGCAGATATTTAGTCTTGCAGATATTTAGTATATAAATAAAAATATTATTTTTGATCTGTAAGACTAAATATCTGCATCAATAATTCCAGTATAATAAATCTTGTTAATTGATAAAAAAGTACTAGTATACAAGATAAAATTAAAACGTTTAATTAATAACTTATAACCACAATCAATTATATTTTATATTAACGTTATTGTTGCATATTCTATAATACTACAGTTTGTAATTGAATACTTACAAATAAATATTATAAATAATGATATAATTATAAAGTTTATAAAAGAAATTTTAGGTTTGAATTTCTATGCATTTTAAACTTTTAATCCGAACAATAAACATTTAACTAAATCGATTGTCTTTTATGAAGAGATTGCTCGTTGTATAAGTGCCCTCAACCCAGTTATCGCTCGCCAACGCGAGAGCCAAATTAATTTGGGACGCTATTTTTGGCTGAAAGCGACGGAAATCCGTAGGTCACGTGACTGTCGGTAGCCAATAACATACGGGTATAAAGCTAAATCTAATGTAGGTGTTGGCTTTACAAAACCATATGTTCATCGCTCTGTCATAATGCATCGCATGGCAAAACGCTATACAGAATGATTACAAAAAAGATGGCAATATTTAGAAAATAAAAATATATTTCTTACTAGACTATACAATAAATAAGTCCATTTCGATCGGTCCCTTCACACGCTTTCGTAGAGGTATTAACAAGTCTACAGCGGAACCGTCCTTTTATTTGAGGCTACTGTCCGCCAAATAATGTAAAAAAGTTAAAAGTCCACAAGGTTATGTAAGCCACCGCTAGAGGACTTTTAACTTTTTTACATTTGTTGGCAGACAGTAGCCTCAAATAAAAGGACGGTTCCGCTGTAGACTTGTTAATACCTCTACGAAAGCGTGTGAAGGGACCGATCGAAATGGACTTATTTATTGTATAGTCTAGTAAGAAATATATTTTTATTTTTTAAATATGAAATCGTCCCGGCAATTTCTAATGTAAGACGGCAATATTTTTGTAAAACAATCCTATTATAATATATATTTTACATGTCTAATTACAATTTATGTTTTAAATCAGTGGTTTTTTATCGATATTCCGCAACAAACTGAAGCGCTATCGACTTCTGATAAATGCCCCACATTTTAAAAAAATCCGGCAACGCATTTCTTAACTTTCCCGGCGACATTCGGTGGCGCCGTCTACTATAATTTATTTTATAAACTGTTTATATTTTTATCATTATAAAACGACAAAATGCTTAATTTTGAAAATAGGGATGGGTTTTATAAAAACTTGTAAATGCCAGTAACGAGTAAAATTGTCATTAAGTCTGACTCAATTCGAGATACACAGGACCCCCTATATCTCATTACGTCGACTTTTACTCACCAAAATTTAATAGCATCAATCCCCTAATGAACAAACCTACCAGCAAAATTGCAGACATTTTCGACATAAAGCACAGGAGTTATTAAGTTTTAAACAGGGTGAATACAATCTTGCCCTCCCCAAACATATTATCATCCATGTATACAAAAATTATTTCCGGATATTTTTGCATTTTTCGACGTTTTAAGGTGTCTTAAGTCCAAAAATGTAAAAATCTTGGGGCGGGTTATTTTTTTGACTGATCTCCAATGCTCTCACTCCCTTATGTATAACAGACGGAAAAGTAAAATATGAAGATTATCAACGGTACTTTTTGTTAATACACTTATCCTGTATGATAAGTTTTACTTTTGTCAAGATGAATCATTTAAGATATGCAATAATTGGATAGGGAAAGAAGCTTTGAACACATTAGAAAAATTTTGATTATTTAAATATTTGATATAATTACGTAAGATTTTCATATATAATTAATTTTATTTATCTCCGTGATTTACATTTATCGCTTGTTTATTTGCAGTATTATTTTAATTTAGACTTTGAATTTTAGCTGCGGACAGTAATAATTGATAAATAATAATTTTATCTTTATTCGTAGATAACATTATATATAATATTCTTAATTATCAACATTAATTAAAAGTAACAATAATACAATGATTGACAATTAAGTTAGATTATTTATTTACATTATAGAAAAATTCATTAATAATGCTTATTAGAAATACAAAATAGTCCGAAACGGAGAGAAACAGTTAAAAATATAATACAAAAACCATCCTTATTCTATTTTATAAAAATTCATACAGCACTTTATGTCAAAACAATCTGTTGTTTCTTAAACACAACCCTTATAAAAATCATATTAGAAATTATTGCTTACATTGTCGTTGTTTTCGATATATTCGAAAACAATTTGTATGTATAATATTTTAAATAAATTTCGTACAAATAATTCCATACTATAACACGATTTAAGTAAAATATTCAAAATAAAAATAAGTCATTCAATGAAACTTTTAATAAATTATTTCTATCGAGTTAAAAACATTTTGTTTTACGTGAGTTATGACTTGTTGAAAGTCCTTTCTTTTTGAAAAAAGTACTCTATAACACGTTTAATCGATTAATTCACGTGTAATAATAATTATGTTACTTTATGTTCAAACTTCTTTGGGTTTTTTCTTATTTCTCGTTCTTTAGAGATGTAAGATGTCAAGTAACTTTGTTTAATTCTTCAAATGTGTATAGTTATAATTTGTTTTTATTTTAAATTTGCCTCAAAAAGCATATAATATCAGACATGAAATGACCAATAAAATCTTAGATTTTTAATTAGTGTAACCCGTACTCAACACCGTTTCGACTTGTGAACAAACAAAATACACATTGAATTTATGGAAATTACGTGAAAGTGAAAATATAATTCCACTTAAAAATTTGACTCATTAAGAACCAATTATATGATTTTTGCACTGCCATTGCTTACACTGCCTTGATGTTTTCATATTAAACTATGATATTTAATGAAACATTCGTTAATATAAATATTGATCCAAAAGAATTAATTCCTGTCTGTGAATAATTTGAAATCTGTTTATAAGCAAATTGTATAGAATGAGAAAAATCACAGAAAGGAAGGCCACGAATACTGTATTAGTAATTACTCGACGAAGAAAATTGCCTTCTTGACAAAATAAGTTAAATTTTAGAAATGGTTAGTATACTATAACTAAAAAAAGAACGTTGTGTAGAAAAAAATCTGTGTAAAGAAAGCATATTTTTAATCATCAAAATTCATAGAATGGAATATTTTAACTTAATTTGATTATTTTGAATCGATGTTTTTATATCAGGCAAGAAAATCTTTTAAAAAACAGTGTTAAAAGTTCAGCAACGAGTTTCACAACTTCCCAGGCAAAAAGTCTAAAAAATTGTGGTGGCCCAATCTGATGTGACATTTTATTGAAAAACTCTTTATATCATTAATTATTATAATTTGGCAAGAAGTGTAATTATTAAGGTAGACATAAGGTTTATAAAAAAAATTATAAATGCTAATAAGAGCAAAATCTTCAGTAAGTCCGACCACACTCGAAATATGAGGTGACCCCATCCATCTCAACACCCAGTCGACCTTTAAACAGCAAAATGTAACAGACTCAATCTCTCTAATGTACAAACCTCCCTGTATAGTTTCAGAGATTTTCGATTAAAAGTACAGAAGTTTTTAAGCTTCAAATTGGGTAAACAAAATTGTGTCCCCCACACATAAACATTTATAAACGTTAATGTCTCCAGTCAAAAAAATGTCGAGAAGTTATTTTTTGATTGATAGCCATATTCTTCCTCTCTTATATCCAATAGCAAAAAAACGTAATGTTAAAAACTTTGCTAATTAATATTTTAAGACTATTGTATTCTACACTTAAATCCAAAATTCAAATACATCTAATATTATACGTAACAATCTTTGATCGATTTATTTACGTTTTCTGATGTATTTCTCTCGATAATAATAAAATCTACAGTATTATAATAAATATTTACCTTTGGTCTGTAAATTGAGATATGTTCAATTCATAAAATAAACGAATAATAATCTGAGACGCAATAATGAAGGCTTCTGATAAATGTTTGTGATTGTAATAATTCCAGTAAACAGATATATACAAGGCTATTCAAAAAGATTTGGCATAGTAATATAAACTTTATCTATATATATAATCGAGACGAGTTGATAATAATATTCAGCGCAGAGCCCAAACGGTAAGGAGTTAAAAGTTGAAATTTGGTACACCGTTAGGGTACGTCACGAGAACGCACACTAAGAAGGGATTTTTCGAAATTCCTCTCCACGGGGGAGAGGGACAGGATTAAGTCTTAACAGTTCCATCAACAATGGAAGTGTTACATAACAATGGAAGTGTTAAGAGAAAGCGACGTGCAAGACGCAAATGCAGTTTTTTTTCGTTTTTGCGGGAAATCGAAATATTTTTAGACCCACCTTAAATTCTCTAATTAGTCTGGGAACAGGGGAACCCAATTCTTGCATTCTGTGAAAAGTAATACTGACTATAACGTAATAATCTTAATCTTCGCTATTGTTACTTTTGCCCGAGCAACGCCGGGCCTATCTGCTAGTATTATTATAATTATCTTTATTTAGAAGATAATTAAGAATAAAGAATGAAAATAATAATCATTTGTTTGATTATTATTGAGATATATTATCTTCTGAATAATGAGAATTAATCAAATAAGATCGAATACACCCAATAAAAATAGAAGAAATATACAGTTTTCGAAAGAGTAAAATTTTGTTCATTAATTAATTTTAAAGCATATTTCATTTTTATAAACGATTGTTTCGAAAATAAAATATGTTGGAATATCAGGTATACTCGTATTTAATGCTTAATTGGCTCAACGGAATATACGTTATGCATATGAAAAAAATAAATTAATAAAACACAAGCACTGTCAATGTGTCTTATATTACCTCGTAAATGAAAGGAAAGTCTTATTCTAATTCAGGCTGCGAGTCGCCTGATACGGTCCATGTAAACTGACATTCGGCATTTCATTCAGGGATTTTGTAACTTCTAATAACTTATATATATAGGATATATGAGGAGTAGAGGAGGAAACACGTGTAATTACTGTATTAACTAAAAGATAGCGCGATGCATTGATATATTAGGTGTTAGTTGATAACCATGCTTATTATGTGTTCTGTTTAAGAACAAATGCTGTAAAAATAAGTGAAAAAATGAAATATTTCTATTTCTGACACGCAGAATGTTTATCCATGCATATATTTATCGTAGCCTCGAAAATCTTAAGATTAGCCAATGACTCATTTCTTATATATAACTGTAAGCTTGGTTGATGAGTCTACTAAATTAACTTCATTGTGAATGAATCTCATTCACTTGTGTCTATTTATTTAGACTTAAGTGTTAAATAGTATTAAGGGCTAAAAGCAATATGTTATTCCATAGTATTAAAAGGTAAAGAATACGATGGCTATATCGCAGATGAGTGAGAGCATTGAAAGACAATCTAATCTGTAATCGGTTAAAAATAACAAAGTAAACTATGATAGAGAGCTCGTCTATATCAACTATAAACTGTATATCCTATCAAGATATACAGTTTATGGTTGCAGGTATACAGGATATATATACAGAGCTCCTTTACGAAATATCAATTTAACAGGGCTTAGAATACGTACGGTCACAAAACGATACATCAATACACGCATAAAAGAGCATCAAATTTCTGTAAATGGGGGCCTGAACATCACTTCCTTGGTTGTCTATGTTAATCACCCTGAAATCGCAGTACATTCTAATAGTATCCGAATTCCAGACTGCACACACAACAGAACTCAAATCAGATATTTGGAGTTGTTACAAATATGTAAAGCCGCTACGAAAAAAGCAGCCATTAATTTCAACAGCGCGAATTCTTTTCCATTATCTTAGAAGACCTGCTTTACTTCATAATCACGCAAACGACGAGACGAAAGAGCGCAATTGACCAATCAACGAGCATTCAGAATTCGAATTGAGGCATCCAAACTCGTACAGTTCAAATTTAAAATGTTAAGAGCCTTAAGATGTCCATTTAATATGAATAAAAATGTTTGTTAACCTTAGGTTTTTTTTACCATTTTTGTTGGATTTTGGTTTTTGTGACGGTAGTTTATTTAATTAAGAAAGGGATTTACAAAATTTTACATAATAAAACTGTATTGCAGAAAGTGACCAGAAAAATTACTTAGGGGAAAAAATAAACTAAATTATAAACCAAATCGAAAAAAATAAAGTAAACTCAAAAAAGAAGTCTGCGTCTAGTTCTAAAAAGACTAAATTTTGTCCGAAGCTTGCGTAAAGTAGAAATAAGTAAAAGCTGCACTTGTAGTCATTTCTGCTTAACGCTAGACTCGGATAAAATATCTATTATAATGTGCTGTAGGTTGTAACTTAAGTGTATAACGTACAGTACATACATTAAAATAACAAATGGCTAACGAGTAAACAGCGCACCAGTTATTTTATTCGATTTTTCGTTGAGCTAGTTAAGCATTAAATACAAGTACAACTCATATTCCAACGTATCTTACTTTCGAAGCAATCGTTCATAAAATTGAAATATGCTTTAAAATTAATTAATAACGAAATTTTACTCTTTCGAATACTGTATGATATTTCTTCTACTTTAATTGGGTGTATTCGATCTTATTTGATTACTTCTCGTTATTCAGAAGATATTATATTTTAATAATAATCAAACAAATGATTATTATTTTTATTCTTTATTCTAAATTATCTTTTAAATAACGATAATTATAATAATATATGTTTATATTATTATGCCAAATATTTCCGAATGACCTTGTATCTATCTGTTTACTGAAATTATTACAATCACAGGCATTTATCGGAAGCCTTTATTATTGCGTCTCAGATTATTATTCGTTTATTTTATGAATCGAACATCTCTCAATTTACAGACCAAAGGTAAATATTTATTATAATACTGTAGATTTTACTATTATCGAGAGAAATACATCAGAAAACGTAAATAATCGATCAAAGATTGTTACGAATAATATTAGATGTATTTCAACTTTAAATTTAAGTGTAGAATACAATATTCTTGTAATATTAATTTGCTAATTTTTAAATATTACATTTCCGGCAGTTGGATATAAGAGAGAAATAAAAATGACTTCTCAAGATTTTTATATTTTTTGACTGGGGACATTGGATTTATGGATGTTTATGTGTGAGGGACACGATTTGAAGCTTAAAATTTCCTGTACTTTTGGTCGAAAATCTCTGAAACTATGCAGGGAGGTTTGTATATTAGAGAGATTGAGTCTGTTACATTTTGCTGTTTAAAGGTCGACGGGGTGTTGAGATGGATGAAGTCACTTCTCATATTTCGAGTGGGGTCGGACTTACTGAAGATTTTACTCTTATTAGCATTTATAATTTTTTTTTATAAACCTTATGTCTACCTTAATAATTACACTTTTTGCCAAATTATAATAATTAATGATATAAAGAGTTTTTCAATAAAATGTCAGATCAAATTGCGCCACCACAATTTTTGAGTTTTTTGCCTGGGAAGTTGTGCAACTCGTTGCTGAACTATTAATTCTGTTTTTTAAAAGATTTTCTTGCCTGATATAAAAACATCGATTCAAAATAATCGAATTAAGCTAAAATATCCGATTATATAAATTTTGATGATTAAAAATAGGCCTATGCTTTATTCACAGAGATTTTTTTCTACACAACGTTTTATTTTAGTTATGTACTGTACAATGTATTGATAGTATCCATTTATAAAACACAACTCATATTATTTTATCAAGAAGGCGATTTTCTTCGTCGAGTAATTACTAATACAGTATTCGTGGCCTTCCTTTCTGTGATTTTTCTCATTCTATACAATTTGCTTATAAACAGATTTCGAATTGTTCACAGACAGGAATTAATTCTTTTGGATCAATATTTATATTAACGAATGTCTCCTTAAATATCATAGTTTACTATGAAAACATTAAGGCAGTGTAAGCAATGGCAGTGAAAACGTCATGTACTTGGTTCTTAATGAGTCAAATTTTTAAGTAGAATTATATTTTTACTTTCACATAATTCCCATAAATTCAATGTGTATTTTGTTTGTCCACAAGTCGAAACGGTGTTGAGTACGGGTTACACTAATTAAAAATCTAAGATTTTAGTGGTCATTTCATGTCTGATATTACATGCTTTCTAAGGCAAACCAAATTAAGACTAATCTAAAATAAAAACAAATTATAACTATACACATTTGAAGAATTAAACGAAGTTACTTGACATGTCACATTTTCAAACAACGAGAATTAAGAACAAAAAAATCTAAGGAAGTTTGCAAATTAAGTAAAATAATTATTACTACACGTGAATTGGCCAATTAAACGTGTTATAGAGTATGTTATTTCAAAAGAATTTTCAACAAGTCATGACTCACGTAAAACAAAATGTTTTTAACTCGATAGAAATAATTTATTAAAGGTTTCATTGAATGACTTATTTTTATTTTGAATAGCTTACTTAAATCGTGTTATATGATAAAATTATTTGTATAAAATTTATTTACAATATTATATATATAAATTCCTTTCGAATATGTCGAATACAACGACAACGTAAGCAATTAATGTAACAGCAAGCAATGAATTTTTACCGTGATTTTTATAAGGGATGTGTTTAAGAAACAACAGATTGTTCGATTATTGTTATTTTTAATTAATATTGGTAATTAAGAATATTGTATATAATGTTATCTACGAATAAAAATAAGATTATTATTTATCAATTATTACTGTCCGCAGCCAAAATTCAAAGTCTAAATTAAAATAATACTGCAAATAAACAAGCGATAAATGTAAATCACGGAGATAAATAAAATTAATTATATATGAAAATCTTACGTAATTATATCAAATATTTAAATAATCAAAATTTTTCTAATGTGTTCAAAGCTTCTTTTTCTATCCAATTATTGCATATCTTAAATGATTCATCTTGACAAAAGTAAAACTTATCATACAGGATAAGTGTATTAACAAAAAGTACCGTTGATAATCTTCATATTTTACTTTCCCGTCTGTTATACATAAGGGAGTGAGACCATTGGAGATCAGTCATAAAATGATCTACAAGATTTTTACATTTTTGGACTTAAGACACCTTAAAACGTCGAAAAATGCAAAAAAAAATCCGGAAATAATTTCTGTATATATGGATGTTAATATGTGTTTGGGTAGGGCAAGATTGTATTCACCCTGTTTGAAGCTTAATAAATCCTGTGCTTTATGTCGAAAATGTCTGGAATTTTGCTGATGGGTTTGTTTATTTGGGGATTGATGCTATTAAATTTTGGTGAGTAAAAGTCGACGTAATAAGGAGATATAGAGGGTCCTGTGTATCTCGAGTTGAGTCAGACTTAATGACGATTTTACTCGTTACTGGCATTTACAAGTTTTTATAAAACCCATCCCTATTCTCAAAATTAAGCTTTTTGTCGGTTTATAATGATAAAAATATAAAAAGTTTATAAAATGAATTATAGTTGATGGTGCCACCAAATGTCGCCGGGATAGTTTAGTTTTCGTTGCCGAATTTTTTTAAAATGTAGCGCATATACCAGAAATTCATGGCGCTTCAGTTTGTTACGGAATATCGATTAAAATCCAGTGATTTAAATCATAAATTCAGTTTGTCGCGCTTCAGTTTGTTGCGGAATATCGATTAAAAACCACTGATTTAAATCGTATATTGTAATTAGACATGTAAAATATATATTATAATAGGATCGTTTTAGAAACATATTGCCATTTTTTTGTAATCATTCTGTATAGCGTTTTGCCATGTCATACATTATGACACAGCGATGAACATCTGCCGTTGTAAAGCCGACACCTACATTAAATAGAGCATCATACCCGTACGTGATTGGCCACCGACAGTCTCGTGACCTACGGATTTCCTTCACTTTCAACCAAAAATAGCGTTCCAAATTTATTTGGCTCTCGCGTGGACGAGCGACAACTGTGTTGAGGGCAGTATTTGGGGCAAACTTATACAACGAGCAATCCCTTTATAAAAGACAATCGGTTTAGTTAAATGTTTATTGTACGGATTAAAAATTCAGACCTAAAATTTGTTTTATAAACTTCATAATTATATAATTATTTATAATATTTATTTGTAAGAATTCAGTTACAAACTGTACTATTTTAGAATATGCAACAATAATGTTAATATAAAATATAATTTTATGTTTTTATAACTTATTAAATAAACGTATTTAACACTTTAAATGAAGTAATTATTCTTACGATGAACATTAAATATTAAAATACGTATCATCGTCGACCATTTAGGTTCACCAATTCGATCTCCATCGAATAAAAAGTGAAAATTGATATCGATTATATAAATTCTTCAAGAATTTAACATGATCATAATATTATTATTGGCCGTTTTTGTCTGTTTTATCTCATTGTGGATAAGGTGAGCATTATTTACTTATTTGTGTTTTCCCTCCATACACAATTAAAAATAAAGGATTTCCTACTTCAATTAAATTTTATTATCGTAAAGTATTTAATTATTTACAGTATTTAAAAGAAGTTACAATAATTTTTTAAGTTAAAGAAATAATTTATTATTACTTAGTTTGCGAATCTTCGTTTTCAATTTAATAATTCGATCTTATCTCAAGGATCACATAAAGTTTTAACATAGTCAGTGCCGAGTTTAATAAACCTCTACGAAATTATCCAGATGTGAGTATATACTTGATAATAAACAAAATAATGTAATGTAATAAAATAAAATAAAATTTACCAGAGGACAGTTCGCACTCAAACATATACACATGAATAATACAAACTACAGAAGTTGGATACAAAATTTCGTTGTTTACCACATTTAAGGTGGTCAATTCAATAGAACACGTGTTCTGTTGGCTGTTTTGGCTCTCGATGTATACTATTAAAGCAGTGCTTTTTTAACCTGTTTCTATTAATTATTGGCACTCCAACTTGATAATTTTTTCTTGTGGCATTCCGTAATCTTTATCAATGTAGAATTACTGTGCTTTTAGTACTTTTAGTAATACATAATAAGAAGTATGGCGTTTCTCAGCACTATATTTCGCGGTATGAAGGCAACCAGTGTCTGAATGAATAAACAGCACATTGAACACTATAGTAGTTGTTCGTAGGTTTGTGCCTCACAAATGAACTGGCCGCGTGGATTTTCCCTGATTTCTTCACATGTCTAATACGTAAGTAAAAAACGTACTGTACATCTTAATATCCTCTTTATTGTTTCTAACTTGTAAGTATTTGCCGAACTCCAGATTACAATCCAATTTAGCTAAACTCTGGACACATACACTATTTATAAGTAGTACTTTGTATCTGATGATGTTGTTTACATTCCATGAACTCCAAGATCAGGCTGAACTTCTACCATCTTTTATTGAACCCGTACCCAACAAGTATCTTAATCGCCGTATCAAGTAGAAACTGTAATATCTCTGTAGCTGTCTTGCCTAGTTTCACTCAGAACTTAGTTTTAAATCACTTGGTGAATTTGGACGTCCATACCTCGCACAGAAAAAGCACTACTGACACTTTCAAATTCCAGCTAAGAATTGGCATAGCGGCCAAAACATTTTACTTGATTCACTACTGGGTTTCACGTGACTTGAATGACGATGCTGTTTCTTGCTCAAATTCTTTTTATTCCTACTCTTTTATCTGACAAAATCGATTGGAAAATCTAGGATAGCTGTATGATATCGAGCACATTTTAAATAAAATACAGTAATTTAATTCGTATGTTTTGTATCAACAATTAAAACATATATTTATCTAAATTCTAGAACAACGTAAGTTTTTAAAATGGGTGAAAAGAATAAATAGAATCTTTAATTTTTATTATTTTAGTGTTTAAATGTTTTACTGTAAATCATAATTTCTTAATTATTGTCTTTGTGAGTAATATTAGGACGATATTATGCGTGAGCAACAACAGACACACCTTTTTAATTGAAAGAAAAACTAAAAAAGCAAGCAGAATTTTACAAATAATTTAATTATCAAGTACTTCCGTTTAAGTTCAACAACTTCACAGTCACAAGGTTCAAGTAGAAATTGACTTTTCTTTATCTTCAACTAAAATTTCCTACATTTCACTTTTCAATGGTTTGGCTTAGTGGGAAAGGTAACGCAACATTTAGGCGCAGCCTTATTTTACTAAATCGAATAAGAAATCTTACAACAATAGTTAAAGTTCAAAAACCCTTATAACAAAGGATTTCATGAACTTTAACTTACATTATGATGTATGTTATTAATCTTATTAGAGTTATATTATATTAATAATTTTTAACTGAATTCTATTCCTAGACAAATTTGAATTTTGTAATTTTTTCATACTTCGTTTTAAGAATAGTTTCTAGAATAAATCTTATTATTGCTTGGTGGCAGTCGGAAAAAATTCCGGCCAATTCCAAAAAACCGGTATATGGCAACCGTATCCTGATATAGATTTTATTTATTTCATTCAGGATCGTATAGAAATTTAAAAGCAGAATATGACAGACCTTTATTCTGGTTTCCTTTAGAAAACAGATTTTCAACACATTTCTTGGCACTTTTGTACTTTATACTTTCTCAAATTTAAGCGAAACTTAATGACTTCCAACACCTTCTGCATTCACGCGAAACCAAAAGACAATTAGGAAGTCTAAATGTGATGACATCACTCTCGTTATGACATTGAACCTGTACACAGGCTTTGAGTTTTAGGAGGTAGCGGTTAGACACACGAAGGAAACACGGAAAACTTCATGTTGTCAGAGTTGGTCAAGTACGAAACCACCAACACCTTTTTATTACTTTTCTTATTACTTTTCTACTTTTTTTTATTACTTACCTTCTTACAACAGTACTTTTATCCAATCAATCACTGTGGGCCATACTTTTCAACCTTTCTTTGCCTGAATCTTTTTCTCCCGGCTAATTGCCTGTTATATATTCTCCCCAAAATCAAACTTCATTTATACCGTCGATGCATCGTACTATCTGCCGAATTTGATCAATTGGAAGTATGTGAATCCAGTGACTCTGTTCGCTTTTAATTAAAAAATGTGCGTCTGCTATTGCTGACGTATAAACTCGTCCTAATATCAATCACGAAGGGAATAATTAACGAATTATTTTCTACACTTAAATTTTAGACACCAGAAAAATAAAAACTAATGATTCTATTTATTTTTTCCACACATTTTTAGAGACTAAAGTTGTTTTAGATGAATATATGTTAACATTTTTATGATATAAAAAATACGTATTACATTACTGTATTTTACGTAAAATGTGTTTGTTATCATACACGCTATCTTGGGCTTCCCACTCGATTTTTTCAGATAAGAAGAGGAGAAATAAAAGAATTTGAGCAAAAAACAACATCGTCAATCAAGTCACATGAAACCCAGTAGTGAATCAAATAGAATGTTTTGGCCGTTATGTTAATTCGTGGTTTGAATAGGAAAAGTCGCTATCACGTGTTTTTTTCTGCCGCGGTCGATGTCACGTTTTTTATGTCGAACGAACTAATATTAATGAAGATGACTTGTAAAATATTCAGTTAAACCTACTCGAAAGTAACAGCGTAAACCATACAACGTTTACCTAAGTCGAGATATTGTTAATATGACAATCTCGGAACTTAATAGACAATGGTTGTATATGCATATTCTTAAAAATATACAAATATAAATTATTTTTTCGAATACGTCTGAAATCACAGTATATTTTCATATTTAAAATATTAAATGTTTAACAAACTAATTAGATATAGCTATATATACAGTAGAGCGTCGTTTATCCGAAAGCCGGTTAACCGAAAGCTTTCCAGTCGGACTGTGTCGTGCTGAATCGAACGTTTTTGATATTACATTAACTTCTAAAGTATAATTTTTTGTTTTTATATTTTTCAATATACGTATTTTGTTTGTACAAAATAAAAAAGTAATTTTTAACGATAGAGTAGCCTCGATTATTATTATAAAAATTTTCGTTAGGCTTAAAATCGACGAAAATTCAAAACGAAGCGACACGCAACGGAGAAAAATTTTAACATCGGATAGGTTAATATTTTTTTTCGTACACAATCGGTTATCCGAACAACCCCAGTCCCAGATTGATTCGGATAAACGACGCTCTACTGTACTGTTTACTTAGATCTCGTTTATTAAAAGGACTTATTATACTGGTGTAGTTTCTGATTAGCAAAGAAAGGAGATCTTAGTCAAAAGTCAAAATAAAATATCTTTATTTATACCTGATATTTTCTTTTGACTATTAACTAACATCTCCTCTGCTAATCAGAAACTACACCAGTATTATAAGTCCTATTAATAAACAATGTCTAAGTAGACAGTATATACACAGAAATGCAAAACAGTAAGGACATAGAGGTATAGAGAATTAACTTACATATATTTTGATTTGACATTAAATTTTACATTTTACTTATGATGTGATTCATTTTTCTTAAAAATATATATTTTTTTAATTTCTAAAAATGAATAACGTATATTTTAAAAAATACTTTTATATTTATATTATGAAATCAACGATATTTACTTATACTGTACAATCAATAAAAATTTAATAAGTTAATACTATAACATTTCTGTGTAGAAAAAAATTAAATATTTAACGTTACAATATTTTTAGTTGGAGGAAAAGAAAAATGAGTATATTTCAGCGATATGGAATTCCAGGACCTAAACCCAATTTCCTTACGGGAAATTTATTGGAATATAACGAAAAAGTAAGTGTATTGTTAAAATTTCAGATTTAAGACTGTGTATTTATGAACTTTACCTTGTTTTAGAGAAACAAGTGCTTCGATGAATGGATAGAAAAATATGGAAATGTTGTTGGGTAAATATCATTAATGACAATGCAATGTTATCATTTTCAGCAATGATAAATTTTATTTTTAACGTACAGTACGTATCAATCGTACTTAATTACTTATAATATAAATTGGATAAAAAATTCCTTTCTTGTTGGTTAGCAGGACGACAGTGAAAATTTTACTAGTTTTGCAAATTTGAAATTTTATCTTTCATTTTTTACATACAGTTAATTGTAAACATAAATTGAATTATTACAAAGAAAATTTTTTTTATCTAACAATATATTTACGAAAATTTTTAGTTTTAAGAACTATGGCGGGTTAATCATTACCTATGTTCACCGTCATTGTGGCGGGACGCACATTTTAACCTAACCTAACCTATTCTAATAAAGTATCAGAATTACAATGTAACATGTAAAATAACTCAAAAAATTAATCATACGAAGAAAGGAAAATTTTCGTAATTTATTAGAATAAGTTAGCAAATAATAAATAAATATTATGCATAAAAAATACAGATCAGTTGATCTCGTACCTATTATATGGTCAAAGTAAGAAATTCTTTAAACTTGTAAGCCTGGATGTAAAATCGATGTATTCATCAATAAAGTGGAAATGTGTAAGTAATTATAATTTATCTACCTATATCATAGAATTTATACAAATTGCTTTAAAAATAGTTATTTTTTTTATTCTCTACAGAGTTTTACCGACAAAAAGATAAGATAGCAATAAGGTCCGTAATAGGCGCGAAGATTGCAGGTATATTTGTATGACAACATTAGATCAAAAGATTTTCCTATCCCAGGGCATTGCTTTTTATGATAGGTACAGTACGTAGATGATATATTGATTTTGTACGATTCCAATATCACTGCGGCTAAAGACATTGAGATTTATGCTAATAGTTTAAACGAAAATATTAAATTCACCTGTGAAGAAGAAAAAAATAATGAGATTAATTACCTTAACGTTACAATTACAACAGAGGAAGAAACGTTATTATTTCTTAAGTATGAGAAAAATTGCAATAATAATAAGGTAATTAATTATAAATCGTACTGTCCAATAGGCATAAAAAAGAACGTTTTTTAAATGGAATTAAGAAAGATTTCTAGTAGACCAACATTACAGAAACATATAGAAATGAAAACTGCAAGATTTTTTAAAAAATATTTATTTAATGATTACCCACGACAACTAATACGTAGGTGGTATAATTGTTATACCATTAATAGATATAATGCAAAAAAAAAAAGAAAAAGTTATTAATTTATATATTAAAATTCCATATATTAAAAAATTTTATGAAAAATATGAAAATAATTTTAAAACTTATTTTGTCAACTTAGTAGGAAAACAAAGAAATAGATCGAGTAAAGACATTTATTTGGTAAATAAAGGAAATGTTAAACATCCGAAAATCCTTTGGAGGTGGCAGTCGTTGTCTACAGACTGATGTGCACATGTGCAACAAGTAAATATTATATCGGTGAAACAGCAAGACAACTTGAGAAGCCGCTGAAAGAACATGAGACAGCAATCCGGCTAAATAGAACTGAATCTCCGTGGCATCAACATTGCAGTGTAGAACATTGTAATATAGATAGAATCAACATTAAAATACTGTATAAAATATAGAATCTTATAATGAGAAGCATTGTCGAGCATTATTGTATCAAGAGTTATGTAAATGTTATTAATTTAAATACCGGCGTATGTGTCGATGAATGCTAGAATAGCTTGATAGAGTATAAATGTACTGGTCGTGTGTAACATGATATCCACTGAAAAGGCACAACGTGTGAAATGCATTTGGATAACATGGTTAATAAAGTAAGAAATATTTGGTAATTTTCTAAATAAGAGTCCATCTTTGGCTTAATTCATTCGAAATCGGATAAAGAAGAGTGATTTTAACTCGTTTATTTTAAAAAAATTTTATAATTTTTTGGAATAATTGTTTTTTTAACATTAGAATAGATTAGGTTAGGTTAGAACGCGTAGTAGGATTTTGACTGATGTCTTGCTAACCAGAAAGTACCGAAAATTTATTATACATTTAAATAAAATTATTTAAAACCACTATTACTTAATGTTAAATTTAATCAATTTTATAAATTTAAGAATAAGAAGTTTAAAATTATATTTAGAAATATGCGGGAACAATTCATGCAACTTGTGGCAATACTTTGAAAATCATGTTACTCAATATGGAAATCTGTCGGCCAGACATTCAAATAATTGTAAAATCGGCACGAATGAACGCACAGAATGATCCAGAGAGCATTGGAAAAGTACATCCCGAGGCTTACAACAAGCAGTATCACTCGCTCATATTTACAAATCTGACCGCTGTTGTGGTAATGTTATATTCGTTAACCGCTGTAAATGTTTGGACTATTACAATTGATACAATACAATCAAATTAGGAAGTTTATGAAGGGATTAGTGTTCCCCTTTAGTGTGCCTGTTAGTGTGCCAGTTTTTACCAGGCACCTGTCGTGTGCCTGGTAAAAACTGAATAATCGCATAAATAAATCAGCCAGCATCTAGTTCGTAGCAATCTGTCAAGTTTGTATTATCCGATTTAGAAGAGCACACATATCTGCTACTCGGAGGTCCAAACAAAAACTAGACGACAGAATTGTGATATTGTCAAAGCATATCAAACAATAACTACTGTTTTAACTCCTTTCAGAGATACAGCGTTTTTCCTACTTCATCTACTGTTTCGCGTGAGGTCGACTTCCTCATGAGTTGCGTGACGTCTCACGGACCCCAATTTTTACTCTAAAATTGTAAAATTATTGGCATCGCATCAGAAACTACGATTACATTTTTTATTTTCGTATTTTGTCTACTTTCTGATGTAAAGTACTTACAGGTTTAGAAAAATGCATATTTTATGTTTAATTTATTGTAATTTGATTTAGTAAAAGAATTAAACAAACATATCAAATTTCACTTT